>NC_142035.1:76869012-77184538 GCF_982192425.1 Myodes glareolus
ATGCTTTCCAGGTGGCACTGACTTCCACCTTCCACCTTTCCAACGGTGAATGCTCTCAGGTGTGTAACAACTCCATATATGGCTAACGCTAAAATCTGGCTTGCTTCCCGGTTTCTGGACCTATCTGCGTTTCCCACGTGGCTTGCTGGGGTTGGCTACCCAGAGGTTATTTAAGCTGCGGACTGGCTCTGCCTGGGGTGAGAGGTTGAGAAAGAGCAAGAGGTAACGAGAGATAGTGACAGGGTGAGAAGATTCTGAATAAAACTGCAGTTAAGAAGAGTCTGATGTTGCGTCTTCATTGCTGACAAGAAGAACACGACAACTAACTAGTTCTGACAACTTAACCCATTTCTATTAATCTATGTACTGCCCCAAGGCTCGTGGCTTTTATCTCTATCTCATTTTGTATGTCCAACTCTTTCTCCCTCTGACAGACAGCTGATTCCTCTCTCTCCGCCCTTCCTCATCCCATCATTCTGTTTGGCTTTCCCACCTAACTTTATCCTGTTCAGTTATTGGGCAGTCAGCTTGTTTGTTAAACCAACCATAGCAACATATATTCACACAGTGTACAGAAGGATTATTCCACAGATCCAGGGCAAGAAGTAGCCCGGACCAGCCTCTCTTCCTCAGTTGACAACAAGGACACGGTGGTAGGTCATGTGCTTTCTCTGCTGCCACAGTGTGTGGCACCACACATTGAGACACATGCTGAGACACCAAAAAAGAACTATGAGAGACTGGGAAGGCTTCCTTTTGCCTACAGAAGCTAACCATGACTTCTAAAGACTTGCATCAAACTGTGCTTATGGGACTGGACTGAAACATGAGGCCACCCCTTGCTGTCTTCTAAGACTGTTCCAGCATTTCACTTGGATAGCATTATAAAATCCCTTACATAAAATGGCACAGAATTTGCATAGCATCCTGCATATATTACATCATCTCTAGACTACTTACAGTCCTTGCTACTAAGTAACTGCTCCACAAATAATTTTTTGTGCCGTGTTGGACTGACAAGGAAAGAACCCCAATGCATTCAGCACTCAAACAAGTTTTTAATTTAATATTTTGTTGCGTGTTCATGTGTGCACACACATGCACATGCTAAAGACATATGTGTAGAGATCAGAGGACAATTTTCAGAAGCTGGTTCTCTCCTTCCCTCATGTGGAGACTTGAGCGCAAACTCAGGTTATCAAGTTTACAAACAGGTACTTTTTGTTTGTTTTCTGAGACAGGGTTTCTTGTGTAGCTCTGGCTGCCCTGGAACTCGCTCTGTAGACCAGAACTCTGTGGCCTCGAACTCACAGATCCCTCGCCTCTGCCTCCTGAGTGCTGGGATTAAAGGCACACACCAAGACGCCTGGCTGTAACTGGGCTCCTTTAGCTGCTGAGCGACCTCAGCAGATCCAGATGTAAATTTTGAAAATAGTGTTGGCTCAGCATTCTGAAGAAGAAGGCAGGAGAATTGCCATGAGTTCCAGGCCAAATCTACATAGCAAAACTTTGTCTCAAAAACATTTTTTTTTAAAACCCACAATTAATTGAATATGCAGATTCAGACTCACGGATGTGAGACTGAGTTGCTTTTTATCCAGTAGCTGGGAACTGCTGTGGAAAATGAGAGCTGCTATAGACAAAGAAACCAACCACATTTCTCCGCATGCTTCAGAAAGCTCAGGAACCCCGAAGTTGTATTCGCCTGTCAGGTTAAACACTTAACTAGATAAGGGAGCCTGAGTTTGAAGGGCTGAAACCATCTCACAAATCTCCAACACCAAGTGCTGTTGAGGAAGCCCTGAGGGTCTCAGAGTCCTGCACCGGATTCGCCAGGAACCAGCCATCTGGAGCCAGGCTGTGCGCTGACCATCACTCTCCCAGTGGAAGCCCCCATCCCGGTCCCATGGCTCTCTGCAGACTGCTGGGGTCCCCAGGAAATGAGGTTAGCAGGCTCTAGCCGGGCCAAAGCTCTGCGCTTTCGTCTTCTTTATGAACCCTGCCCTCCTAGTAACTCTGCTCAGGAAATTGCACGTATTTCCACCCCCACCCCACACCCCCGCTTTGTTGCTTTGCCGGCAGCACAGCTGTTGCCGGTTCACCTGCCAGCTGAGGCCTCGCGGGGAGGAAGCGGAGAAGAAAAGTTCACAGGAAGGGAAGGAATCCAGGTGAGACTCGGCCAGAGAACGCCCTTTCTTTCCACCGGCCTTGACCTCTCTGCTCCTGAGAATTCCCATTTAAGCATCTGCTGGTATATGCGCATCCAAACTGCCTCAACTCACCCAGAACAGTGAGGCTGCTGGGTGTGCCGAATAAATTTTTAGAAGTAGCAGACCCAGTTTTCCTCCTTCCCTCACACAGCATTTATTAATTTACTAAAGGACTATCTTGAGCAAGCAGCGCTGGTGATGCCGTGATGAGTAACACAACAGAGCAGGAACAAGAGACATGGCCTCTTCCTTGTGTGTATCCACACCGCTGTGCACTCACGTCTGGCTGTGGAATCAGTGACCCATGCACTGAAAAGACAAGGGAAGTCGTGCTAGTGAGCATGTGCAGACTTTCTCCTCCTGCCTTGCCTGAGTTAGACAGTCAACCCCTACCACCACCGCGTTTGCCCTGCGCTGGCTGTCCTGAGACACTTAGACAGGACTTGACGGAGTCACGTAGATTATACACAAATACTACGCCATCCTGTCTGAGAGACTTGAGCATCCATGCATTCATCCATGCTCTTCAGGGCTCATAGATTCGGTCCCCTGAAGATAACACAGAAAAACTGAGTCTATGTCTACATGCAAAACACCTAACTGTGAGTATCCACTCCATACTTAGCGTGAAGGAGGCATGAGGCGTAGGAAGAGAAAAGAAGCTGGGATGAGAAGCTGGAAGGTTAGGAGGTCCGAGGGGCCATGTGTGGGAGACCATCCAGGCCATAAAGGGCAGTCACTTTTCTATGCCCCCCAGTACTGCTCAAGCCCTATTCAATAGTGCCTCTCTGGCTTGACAGCAGCCTGCTTAGAGGGCGGCGGGCACCAGCTGCTTTGTCAAGACCGGGAAACTGAGACCTAGGAAGGTGAGGAACCCCAGGAGTTCACACAGCTGGTACATTAGGATTTGAATCTTTCTGAGCTCCCTGACACGTAAATGCTATGGAGTCTTGTGTCTTCCAGACATTCCTGTCTCAACAGAAACCACCAAAGAAACAAGGATAAGAGGCAGTGGCAGACAGAGTCTGGACTGGCCTCAGCTCCGCAGCGGCAACGCAGCAAAAAGTGGACAAAGAGAAGAAGCAAGAGCAGGGCACAGGTAGAGGAGGAAGAGGAAGTAACAGTGGTGGTGATGGTGAAGGGGGAAGTGGGGTGCCCGGGGCTCCCCGCACCTTACAGCATTAACTCTGCCAGCGGCTTTGTACAGCAATGCTCTGCACACTCTGTTAGAAATATTTCTTAATATTAGCTCTCTGCCAACACAAAAATTCCCAATCAAGCCAAATCAAAAACAAGCCAAATTAAGAAATATCCAGGTTTAATGGGAGATCTGCGCTCTCGGGTAGCCCCAAGGGGGAACCGGGAAGCCGCATGAACACCCCCCCCCCAGGAAGAAAGGGAGACCACGTGTGGGAGATCACTTAAGTACCCTGGGGAGCCGTCTGACCCCATCCCCAGGAGGGGTCAGGACCTGGCCTGCTGGGATTTGGAGTCCAGACCAGGCCTGGGGGCTGGGATAGATGCGAGGGACTAGGGCCTACACTCTCAATTTACACACTCTTTCTGGAATGGAGCATTGAGGCTATAGCTAGCCTTAGGGTCTCTTTTGCTTCAACCCTGTCCTGACTTTCCTGCTCATTAGGACCCAAGCGACATGATTTCAGTCTCCCCCGGTGCCGCTATTTCCTCCGTTACTAAATGGGAACACAGAGTCCTGGCTTCGGAGGACTGCTGGCAGTGTCATAGGAAGTAACATCTGCAAAGTCCCTGGACCGCACTGACAGGATGGTGGCCACTGCGGTTCAGCTTTCCTCTCCCCAGGCACTGCAGGTGAGTCAGGGTGGGGGTGGGGCCGGCCTGGCCTCTCACTTTCGCCTGGCTGCAAAGCCCTCCTTCTGCCTTCCCGGCATTGGTGTTGGAGAGACCCGACCAGTTTCTCAGAGAAGAAAACAGACGCCACCTGGATGTTAGCTTCATCCTTCCTGTTTCTTCTCCAGGGCAATCCTGCTTGCTTGCCAGACATGAGGAGTGAGGGCCAGCTGGGTGGTGGTGCCACGCGTGCCTTTAATCCCGGTACACAAAGGCAGGTGGATCTCTGTGAGTTCAAGGTCAGCCTGGTTTACAGAGCAAGTTCCAGGACAAGCTCCAAAGAAACTCTGCCTCGAAAAACAAAAACAAAAGAGTGAGGGTCATGAGTGAGAAGCCTCAGCCTGTTGGGTACGCTCTCTGATTTTGACTGACCACCAGGCCTATGAATAGGGTGGCTTGGTAAGCAAGCAGCAAGTCAACTGGTGAGGTGAGGAGAAAACACACTCTGTTCCTGCAATCCCCCCAGGTAGCTTCAAACTGTCCCTGGGTGCAGCTGCCATTCAGATTTTGGCTCCTCCATCCTGCTTCTCCGTATCGCTCCCTCTGTCTGTGGCGCCTCCATCCTGCTTCTCGGTATCGCTCCCTCTGTCCACTCCCTCTGGGTTCTCCATCTCAAATATATTCACACAGGACTGACTCAAACCAGTCAGAAGGAATCTCTCCAGGGAGTGGTTACATTCTCATAGGCAAGTGTTCCGTTTGCTTGAGGGAGGGGCTGGAAAGCTTTCTCCCACTACACCGGTGAGAGAACAGGGTTTCAAAGTGTATGCATCTGATTACCCTCCAGTTTGGACCACGCTGGATTCCGACCATGGACCCCCACTAAAACTGCTGCTGCATATGTCAAGACTCCATCGGGGCATGCATTATCTGCCACTTCCACCCTCCCACCCATTAGTGTCAAGTCGGAGGGGATGCTAATGACTGAACCACTGAAGGAAAGAGAGATTGCTCCAGCTGAATATGGAGAAGGAGAAGGGAAAGCAAGTTATTTGTACAGAGAGATTACACATTTGCCGGACTGCAATTCAAAATTTGCCAAACCTAACCCATTTTCCATAAATTCATTTACTGACGTCTAGAAACCCCACTGAGAAATCTATTTCTGATCTCCTTTTGAAGAGTTATTTAATTCCCAGGGAGCGTGGCCCAGTGGCAAGATATTTCCGAGAAGAGGGAGGGGAATCTAATTCTCTATTTGGTTTAATTTTCTTCTGGAACACTTGTGAAGGCTCAAATCCAAGGGGAGAAAAAAAAAATACACTCTTACTTCAGACAGCACAGCAAAGAAACAGGGAAAAACAGAACTTTCCTCAGGAAGAGAGGCGGCGGGCACAGACTGCACGTAAGCACCACCTTATAAATCCGTAATCTGCTTGAATTTGTACAGGATTAAGGCTTCCAGTGACTAAGGGCAGAGATGGAACAGTTTAAGAGAGAGTGGATCTTAACTGTGGAAGATGCGTGGCTAGAAAGACAGATGGATGTGTGACTGGGCGGGTGCGCAGGTGAGCCAATGAATGTGGGGTGAGCATATAGGTCACTCGGCAGCTACACAGTGCAGGTACGTGAACGAGTGGATGTACAGGCAAGCTAATGGATGCTGCATGCGTGTGTATGCGGGCAGATGAGAGACGAATGGAAGGACGTGTAGCGTGGTAGATGGGAAAGTAGAGAAGCCAGGAGGCTAAATTCTGCTCGTGACTGGGATTTGTTTGGCCACATGATTCTGAGGAAACTTTTGCGTTTGTTGCTCTTCCTTTACTACACAGAAAAAAAAAAAAAAAAGAAAAATCACTTAAAAGCCAGATCTCTCTCCTCTTTCAAACAGCCAGACAATTTTTCAAAACTGGAACTACATTTCTTTTTGATACCAACTGAGTAGGGCCCAGAAACCGCAAGCAGCTTCAGATCAGGGCCCTCGCCGTCCCACATTAGCTGCGACACCTGCCAACTCCACTCTCATACACTGTCTCCTGCAAGGAGGCGTTTGCTAACACAGTAAAGGGTTCAGGACAGAAGGCTGTCGGTCTATTCTGATATATATATATAAGTACTTTTACCCTGGTAGCATCGTGAATATTAGACGCTTATCTCTCAGAGTTCTGGGGTCTTGAGAAGCAACTGTCAAGGCGCCAGCAGGCTCTGAGTCTGGATCGCTCTCTGCTTTATCGATATCTGTCTTCATTTGGTTTTTTATTGCTGTGAAAAGACACCATGACCTTGGCAACTCTTCTGAAGAAAGCACCTAATTGGGTGGTTCACTTGTAGTGCCTGAGACTCAGTTCATTATCATCATGATGGGGGACGTGGCGGCGTGCAGGCAGACATGGTGCTGGCTACATCTTGACCAGGAAGCAGCAGGAAGCCGACTGTCACACTGAGGGAGGCTTGGAGCAAAAGAGACCTCAAAGCCCGCCCCCACAGTGACACACTTCCTCCAACAAAGCCACGCCTCCTAATAGTGCCACTCCTTTTAGGGACCTTTTCTTTCAAACCATCACAATAACACCCCTGGCTGTGTCTTCACAGAGCTCCCTTTAGCCTCTCTTACAGGTTCACTAAGCCCCTTTAGGAGGACCTCAGGTGGGGGCACATGCCAATGCCAGGAAAGGAAGAGGGTCTCAGGCAGCTAGGAAGTTGAAAAGAATTCAAGGACTCACGGGCAGATAAGACGTATTTTATCCACTCCATAAAAGGGCCCCCAGGCAGGTGGCTATTGGTGAGCTCATACCAGCCTGGTATTTTCAACATTCCTGCACACCAAATACCCTGCCTCTGACTACGGTCACATGGGCAGGAACAGGCCAGAGCAGGCACACAGTTGGACACTATCACTGGCTATACCTTGGGTCCTGAGATGCACTGTCACAGATCAAGCGTTAGGAGCTACAGAGGGAGCTTTCTCTGGGCACCATGCACTCAGGACTGTGCATCCCTGCCTGTCTCTTCAGCTTGATGCATTAACCTCTTCACAAGATCTTTAAAACACTCCAGGCCCCAAGTTCCCATATAGCTATTCAGCTATGACCAGACTGCATTCCCTGCAAATGAGATGGGAGCTGGCTTTCCTAGAGGCAGGGCGTGGCACAGGCCACTGATCCTGTGTCCAGGCTGCTTCCTTGGGTTTGTCTAGAGACTATCTCATCTTTTAAGTCTTAACTCAGCCCCACATCCTTCTCAAAACCTCCTCCACACTCCACCCTGCAGGCAGAGGGTCGTTCCCTCTCCTCCTTGCCCACAACAGGACCATGAGCCAAAGAGCTTATGTGTCTGTCTCTCCCGGGGATACACTGTCCCACTCCATCCAGGGGTTTCCAGCCGGAGTGATATGACCTTATTGAGCTTGACCCTAAGCCCCTCTCCTCTCCTTCATCTTCTCCCCCTTCCTCTTCCTTTCCCCCCTCCCTTTCTTCTACTCCCCCTCCTGTCCTTACATGAAGTCACAAATTGGGAGAAAAGCTTTGGGGCAGGAAAAGAACAAAATTCCAAGAAGGACTGTGTGGTTGGTGTCTTCTCTTCCTCCTCTTTGTGTATCTGCACATTTGTGTAAATGTGTGCCAGGAGACACCTTCCCTCTGAGACAGGGCACTCATTGGTTAGAACACTGGGAATCGGCCTGTCATTTATCTCCGCAGTGCTGGGATTGCAAGCATGCACACTACAATGCCTGATTGTTTTTCTGTGGATTCTGGGGGTTGAACATGTGCCCTCACCCCTTACTGAGCTGTCTCCTCAGTCCCTCAGCCTCTCCCATGCTTTAGCTGCTGACTCTCTCTCCTCTCTCTGGGCCTTCACCTTGAGTTCCTGCCACCAAGTCCTCAAGTTTCAAAATCAAATTCTTCATATGAGGAACTTTAAGTGGTCAAATAGTCCCCTTTGTCCCTGTTGGTCCCAGCTGTTGCTCACGGGCACCTCAGAGGCTGTTGATCATCATGAGAATGACTGTCATTTGGAAGAAACCCAATGCTCAAGTTCAGGGAGTAGAAGTCCCAGGTGGTCACCAGCGCAGTTTTAGGAGAGGAAACGCAAGAAGGCAACCGAGACATAGCTAGTTTTCTGAAACCGTGTCACCCAGGCCCACCAGACACTCACAATTGGATTCCTTAATATTTAATATTTATTGATTAACAGGTAGAAAATATCCAGTTGATTGTGTATAACTAACTTACATATAGTCCCAAGAATTGAATAAAAAGGTGCTAGACAGGAGAGGCAAAGAGCAATTTCCTCCAAAAACTCAATTTGTTTTGTTCTCTGCATCAGATTCCCTTTTGCTTAAGCCTAATTCCTAAGACCTCCAAAACTCCTGACCTGGATTGTCTCTGAAACGGTTCCTCCAGGACACAACTTTCAGGGTTAGGCGGCTTCTCTCTTGGTTCCAGCAAGAAGAGAAGAGAACCATGAGCCTGGTGGCACAAGGGACATCAGGGCTGCATCAGGGTTACATGTTATGATGCAAGGTGAAGGGTCCCACTCACCAGTCATACCCACGAACCTCACAGGCTCCTTCGGCTTGAGTAGACAGGCTCCCTCACCCACGCCTACGAACGAAACCCAGCCCCTCTCTGCAGGCTCTGGAGAGATCTCAGTGTGGATGTGAGCCTCCTCTGGTGGAGGGGACCTCCCTGGGCGTGCCTGGCGTGGATAATTCAGTGTTCATTTCATGGCCATTCTCTCCTCACGTGGCTTCTGCTCCTGAGTCTAAATAGGCCTGACATCCCCACTACACCTTAGAACCTTTGCGTGGCTGTTTTTCCTCCTAGAACGCTTTCTGCCTGGATCACAGTATAGCCTGCTCGCTCTCTTCCTTGGGGGTCTTCATACAAAGCCCCTGTGAGGTTCTCCCTGGCTACTCTGTTCTATGAGGAAACACACAAAACTGAGAACTAATAAACCAAAGAGGTTCATTTGCTAAAGATTTGGTGGCAAATTGTCCCGGCTCTGAAAGGACACCTGCAGTTGCATTATACCACAGCAGAAGGCATAACAGCAGCAGTGAGCACAGCGTTGAGGGATCGCTGCAGCCGTGGAAGCCAGGAAAGGTTCGCTCATCTATAGCATGCTTTCAACAATTAGCTCAGTGACTGGGGAGAAAGACCATATTCGGTCTGAAGTATGAACCAATGTGTCGTTACTCAAGGACCTCCTGCAAGAACACACATCTTAGATATTAATGCCCCTCTTAGTAAGAATCTACCGCCTCTCATATCACCATACTCCAAATTCTAGCACTACCAAAACCCAGCACCGCCCCAAACCCAGCACCACCCAATGATAGTACAATAGAGACCCAGCACCTCTCAGCACCTTTGGGATCCCAGCACCACTCAAATCCCAGCTTCTCCCATACCAAAGCATCACTGAGAACCAAGCACTCTCCAGAACCCAGAACCACCCAAATCCCAGCACCATCCCAACCCCAGCTTCACCCAAACCCCAATACCTCACATATCTCAGTACAATCCAGATCCCAGCATTACCAAAACCCCAGAACCACTCAAATCTCAGCATCACCCTGATCCCAGCACAGCCAAGATCCCAGCACCATCAATAATCCAGCATCACCAAAACCCCAGAACCACTCAAATCTCAGCATCACCCTGATCCCAGCACAGCCAAGATCCCAGCACCATCAATACTCCAGCATCACCCACTGCCGTCACAGTACAACATAGACCCCATTGCTATGTAAATCCCCATACTGCTAAAACCCCAATGCCGCTCTGATTCTATAACTACCAAATTTCCATACCACCCAGACTTCAGCATGACACACGTCCCAGCTCCACCCAAACCCCAGCATTGTTCACTCGTCCACATCCCAGCTCCACCCAGACCCCAGCATCACCCACATCCCAGCACCATCCAGACACCAGACCCCATCATCACCTGCAACCCCAAACCACCCAGACCCTAGTATCATCCAGACCCCAGGACCACCAATATCCCAGCATCACCCATATCCCAGCACCAACCCAAACTCTGGAAGCATCCTAAGCTTCAGCACTCCAGACGGTTGCTCTCCCCATCCCTCTTTTCTGTTCCCTTCTTAACTCTGAGTATTATTTATGTCTGATACTCTCTGCTATTTAACTTGCACACTCTATTTCCCCTGGTAGAATATAAGTTCCATGAAATCTGATGCTCTTGTCTGTTTAATAAGGTTTCCCAGCAGTCAGGAGTGTGCCCAGCAGAAGCTTCCCAATAAACATTTGTTCCATTGACCACACTGCAAAGAGCCATGTTTGGAATCAGACCTGGGTTCAGATGCATGCTCTGCAGTTTATAAATGATAAGATGCAGGTACATTACTTCCCCTCTTGTGGTCTCTGTTTTCTTACCTGGAAATGATGTATAATATCTATTTCGCAGGGATCCAGGAAGCATTAACAAATGACAAAGGACTGAGCACAGTGTCTGGAAGGAAACAGTGGGCATTTTACTATAAATCACAGGAACTGGGGGCTGAGGAAATGGCTCTGCATCAACAGAACCTGAACTTGGTTCCCAGCACCTTGGTCAGATGATTCACAACTCTAGCTCCTAGAACCAGACGCCCTCTTCTGGACTCCAAGGGCATTGACTCACATGCTCCCCTAGCGCATGTACATACCTTCATTAAAGTTTTTTTTAATTGCAAGAATTACAAGAGATTGCCATAAAAAATAATTAAAAAGATGGAGGAAAAACCCTGAAAATCTGTCTGGGTTGAGGATAGAGGTCAGAGGAGCCTCACATTCAAAGAGAACTGAGAGTCCAAACCTGTGAGCATAGGTATGTAGATGTGCACTCACTCATGTGAAGTCAGGCTTTGTAGTTTTCCCCCATTGTATCCACTCCAAACAGTATTGTGAACAACACACACACACACACGGGGGGGGCATTCATATGTATATGCACACATGTGTACACACATTCATGTGATCACATAAACATACACACTAGCACTCATGCACACATGCATGAGCATGCACATGAATGCATGAACACATACCTGCTCCTGCATGTCCATACTAGAGCCTGCACACTAAAGCTTTCAAGCTTTTTCCTCATCCCCAAGGGGGAACCTCTGAGGCTTGGCTGCTCTTTCATTATTCTTTGCCTATTAGACTGGGTAAGAAACTTTGCTCACTGAGCACCGCACTGGTGTGCTTCAGTAGAGGCATAGTCCCTGGTCTTCACACAGCTCCATGTCTCTCTTGCCCACTCTCCTGACCCTCAGACTGTCCCTTTTCATCTTGAATGGGCTTGTTCCTTAAAGTCCTCTGTGTTCTGGCTAGTAAGTTAAGGATACTAGATAAAGCCATGCTACTTCCAGTCACGGAGAGTAGTGAAACAGAGACGTGTAATGCCATTGCTCAGGAGAAGCCCCCTACAAAGAAATTCTCCTATCAAAGTCCATCATCCCCAAACTTCAGATCATCAGAAACAAAGATCATAAACACCGTCAGGGAGAAACAGAGGTCAGAATGTCACCAAACTAGAAGACAACAAAACCACGTGTTAAGATGCAGAAGGAAAGAACTTGTAATTTTCAATTCTATATTATGCCAAAACAAAGACGGAGTCAAGAGACACCATGGATCCACCACCGGAGATAGCCGGGCTTTGCTGGTAAGCCACTGCCACACGGTGATACACAGATTAATTGAAATGGGTTAAATTAAGATGTAACACTTAGCCAATAGGAAGCTAGAGCTAATGGGCCAAGCAGTGATTTAATTAATACAGTTTCTGTGTGGTTATTTTGGGGCCAATCTAGCTGGGTGGCTGGGACAAACAAGTGGCACCATCCCTTGTAATAGTTGGCACCCAATGTGGGGCACAAACCCATGACCCTGAGATTAAGAGTCTCATGGGCTTAAACATCCTTCTTCAGAGTCTCATTGGGTATATCAACTACAGTTCAGGGAAAGTCCCATGCTCAAGTGTAGTGGGCCAACAGAAACAAACTTCATGGTGTTTTTGTAAATTTTTTGGTATCATTTTGCTTTATTTGGACTTTTTTTTTGTCTTACTGTGTGTGATTTTCATTTTTTGTTTTTTTATTTGAGAGAAGAGAGAGAGAACATAAATTTAGGTTGGTAGGGGTATAGGAGGATCTGGAAGGAATTGGGGAAAGAGAAAAACATTTTCAAAATACATTGTGTGGAAGATTTTCAAAGTAAAGTTTTTGAATAAAACAATGGGGTCTGGGCATGATGGGAAGTTCTGTAGGCCCACAGTTCGGGAAGCTAGGAGGATTGAAAGTTTGAGGCCAGCCTGGGCAACCTACTGAATTACCGGCTAACATAGGCTACACAGCAAGACACTGCCTCAAAAGAAGAGAGAAAAAGCAAATTATGGGAAAGAAAAGCAAAACTCTATGTAATTACTTAGACTGTTCAAATGTTCTATTCACGATATCTGCCTTAAAATTATGCCACATTCCAGATAACATTTCTATCCTTCAGTTTATTTTTATTATGGGGATAAAGTTTTACTCAGAAGCACATGCCACATCCATCCTATAAGTAGGGTCATTTGACATCACAGTTTCACACAATAGCACAGCACATAATCTCAACTGGTTTACATTTCCAGACAGTGACTAGCACATTGGACACATTAGTCACTCCCTATGTTCAAAAGAACCACTAAAGGCTTTGTTAGGTAAGGACTCTAAGCAAGACAGACCATCTCAGAAAGCCTCAGGCATGTGCCGTCTCCATTGGCTTGGCTGTGAAAGGCAAGGATCAGACCAAGCTGTTGCTGAAAAGAATGATGTGGTAAGAAGATGGCTTTCAAGTACAGCTCCCTTCTACGGTCACATCCTGGGTTCTGTTTTGTCAGCTTTGGTGACTAAGCTACGCCTTCTTTATATGGCATTAAATGTAAACTAGTTACTTTCCGCTTATCCTGAATTATGTATTTAAACATACATTGATGATATTCATATCTTATATATTTTTCTGTCTGAGAAAGTCATTTGAGTATTTGGAGGTTGACATCGGATGCCTCAATATGTTTACCCACTTAATAGACCCTTTTTTTTTTTACATTTAACAGTTCTTCACTCAGTGGCAGATTTTCTGGGGTCAAAACAAAATCCTTAAGAAAGAGTGGGTGTTTAGGGAAAGGGACATACAGCAGATGGCTCAGTGGTGGTTGATAGTCCCATGTGCGCCAACCATAAAAACAACAAATATCAGTAGATTGGAAGATGCAGTTTGTTTAGCTCAGGCAAGCATGTGTGTTGGGAGAACGGAAACAGGGGTTGGTCTACCCACGGTGTGCCTCCGTCCTCTTCCTGAGAAAGTTTACCATGGGACTTTTCTCCCAGGGCAAACATTCCCTCCCGGAAGAAGGGAGGCGGTTCATGACACCCTAGAAGTCACCTTCACATATCTAGGAGCTGAAACTTACCCAGTTCATAAGGACTCCTTCCCCAGGTAATAGAAGCAGTAGACTCCAGCTGGGGGAGGAGACTTAGACCAGTACAGTTGCGGACGGGGTCAGTTGGATCTGACTGTAGAGTTTGCAGAGACCTACAGGGTTGCAGCTTTTGGGAATCTTCATCCGTGTTGGGGTAGGCTCGTGAGTGATGCAGCTGCATTCGGGTCCTCCCTATTTCCGTAACTCCTCACCCAAACCACTGTAAATTAGTCCATTAAACTCATTGGTTTAATGGTCCAAACTAGACATCGGCAGAATCATTACTCTTGGTCTGTCTTCAGTTCCCTATCTACAGTGAGTAGATACATGTGTACCATGCCTCTCCAGGAAAATCTCAACACAGCAGAAAGCCAATATGTACTACATAAACTCCTAAACAGCATCAATATCAACATAAACATGTAATCTCATTAAATTGGGATAAATTCTAGAAAAACAGCTAAAAGCATAAGGCATTTTTGTCTCTGGAAATGAACACTGGATTTCATGGGACTGTCTGGCTTTTCCGTCAGTAATAACTATTTTTATGAATTTTTAAGTTAGCATACACAATAAAGGATTTTATTATGACATTCTCATACATGTGTCTCATTGTGCCTTGCTCATGTTCAGGTAATAAATATTCATTAAAGAAAGCTTAGGAAATTCAAATATGGAACCTAAGTAAAGTAGAACAATGTATAATATATCAAGCCAGAGCAGCTATCCTTGAAGCGATAGTACAGTGGTTTTGTCTTTCTGTTTTGTACACAGGCATGCACATTTGAAAAATAAAGACAAGCTCATGCTGCCAGCATTGTTTTTCAGTCGGCATTGAATGTATTGTGGTAAGTGTATTCTGTATCAATATGCATCTGGCTTCAGTGTCTGTGGACTCCCCGTTGTATAGATATACTATAATTTATTGAATTCAACCCAACACTTACCACTAATTATTCTGTTGGCCTAATTCCTCCAGCATACTGCCACTTGAGGTTCTTTTGGAGAGCAGCAGAGTTTTCCCTCCCCTGGGTCCGATTGCGGTAGTCGGTGGTTTCTACTGTGCTTTCTCTGGCATCTTCCCCTGAACACTTACTCTCTTTATAAAGGGTCTACTATCTTTATAAAGGGTCTACTGCTGTTTAAGACTAGAATGCAGTGTGTGTGGCAGGTGACTGTTCTCACTTGATGAGAGAGTCCCTCATCTTTAAGAAACAGCCCCCAGCCTTTCCTTGCTGGGGTCCCTTCTCCCTCTCCAGCAACGCTCTCCCATGTGGCTCAGGTGAACCGGCCTGGCCTTCTAGCTGGTCACTCTGCCTATAACATCTTCGTGGCTTCAGTGAATGGCACACTGCAGAATGGATCCCAGGAGACTGAACCCCATGATTCTCGCTGGAAACTCTGGAAATGCAATTTCTCTCCTTTGTGCTGTGACCACTGAGCTGAGAGAAGCAAGTCTGAAGTGACTGGCGGCCATTTGCACTTCAGAAGGAAAGCCTAGTGCTAGGTTAAATCCCTGGTTAATGGGACTCCACCGCTGCTGATGTAATAAACCAATCAAACTGAATTAACAAATCCAGGTCTATTCATGAGCAAAGCATTCCTGGGTGACCCCAAGGGAAGTTGAGAAGACCATGAGGGGAACCCACGAGGTGGGGGGCCTTTCAATGCCCTCGGGGGTGGAGTCGCTTACTGCGGGCGGAGTCTGGACTGGGGCAACTCCAGGGGAGGGGACTTGGAGCCGAGCTTCCACGGGATCCTTCTAGACTCTTTGGGTCTATGGATACCAGGGACTGGAGTGAAGCTTCCAGCAGAACATCCCAGACACTTTGGGTATGTGGATGCCAGTTCTTATCTGGCTACTTCCTGGGGCCATGGGGCAATGTGAGGAGGGGAAAGATGGGAGTCGGTGGGCTCACCTTTTGCAGGAGGTGTGAGTGGAGAAGCAATCAGTTAACTACCATCCTGGAGACTTTGGGCATCTGTTTCTTGATGGGAGCAGAGAAGGCAGGTTGCTAGGAGAAAAAGTAGATTTTTAACACCTGTGCTAGTTGTACTGCCAAAGAGGAATGCACCAGGAAGAAGAGAAGATAGGTTCATTGTGACATCTTGGAAAACCAGAAACTGGAGAGTCCCAGCTGCTGAACAGACCAAGTATCCTGAATAGGTGTCCTCTTGGACCTGGAGAGCTGGTACCAATGGTGAAGTCCCAGGAACAGGTGCAGGTGGTGGTGTTATCTGGAGGGCATTCTGCAGGTTGTCTTTGGCACAAGTCCAGCACGAGGGTGGGCCTGTGCAGGAGCCTGCAGGTGTCTTTCAAACATATGGAACAGATTTATATCTTGGTGTCATAGCAAAAGGCTATGTCTTTAAGTTAAAAGGCATGGACCTGCCAGAAGACAACTGGAGGACATTTAAAACTCTGGACCTCTGAAGTTACATCTGAAGCCTGTTCATCCTGGACCATGAAAGCTGTGAAAGAAGCACACCTGTCTGAACTTTTAGCAGGAAACTTAACTAATAACCTAGTGAGCTATTAGTACCCTAGCCACTGGATACCATCAGACAGATCTGAGAGGGATAAATAAATGAACAAAAGCAAGGAAGCTTTTCCAGCTACTTAGGAAATCCCAAGTCTCTCCATGGTCTTTGATGATCACCAGTCTCAGAAGCAGTACTTGCCTTTAGCTGATGAGCCCAGGAGGCCTGACAGATTTTCGTGTGGGGGTAGGGTTTGGTCTACCTGTATTGGCAGGATGAGACGATCAATCCCCCAGTGTCCTGTTGTCCAGTCCAGGCAGGGTTCAGGCAGTTGATAAGGTGAAAGGCAGTATTTTGCTGTGTGGCTGACTTTGCTACATCCAAAGCAAGCCTCCAGGAGGAAGTTCTGGGACCGTCCATCTTCTTGGAGAAAAGGATGCTGCAGGAGCTGGCCTGTCTCTATCATAAGAAGCTTTTTTTTATTATTATTAAATGCCATATTCTCAGATCTGTAAGGCACCTAAGGATCAGGGTGCCATTACCTCTCAGGTATATCTAAATTAGACATATACGTTAAATTTGGACATATAGTTTACCAAATCAGTTACAGCCTACCACTATTAGCATAGGCAAGAAGATTAGAAGGAATATTTCAGTCTCCAGTTTATTTTGTTTTGTTTTGGTTGTTGTTGTTGTGGTGGTGGTGGGATTTTTTTTTTGTGGTTCTGAAATCCAGAGAATATTCCTAACCTGTAGAAGGCAAAACCAAGTTTTGATAGTGTAAACAATTTAGTGTTTTAAATCACTATCAAGGAGTTTATTCTTATATAAAATCTGGCTGCCAGAAAGATTCACCCCTGTACATGAATGCAGAGGTATAGTTTTAATAGCTCAGTAAATCAGCATTGCTATAAACCTTATTTTTAGGACAGGACAGGAATTATCATATAGAATTATATTGTAAACTAATGTATATTGGAGGTGGAATGTCTCCTTGGTGGGGCCAGAGCACGTTGGTATCCTCAGTAAAAATGACACTGAGGTTTTTGTTTTGACCTCAACAAAAATGGCGGCTATTCACATGTTTGTACTTTTCCAGAGCAGTTCTAATCTTGAGTTACATCTTGCAGATTTTAAAACAAGCACAGATATACACACAGGCGTAAAGCAAGCATACAGTGGCTGATGTGAGCTACAAGTATTATGCGGTGAGTGTACAGCTGACAGATTCATAGACCCACAAGTGTACAGCTCATGGGAGATCCGACTTGCAAAGTTTCAGGAACACCTGTCTTTTGGATAGTCACTGTCAGTTCTGTAGAAATCTTGCGAAATCGTGAGGTTTCTCCCTTTCATAATGGGATTCATCCCAAAATATCCCAGCAGTGTATAAAGCATCCTTTAAACCTGACTTTTCCTGAACTGGCAGCTGTATACCTTTCCCCACATCTTGGGGCTCTGGTGTGAAGCATTCACTCAGTCAAACCTTTGTTCTCATAGTAAAATCTACAAAGCTAGACCCCCACAATTATCCTTAGTGGTAGGTCTCATTGACAAGAAAGGAGCCCTGAGCAGGAGGCAATGAGCAGGAAAGACAATTTCTGTTCTTACTAATAAACAGGTCTGAGTGGCCTTGAATTCTCTAGCAGCCAGCTCAGGAGAGTGTAACCCACTGGTCTTTGCTCTTCCCTAACAATCTATCAATAGTCTGTACTTACCTTCACCTTTCATCTGACACAAGGTCTGTCTTAGTCTAGGAAAGTAACTGTTTGTACCTTTACCCATAAAATATACAGGAGAAAAGCTTGGGTCACTAATTCAGTCCCAGAGAAAGAAATTCCTTCTCATCTGGGTGCCAGGGGATACAGCACCAGGATGCTTAGCTCAGGGTGTGTGAAACGCCATCCTAACCCTCCAGGTATCTGCTGGGGAGCTTCACAGCCACGCCCCTTCTGAGACATAAGGTGCTTACCTTGTTAGTCTTTTATCCATTCTGTTAGCCCTAAAAAGTGCATTCTTGCTAACTATGTCTGTGTGGATATATGAACTGGAAACCTTGAGGGATGGGAAGAGGAGCAACATGGAAAGGAAAACATCAAGAGAGTGTTGGAGAGAGCATAGCAAGAATAAATGGGACATGGTAAAAAGACTTCTGTGAGCTAATTTATTTTGTTTACCCTCAGACCTTACTACTCATGTTCCCACCTGCTATAGAGATCCTTCTGAATCCTGAGAGATTTAGTGGGGCTTAACTCCAACAAATGTGGATATGTGGCCACATTATTTACAATTTTCATCCATACATAGGGAACAGACAAGACTTTTAACAGAAACAAAACTTTAACAAAAAGGACAAACACCAGAACACCCCGTTGTGGGTAAACCCAGGGAGGGGAGGAGAGATGAAGGGAAAGAAGAAAGGAGTTCCATAGCCTCTGAGCCTGGATCCTGCCTGGCCAGATGCTCTAGAACAACACAGTTGTGGGAATCCATGCGTTTCCCTTTCTTCTTAATCCACTTGGAGCTTGAGTGTCATCACCTGCAAGACAGAATATGCAAAAACGTGTATTCAACATCAAATTAGTCCAGCAGGATGAAAAGGTATAAAGTCAAAATTAAAACTTTCCCTTCTTATGGCGGGATTCTCAGTCAAGATTCAGACAGGAGCACCTTTCAGTTTCCTAAATGTGCTTCCAAAGAATGCCAGTACATTACAACTATGCCAAAGCTTACATAGACAACCAAGAGTCTGCATTGTCCTCTAACTTCTTGTCTCACAAGATTTAACATTGAGTGAAGGCTACTTTTCGTTACCTGTGTGATGTAGGAGAGTCTTCTATCAATCTGCTGCTTTCATTGGTTAATTAATAAAGAAAACTGCTTTGCCTGATAGGTCAGAATATAGGTAGGCGGGGAAGACAGAACAGAATGCTGGGAGGAAGAAGGCAGTGAGGCAGACGCTATAGCTCTCCTCTCCAAGATGGATGCAGGTTAAGATCCTTCCTGGTAAGCCACCACCTTGTGGTGCTACACACATTAATAGAAATGGGTTAATCAAGATATGAGAGTTAGCCAATAAGAGGCTGGAACTCATGGGCCAAACAGTGTTTAAATGAATACAGTTTCTGTGTAATTATTTCGGGGGTAAGATAGCCGGGATCCAGGCAGGAACGCAGCCAGCCGCTCCTTTTGCAACACCTGTGTCTAGATGCATACTTCATTTTCTCTGAAACCTGAAAAGGTTCTACTGGGTTGACGGCCCACAATCTACCAGTCCTCTACCAAGACCTTTTAAAGCAAGTTGCAGGCTGGGGGTATGGCTCAGTGAGTCAGACTACTTACTACATAGGTACGAGGACCTGAGTTTACATCCTCAGAGTTCATATATAAAGGCAAGGGTGGTTACATGTGTGCTGGTAACCCCAGGGCTGGGAAACAGATACACGAAGATCATTAGGGCTTGAGGCTGCCAACCCAACTCCAGGGTCAGTGAGAGACCCTGTTGTTTGGTCAGAAACATCACCTTAGCTCCCTGGCACCCCTTTATACAAAAAGTCTGGAATATTTAGCTGGGGGCTGCTTCGTCTTGGTGAGTTCTCCTTTTTGAGTACATACCTCTAGGGCCCAGGGCCTATTTATGTTTATTTATCTTTGTTGATTTTGGGTTTTTTCTGTTGGAGACACAGTTTGTGTCAGGTGCCCCCATGCAAGCAGTGTGACAGATCTCACTGAGGTGGGACTAAGTGAGTAGAGATGTCTGCCATTCATTTCCCATGAGCCCCACTCCCCGTTTTTGACTCAAGGGCCCTGTCACAGTGGATGCATTGTGACAGATTTGAGTCCTAAAATTTAGCATAAACTTCTAAATGGGCTCTTGTGGTTCAAAGCCTGATCACCAAATACCCTTGGGCTGCCCTTTACAAAAATCCTTCTAAATTGGGGCTAACATCTAACTTAAAAACAAACAAGACTCCAAAGCGCATGGTTTCTGGATGCTGTGCTCCCACCCCCACTCCTATTCCCTGCTCCCCTCCCCACTTCTCCAGCTGTTTGTCTCTTACTGTTTGTTCTCTACAATGGATCTGGATCCGGATTCATCCTCCGGACCTTTCACTCTAGAACTGTATAGGTGCCCTTCTTTATTTTTGTTCCCTCTTGCAGTGTCTGCTAATCCAGTCCTTAATGGGACCACCTCGGGGGTGCTTCCCTGGCTTCTGCCTCTTGCCCACACTGGGATTTTTAAGTTAGTCGGCTGACACAAGTTCCTAAAAGAGTTTTATTTGTCTGTCTGCTAAAATAATGTGGCCACAGTATTCTTGTTTTATTTCTCTGTGTGTATGTGGGCATGTTTTAAGATCTGTAAAACTTATAACTCTGGGTTACAACAGCTCTGGAAAAATACAAACACGTGGGTAACCTCCATTTTGACCCTACCACCATCTTGGGTAAGAGTACCCATGTGCACTAGTACTCTTTGACTTATTAAAATATTCCTTTTAATCTTCTTACATTTTTACATTTATTAGCATTGGTAAGCTGTAACTAATTGGGTAAAATAGATGGCTAAATTTAACTTATGTCTTGTTTAAATATAACAGGTAATGGTACCCAATTGTCAAGTGCCTGTACAGATCTGAGAGTATGGCATTTAACAAAAGTGCTTCTAACACAGAGACATGCCAGATCTTGCAGCATCCTATAGCTCTTCCAAAAAGATGCATGGTTACAAAAGGCCTTCCACCTCGAGCCTTGCCTTTGGGTTTGGCAAAGCCACCCGCACAACAAAAAGAGGCCTTCCACTTCTTCAGCTTTCTGAATGCTACATCTGGGGAATCAATCTTCTCATCCTGCCAAGACAATCCCACAGGAAAATCTTTGAGCCTCTTATACTCAGCAGCTAACAACAAGCACTGCTTCTAAGGCTGGCGTTCTCCAAAGATTACAGAGAGATTTGGGATTGCCTGCGTAGCTAAAAAAGCTGTCTCAGGCTGGAGAAATGGGTCAGCAGTTAAGAGCATTGCCTGCTCTTCCAAAGGTCCTGAGTTCAATTCCCAACAACCACGTGGTGGCTCACAACCATCTGAAATGAGATCGGATGCCCTCTTCTGGCCTTCAGGCAAACACACAGACAGAATATCATATACATAATAAATAATTTTTTATAAAAAGCTGTCTCATTTCTGCTCATTTATTCCCTTAGATCTGTCTAATGGCATTTGATGACTTAAGGTACTGGTATCTCATTACTTCATTTGTGAAGCTTCCTGCTAAAACACAGACAGGTGTGCCTCTTTAACAGTTATCATAGTCCAGGACTAACAGGTTATAGGTGTATCTTCAGAGGTTCAGAGTTTCCAATTCCCTTTAATTGTCTTCTAAAATGTTCATACCTTTTAACCTAAGCAATAGCCATTGCTATGATACCAAGATGTAAATCTGTTCCCCTCGTCTTACAGATACCTACAGGTTCCGGGGAGAAAGTTCTGCTGCCGTATCACAAATCAGGTCTGGTAAAAACTAACAGTCCCCAGAGCATATTTTAACCCCACCCATTTTCAAGTGCATTTTACAGGTCACTCCTGCTGTCTGGGCCAAGAGCAACTTACACAGTGCTTTCCAGACAACGCCAACACCTGCACCAGCTCCCAGCACTTCACCATTGGTACCAACTCTCCTGGCTCAAGGACACCAACCAACAAAAATCTGGTTTTATCTGCTCTTGTGTCCCACTTGTACACCTGAGCCTCCCCTATACAACCAGGCACTTCTCTGTTCCATTCTTTCTGGCAGTTAGTGACTCTTCCCATGACTAGCCCCATTCACAGGGCCAATAATAACAATATATTTTCCATCTGCCTTCTCATCAAGGAACAGATGCCTGATGTCTTCAGGATGACAGTAAACCGGATGCTCCAGCCACACCTCCCGCTGAGTGTGAGTGCACCAACTCCCTACTCTCCCCTCTCCCACATCACCCCATGCCCACAGGAAGTAGCCAGACTTGAGTTGGCATCCCTTTATCCAAAGAAAGTTGGAAATGTTTGATTAGAAGCATCACCTCAGCTCCCTGGCACCCCTTTATACAAAAAGTCTGGAATATTTAGCTGGGGGCTTCACCCCAGCTCCTGGTATAAGCTCCCTCCCCTGGGAATTGCCTCAGTCCAAACTCCATCTCCAAGAAAACCTGCGAAATGGTGACCCCTCCCCAGGGAGAGTCATGAAAGCCTGCCAAACAGAAACCCCTCTCCAGGGAAGGTCAAGACCACTCCCACAGGCTATTTAAACTGCTCCCCAGAGAATGAACATGTGGTCTCCGGGTTCCCTGTGGTCTCCCCTTCTCTTTCTTCCCCTCTCCATGTTTCCCCGGGACCACCCGGGTGTATTGTGATCCATTAAACATGGACATCTTTTAATTCGATCTGATTTGGTTTGATTATTTGCGTCAGCAGAGAGGTTTAGCCAGAAAATACTTAACACCTGTCTCAATGCAGAGAATGACAGAGTAGGGCATATGGCACCCTCCCCTGCCCTTGGTATGTGCTCCTGGGCACACACACATGCACCACACAATGCACAAACACAGAAAAAGCACGGCCAAGTTGCCACAAAGTGTCTTTCTTTGATAATTTTTGGCAGGTTTATACTGCTCATCCCTTATCAAATAGGCTCTTTCCAGGATAGAAAGTTAGTGTGCCCTTCTGGGATGCCGCTATATAGCACTAACTATAAGTGGGAACTCTCAGAACGCTCGTATGAAATTGTAGGGCTGAAGGTCAAGTTCCTCAGCCCAGACATGCCCAAGGAAAATGGACGCAGGATTCTGTGGGAACACAGAAGTGGTTCGGAAAGATAGAGCCACTTGCTAAGGACAGAACACTCTTCTCATCATCTGGGACACAAATAGGTTAAGATTCCTTGCAGATGCAACTGGAACCACTCTTAACGCTGCTCACTTTTAGTAATGACTACAGATGAAGCTTCATGTCTAGAGACCTTAGCGGAGCATCATCAGGATCTCCTTTGTGGAGTCACATCCGTATGGGCACCACAAACAGGAGGTAAATGGCCACCCAAAGTGACATGCTTTGTGAGCTACAACTACCATAACGGGGCGGGGTGTGGGGGGGTCCAGTTTCCTGAGCTGTGGGAAAAACTCGGAGAACTTCCCATTCTCTTTATAAAAGAGAGATATTTCAAAATCATAAGAAGTGAACAGAGGAGCAGAATGTGCAGCCAAAAAAGGGAGGAAAAAATATACAAGGCAGTAAATTAATTTTAAAAGTAATTTTTCTGAATTTCGTGATGCCTGTGCTATTTTTGTCAGCTATTTAAAATTACGCAGGTTGGGGCTGGAGAGATGGCTCAGAGGTTAAGAGCATTGCCTGCTCTTCCAAAGGTCCTGAGTTCAATTCCCAGCAACCACATGGTGGCTCACAACCATCTGTAATGAGGTCTGGTGCCCTCTTCTGGCCTGCAGGCATACACACTGACAGAATATTGTATTCATAATAAATAAATAAATAAATAAATAAAAATTACGCAGGTTTTGCCATTTCTTTCCTCCCTGTAAGTTGCTGCTTGTCTTTGTGCCTGGCTTGTGTCTGCAGGTTTGTGTTCTGGGGGTAGGCGCTTTGAAGTTGTTCAGGCTTCAGGCTCAGCACAACTTGGTTCCTCACCTGCACAGTAGTTGACCATTCAGGGTCTGCAGCCAAACTGTGCAGCTGAGAGGCACAGCTGGGTCTTCCCCTTTCTGCGATACTGGACAGGTTCCCATGCCCCTTTGGGCCTCAGCTTCCACTTCTGTGACATGGTGAGAAGAGCTTCAGAGGGTTACTGGGATGGTCAGCTTCAACTGTCATCTTGACAGTACCTGGGAACACCCGAGAGATGATGTGGGAAGACCCAGCCTGACTGGGAGCAGGATTATTCCCTCCAAAGAGATCACAGACTATAAAATGGAGAAAGTGAGCACTAAGCACTGGTCATTGGTGTGTTTCTTGGCTGTGGATGCAATGCAACTGGCTATTTGGAGCTCCTACTTGACTTCCCTACCATGATGGACTGCCCCACCATTGAACCGCCAGACAGAGTGAACCTCTTCTTCTCCCTTACATACTCAGAGGGTTTTATTGCAGCAACAGGGAAGCTACGAGTTGTGAGGATGGGATGAGGCAAGAGCCAAGAACCCAGACATCAGGAGGAGTCAATGGCAATTATTTATTTCTTTAAAAGAACTTGTGTGTGTGCAAGCTATGTGTGCATGTGTTGTGTGCGTGCGTTGTGTATATGTGTACATATATGCATGTGAAGGTCAGAGGTCACATTAGGTGTCTTCATAAATAACTCTCCACTTTATTGTTTCAGGCTCTCTCACTAAATCTGGAGTTGCCTGATTCAGCTAGCCACTTGGCCAGTAAGTTGCAGGGATTCTCCTGCCTCTGCCTCTCCAGAGCAGGGATCACAGGCTAACACTACCATGTCCAGGCCTTGACTTGGGCGATGGTCTGAAGCCAGGTCCTCGTGCTTGGACAACAAGCACAGTACTGCTGGGTCATCTCCCCAGGCTTTCTCTGTTTACATCTCAGCAGCACAGGGTTCCTGCACACATGGACCTTGGGTCACGGTGCATTCTGGTTTGTTCTGCTAGGAAATTCCAAAAGACCCGCAGAAAGCTGTCCCAACTTGTCCTCCACACAGTAACCTAGATCAGAACCGCGGAGTCAGGAAGTCTACTCAAATGGCTTTGGGATTAATTTTCTCATGTCCCAGCCTGGTCTTTGAATCTGCTTGGCTCAGGCTGATTGGGAATTGTGTGTGCTTTACTACTAACTGACTTGTCCTGTGGATCCTAACATTCGCTCCCATTTACGAAGCACCTTGACTCATGCGGAGCTCAGAGGTCATGGGCTAAGTCAGGAAAGAGGTTCCAAGCTGATGGAAATGGAAAATGACCCAGATTGGTCAGGGTCACCCCAACAGATATGTGACAGGGAAAGAAGTAAGTATCTGGTCTTCAAAAAACCTAACTAGGTCTTGTCATTTATCAAAACTCTGCATATTAAGATGAAATATGCTCTTACATGAAATACATTCACAATGAAATACACTCTTTTTCCAAGTTAGTTGTGAGGGGCAGCCATTAGGCTATATTATATACTAAGAGGGCACTTCTTAGAAAAATAAATTTAATTGCAGGCTCTTGAATCACGTCAGATCGTCTGTTTTAAACATTCAATTATAGTAAGATACAGCTACAGAGAATGTGCTTCCCATCCTAATTTGAGACCTCAGATGGCAGCTCCTTTTGTACTTCTGTCTTTAAAAAGCTGCCTCCCCCAGCCCCTAATCCTGTTATCTTTTCTCCTCAACTTGCCAAACAAATCTAGAAAAAAGAAGAAAAAAAAGAACTGATTAAACGCTGAAGGGAAGATGAGAAAAACTCAGTACGGGGAGACCGCTCCTACATGTTCAGACTAATTTAATATTTTCTCACATAACAAATTAGAAAGGAAGAGAAAAATTTGCATAGGAGGACAATTAAGAATAAACCAGAAGTGTCGCTTGTTCCAAATCAGGATGGGCCTTCATGATCTGCTTTTTTAAGGATGTAGTAGTTCTGACAAGCAGGAACTAATGAGTCTGTGCTTTTGTTCTCTGGTGTCACCCAGCAAGTAGGAGCTTAAGCACAAAGTGAGGACCAGCCCACGGTGAACTGCTGCGCCTCAGGCCTTCTCGGCAAGCCAGACTAACAACCAAATTATCAGCAGCAAGCAAGCTACCTTATATAAAGTGCAGAAATGCCAGGGCCTTTGAAAATGCAATCAGATCTAAGACAGACAGACAGACAGACAGACAGACAGACAGATAGATAAAGTGTGCAGACAGAGAGATAATGGACAGATGTCAGAGAGCTAGAAAGAAAATGCACAGATAATTGGTAGATTCTTGATGAATAATGGATGGACAATGATAGAATAGATGATAGATGATAAATAATAATGAATAGATATATAAAAAGAATGATAGATGATGGGTAGGTGAGTTAACGAGAGAGAAATAGGTGATAAAGATATAATCAATGTGCAGATAATTTGTAGGTAATGGATGGATAGATAGATGATAAGTAGATAATAGATGGATAAGTGATAGGTAATGGATAAATAGATGATAGAAAGCTAGATGATAGATACATAGGCTAATGAGGAATAGAAGACAAATAGGTAATAGATAGATGATAGATAGATAGATAGATAGATAGATAGATAGATAGATAGATAGATAAAAGATAGCCAGAGAGATAGATAGACAAGTGATAGGCAGCAGAGGAATTTATTTGGTGTTTCTCAGGATGCTTGCTAGCCCATCAATCCTGGTAATTTCCACAGACTGTCCCCAGAGCACTAAGAATACTCGAAAGACCTATTCTGCAAGTATAATTATGAATGGACGTTTTTAACCTGCAGAACTTGATGTTGAATAGCCACTTGATATTCCAGCTGCCACGGAAAGTTTCTCTCCTCAGCAAAGACAAGATGCATGCATGCAGAGACGCTCAGCTGCCTACCTCGTGGAGTATCTAGGGAGTTTTCTCTTCGAATGAACCTTACAAGAGCTCACAGGCAAGTTAACCCAACATCCCAGCTGGCGAGCTTCCTTTCTGATGGATGGATCAGGAGAGATTGTGTGGGTGGACCCGGCAGCCAGCTGCTAGTATTGCCAGTAGTTTGTTTGCTTTCTTAATAAACAATAGAAATTTTTATTCTGTCTCTCTTGAAGGAAACAAAGCACAGGGATGTGTTTGTAGGATATGACCCTATAGATGCATAGAAAAGTCTAGGCAAAGCTAAACCTAAGAACATTATCATTAGTAGGAAACCTCAGCAGCTCCAATGACCTGAGTAACAGGAATTCATAATGGGAGCTACATGAAGAAGGGACCCTGAGAATGCTGTCCCTGTCAGCCTGCCCCACTGATTCTCAGAAGGAAGATGGTCTTTCTGTACACTTTCTGGTGAGGCAGCTCATTAGCTTGAACTTGCCCAGGAAAGAGATGCGAAGCATAGTCAGAACACAGAACCCAGGGGATGAAAACTTGTACATAGTGCACAGGCTCCCTGAAGCCAGCTGCTGTCACAAAGAACGGAAAACACCTAAGAGAAAGGCCAGGCAGAGAGCATAGATATCACTGTGCTTTAGTTTCTGACTGGAACTCAAAGAAAGGGGTACGCTTGTTCACTTGTCTTTCCAAAGACTTCTCACCAAAAGGATCTCCTTGGAAACTGAAGATGGTCCGCTTGTACATTAGAATACAATTTCCCCTCTTCACCTTCCATAGCACAGACAACACACCAAACCTTCACAGAGATAAGGGTAGGGGTACAGAAAGAAATAGAGCTATGACAGCAACGTGCAGGGCTTGGGGCAGGTACCACATAGCACGGACTACTTGGCCTGACTAGGAGAAGCAGGAAAGAGTCAAGGACTGATGAGAAGTTGGGAGCCGGCAGAGAAAGAGTGTGATGTCTGCAGGCAGGAGGAGAACGTGATGCCATTGAGAGCTCATTATGGTAGTTGGCCAAGAGCTCAACGGGTTGGACTAGGCTGAACTCTGGCCCTACTTTATTCCGTCTTTACCTTGCTTTAATCAGAGTAAAGGGGACTGCTGTGCCTGATGACTTTGTCTTGGTATGACATACTGGTAGTTACCTCCGTGTTCCAAAACAAAGAAGCTTAGGGCGTGGCATTGGAAGATCCATGTGTTGCCAAGAGCCTGTTTCCAAGGGAAAAGCATGTCCTAGCTGGCCTGTGGTCCAGGGAGGATGAGATATATGAAAAGAGCCTTCATCAGCCCTCAGAGCTACTCATTCTAGATTCCCCCAAGCATGAAGATTCTGGGCACCTGCTGAACTTTGCCTTGAGAACATTGAATGCTATCATGAAGTCTGGGAAGCCACATCTGAGGGTTTTTTTTTAAACCCATTTGTTTAGGCATACATACCACAAGATGCTCATTGATCAAGCACAACTTGTAGGAATTGACTCTTTTCTTCCACCCTGTTGGTTCCAGCAATCAAACCCAGGCTCTAAAGCTTTGTTGCAAACACTTTTATACACTAAGCACACACCTGACCCTGATCTGCCTTTGAAAAAGCTCACTAGGTGGGGCTGAGGAGGTGGCTCCATTAGTAAAGAGCTCGCAAGCCAAGCACGAGCTCCTGAGTTCAGTCCCCACCACCAGGTGAAAAGGTATGGTGGCATGCGCTTGTAATCTCGGTACCCACCAGGAGGGCAGAGACAGGAGGACTCTTGGGGCTTGCTGGCCGGCCAGGCTAGCTGAGTCAGTGAGCCTCACATCTCAGTGAGAGACCTGGCCTCAACAAACAATGTGGGTTGTCAGGAAGGGAGGTACATACTTTTAGTCCCAGTACTCAGGAGGCAGAGGCAGGCAGATCTCTGTGAGTTTCAAACCAGCCTGGACTACAGAGTGAGTTCCAGGGCAGCCAGAGCTACATAATAGACTCTGTCTTAGAAAAAGAAAAAAGAAAAGAAAAACAACAACAACAAAACAAAAACAAAATCAATGTGGATTGCTCCTGAGGAACAATACCCACATATGTATGTGTGTGAGCACCCCACACACATGCACACACACACACACACATTCACACATATACACACACACTCACATACTCATACACACACCCTCACACATACACACACATTCACACACATACACACACACTCACATACACACACTCATGCACAAACACATTCACACTTACATACACATTCATACACCCACATACACACACTCACACACCCCACACACACTCACACCCACACATACCCACTTACACACACACTCACACACAATACACACCCACATACACACATACGCATGCACTTCCCCCATACCCGCCACACATGTTCACTGTAGATATTCTATAAGCTACAGATTTCAGAAGTTACCAGCCTTCCTTCTCTAATATTTTTATAAGTATGTCTACTAAAAGCACTCTCACTCCATACTGAAGAATCGACATTGCATACAACTGGCCCTGTCAGTTATGCAGAGAAAGCCAGTATGTACATGAACAGAAAGGAATTCTACATCCAAGTCTACAGGAGTTATTTTGGGTGGTATTGCAGTTTATTGTTTAATTTCTTTTTTTAATATTTTATTTATTTATTATGTATACAATATTTTGTCTGTGTGTCTACCTGCAGGCCAGAAGAGGGCATCAGATCTCATTTCAGATAGTTGTGAGCCACCATGTGGTTGCTGGGAATTGAACTCAGGACCTTTGGAAGAGCAGGCAATGCTCTTAACTGCTGAGCCATCTCTCCAGCCCTATTGTTTAATTTCTTTACATGAGTTTTTACAATGGCACATGTCATTTTATTATGATAACATAAAACAAGTTCAAGTCACTGGAGCCCTGCTGATTCCACACATTATCCGATCCCATTCTCATTCTCCTCCTGATGGCTGTGGAGGATGAATTTTGAGAAGACCTGCTTTTACCAAGGCTGGCAAATAATACGTGACAAAACCCAGATGTTGAACCCACATCTCTCTCACGACAATGCGTGTGTTCATTGGTTTGTGTCTTGGGAGCTGCTCACTACTTACGTGTGCAGCTTGGCAAGGTTTAGTATGAGTCTGTATCTCTCTACCCCACACTCCTGATAATTTGTACTGACTTATTTTCTGTGTACGGATGTTCTTCCTGCATGCACACACATGCACACACAGGCACACAGGTATGCCTGGTGCTTCAGTAAGTCTGAAGAGGCCTCCGATGGCCTAGAACTAGAGTTACAGCTTATGAGCCACCACGTGGGTTCTAGAAACTGAACCTGGGTCCTCTGCACAGTAAGGAAGTGGTCCTAACCACTGAACTATCTCTCTGTCACATTGAAAAACTTTTCACACCCCTAGTAAGATAACATTTTCATGATCTTTTAAAATTTTTTCTTCCCAATCTACCCTTGGCCTTAAATAACTGCTGTTGTGAGTTATCTATTTACTACAGAAAATGCACTAGATGCAGCCATCTACCCTGAAACCACCCAGTCTCATGATATGTACTCTTGGTTCCATCTTCTCTCATTCAGCATAATATCTCAAGCATTGTTGTTGAGTCTGTCTGTCTGAGGATGCTGGGATGTGTCCATTGGTTTTCTGTTTAATGAACATTTTAATTGTTTTGACTTTAGGGCCGTAACAAATACTACAACTGTAAATACCACTGAAGTCTTTGGTCCATATGCCTTTTGATTGCAATTGGGTGAATACCTAGGAATGGAAATGCTTGGTTTCAGAGTAGTGATGCATTCAATTTGATAAGAAACCAACAATGAAGACTATTCGGCTAATATTATGGTACTCAAGGATGTACCCCTTCAGAGACTGATGCTCAGCATCTTGAACCCTTGCAGCTTCCTGAGGGACAGAGGTGCCAAAATTCACCTTTGTTCTAGCATTTGGTCTTTTCCATTGCTCCTGGCGTAAAGCTGCTAAATCCGTTGGGGTTTCTGGAGTGACAGGGATTTCTCTTGTTTTGATGAGGTGACTTGTAGTGGGCTCCTGCCTAGCTTCAGGGTCAGGGCTGGTCACCAGAATGAGAGTCATAACTGGAAGCTAGGGACTTTAAAACTCTCTCCTCATCATCCTGGAAAGGGAGGGATGATTAATAATTAATCAGTTAATAATTGTCTATGCTTATAAAATGACATCTGAATTAATACCTCTAAAGATGGAGTTCAGAGAGCCCCCAAAAGCGTGATGATCCCTAACTCTTTGGGGATAGATGTGACTCTTCTTGGGACCCTCTGGGATTTGTCCTATGTATTTCTTCATCTGGATCCTTCACTATGCCCTTTACAACAAACCAGTAAGTGTATCCTCCCAAGCACTGTGAATTATTTCAGAAAATTACTAAATCTGAGGAAAGGTTTGAGTTGTACAAACCTCTTTTTACACCCACTTGGCCAGACGTGCAAGCAACGAGCAAAGACAACTGGCACTTGGGATGGGTGATCTGGTTGGACCCGTGGGGAATGGAAGGGTGAAGACATTCTTGCTAGTGTGGAAGGTTGTAACTGGAGCTGTCTCTCCCACTCGCCAGTTCCCAAATAACCATTCTGAGGCTTAATATTAATTACAAACTGTTTGGATGATGGTTCAGATTCCTTACAGCTAGCTCTCCATATAAATCAACCCATTTCTAAAAATCTGTGTATCGCCACATGCCCTGTGGCTTACCAGTAACACTCTTGCATCTTACTCCTCCAGCGGATGCTAATGCCTCTCTTGACTCCTTCTTCCTTCCTGTATTCAGTTTACTTTTCCCGCCTAGCTATAGTCTGCCCTGCCATAGGCCAAAGCAGCTTTATTCATCAACTAATAAAAGCAACCCATATTCACAGCATGCAGAAGGGCATCCCACATCAGAAGGGCAGTCATTTGATAACAGAAGGAAAGTGCTATGTAGAAGAAAGTGAGAATGGAGAAATTCGCTGTCCTCCTTTGGTGATGATTTGCCAAAGAGCTTGTTCTATGCCTTTGTCAACGATGGGTGGCAGTTCTGTCTAATCCACGGTTTCATAAACCCTTGCGATCATCGACCTTCTGTGCCTGTGCTCGCACTGGTGGCTGGGCAGCTGCATGTCATTGTGGTTTTAATTGCCTTTTCTCCGTGACTAATGACGGTGAGCACTTTTCCGTGTGTGTATTGACTGCTGCGTCTTTGTTTGAGCAGTCGTTAGTCAAGTCCTTCAGCCATGACTTAGAGTTGATTGCTAGGTTAGTCAGCTTTCTGTTTCTACAACAAACACCTGAGATAATTAACTTATAAACAGAAGAGGTTTGTTTTGGCCTACAGCTTCAGTCACTGAGGTCCACGATGGATGCGGAGCTGCTTTGGGGTCTGTCTCAGCACATCGTGTGCATGCAGCAGCTTTTACCCTCTCCCAGTAGCTCCTTGCTGGGACCCAAGTTTCTGACCTAGGGATCTTTGGGGAAAATTTTGGCCATTTCTTCTTCCCCTTTCCCTGAATCCTCATTATTTTTCACTCTCTCTATTGAGACTTCACTTTCATGTGTTTTATTTATTCTTTTTAAGATTTATTTATTATGTATACAACATTCTGCCTCCATGTATGCCTGCACACCAGAGGAGGGCGCCAGATCTCATTACAGATGGTTGTGAGCCACCATGTGGTTGCTGAGAATTGAACTCAGGACCTCTGGAAGAGCAGCCAGTACTCTTAACTGCTGAGCCATCTCTCCAGCCCATGTGTTTTGTTTTTTTTTTTTTGTTCTATAATTTCCAATGGTCTTTTAAAAAAGAACAATAAACCTTTCTCTGTGAAGGTATTTACATTGAGATGTCCATTCCTTCCTCTTTGTTCTCAGACTTCTTTGTGATGATGACCTTACAGTCTTTGTGATGGGTACCTTACAGTCTTTGCTACTACCCATGTCTGTGACATCTCTACTGTTCTTTTGATCTTTATCCCTGGCTCATCTTTTGATTTTCCTTCTTCATCTACCCTATAATTTTCTTATTGGATGCTAAACATTATGAGTGATGCAGCCTTGAGTCTATAGAGTGTTGTGTGTCACTCTGGTGGACATTTAATTTCTTCCTAACATTACTGCCGTCGTTCTCAACCTGTGGGACACGATCCCCTTTCACAGGGGTCACCTAAGACCATCAGAAAACATGGATGTTTACATTACAATTCATAACAGTTGCAAAATTATAGTTATGAAATAGCAGTGAAAATAATTTTGTGGTTGGGGTGACCACAACATGAGGAACTGTATTCAAGGGTCACATTAGGAAGGCTGAGAGTTACTGCTCTGTCGGATTCTGTTGAGGTTTATTTTTAAGCTTTGACAACGTGGGTCAAGTGTGACCCATGTGCTTGGGCTAGTGTAGTCCTGTCTTAAGGACTGGCATTTCTGGAGCTTCAGCTGAATTCGCGGTGTTTGGAGATAGAGTTGACTGGCCAGCAACGTAGCATCTGCCATCCTTGTCCGACCTCAGACTCTGGCCTGCTCACCTCCCTCAGCAGCTGTTCTTGATCAGGCTGTGCAAAACACACGCATTTTGCATGTGTATAGGGGGGAGCACAGAGGTTGACGTCAGGTGTCTTCTCAATGGCTTTCTGCCTCATTCTTTGAGGCAGAGTCACTCACTGAAACTGGCCTTCAAGCTCCATGAATGCCCCTATCTCTACCTTCTCAGAGCCGGGCTTTCTCAGAGCTGGGCTTACAGGAACACTTCCATGCCTAGTTTTTTTATGTGGGTTCTGGGGATCAAACTCAACTCAAGTCTTTCACTTGCAGAACAAGCCCATTTACCTATTGAATCCCCACTTGGTCCCTGTGCAAAGTCTTATGGAACTTGCAGTTTTCAGTGTGGCCAAAGACTAAAAGGAACCTGCATGCAGACATCTGGGTTATCTTCTCTGAAACCCTGTTCCCTAAATCCAAGCCCCTCAGCATCCCGACTGAGTTCCCTTCGTCCTGCTGCCGAGACCACGGCTGTCTGTGGGGTCTACCATTTGTACTGTCACTGTCAGGAAGCTGGGTTGCCCATGCAGCTTAGCTCATGTGGTTTCTTTGCTCAGGACTTACTGAGCCTTAAGTCTTCCTAAGTCCTGAACATTGGCACATACTAGGTGCTTAGTCAGGTGTTTCCATAGGGTGAGTCTGGCTCACTGAAGTCCCAGTTCTGGAAAGACCCAGAAAGCTATTGAAACGAGCCACCCAGAGACTCGCGCACATCTCCTTCGCCCACACCCGGCTTCCCTCAGCAGTAACCAATTTTCTCTTCAGAAGCTGGCAAGCATTTTCTGCGCATCCGAGTGACTCGGTTTGCGAGAGTTGGAGCATGGAGGTCAGTAGCAGAACCACATTCATCCGCAGTTGAGATGCACACTGTCCTCTGGGGGATTTGATAGACTTTTCCCAAATCAGCTAAATGTTCTCTGAAAGAATTATTGGCGGGGAGGGGAGGCTGTGAACAACTTGGTCTAAACCATCATTCAGAAAGATGCTGGAAGCCCTGCATAGAGAATTCATGCTATTAAGAAAAGGGTTCCAAGGGCTGTTTACAGAGAGGAGAGAGTAATGCAGGAGGCCTCAGTGGGGAGAAGCCATGTTGTGAACTAGAGTTGAGAGAAGCCCCCAGCCCATGCCTCCTGCCTGCTTGCATTTGCTCTGAAGCAGTCTACCCAGACTCGCATCCTGGGGCTGCTCTTCTGGAGCAGCGAGCCAGATGAAAAGCCAGGCATTTCCTTTTGTCTTCCTCTCCACTGGGAAGAGCAAGCATGCTTCAGAGATTCACCACTCCTGCTACACACACACACACACACACAAACACACACACCACACCACACCATAACACCATAACTAACGTCACAAACAATCCTGTGCCTCATATGAGATGTGCCACCCGACTCTGGGGCAGTCACCCTCTTCTTGCCTTGGGGACAATGTTTATAGTTTAGAATTTTACTTCCTTCACCTAACATTCCCTCTCCATCCACAAACCCTTTGCTCTCCACGCCTGCATTTTAGTTCAAAGGCTCCGAAGACAAACAAAGGATTGAAAAGACTTCATGTGTGAGTGTTTTCATTCTCCTCAGGGGCAGAAAAGACAAGTTATGGTTTTCTTCCTAACAAACAAACTGTTTTCCATATGTCTCTAAGAGAAAACCGCTTCCCTGCGATTCTGCTGGTTCCTCAGTCCACTCCGGCAGGAAGATCCTAAGAACAGTTTCCTTCTGTTGTAGGGGTGGGGGTGGGGGGTGTTTTCGACTCACAGGCTGATCTCTGAGACTGCAGAGCCCACTCCAGCTCTCAGCCTGCAAGGGAGGCAGAGTGTGTGGGGGAGCAGAGGTTGCTTCTCCCAGCTCTGAGGGCTTCTGGGTGGAGTCCAGTGAGAACTTGCCTCACGGCCTCAGGCAGCTGTTGCCCCCACTCCTGCTTCTAAGCAGAGTTGAGCAGCTGCTTCTGTGCAGAGTAAAGCATCTGCCCGGCAGGGGGGCAGGGTGGGGGCTGTGTGCTTTGCAGAAAGATGGTCCCTATGTGCCCACTGCACTACTGCCGTCTGAATTCTGGATCCTGAGCCAGCTACAGCCCTCTCTCTCAAACCCTGGACAGGGGTCCTGGGGTAGCTCTTCCTGTCCTTGTTAGGACCTCAAAGGCTCTGTCCCAGCCGTCATCACTTCCTCCCTTCTTTTTTTACCATTAAGTTCATGCTCCTCGGACCCTCCCTCAAGGTAAACTCCTCACAGCAGAGTCTGCGGCATGGCCACCTCTTCTGCGGTTGCACCTTCTGCAGCCCCCTTCTCTCCTCACCACCCCCTTCCAAGGCTGCCACCTGCGCTCCATAGAGGTGTTCACAGCCTCTCCACTGTCCCGGGCTTCCCTTTAGGTGGGAATGTGGTTCCTAGAGATAAGATATTAATGGCTGAGCTCTACCTGGCTGCCTCGTGTTTATCCTTAAAGTCTCCACACAGGATTCTTCCTGCAGGAAGCCCTCCTTCCAGACAGCGTCATTCACAGGGCTTCCCTCCTCAGTTTCAGTCACAAATAGGGATAAGTGGAAAGGGGAAGAATACAGAATGAAAATGAAGAAGAGGTGTAAGGGCCATTTTATCTATTTTTTATCATAACTGCCTTTTCCCCTCCTCCCCCTTACTTCCTTTCTTTCTCCTCCTTTCCTCCTCCACCCCCTCTTCCTCCTCTGCTCTGAGGCAGTTTCATGCATCTCAGTCTGTCCTTATGCATGTACACCATGTCGCCGAGAGTGAGCTTGAATTCTTGATCTCCATGCCTCTACTTCTCATATGCTAGAATTCCAGGCCCTGTGACACTGTGCCCGGTTTGTGTGGATCTGACACTTGAACCCAGGGCTTTGCGGATGCTAGGCGAGCACTCTGCCACCACAGCCACAACCCCAGCCCCAGCTTCTTTAGCTATCTCTCCGTATGTGTAATACACACAAGCTCCTCTGGAGTACGGTTTTTTTGATTAACCTCCCGTTTACTTCTAGCACCCCACAGAGGACACAGCACAGACAGGCAATTGATAAGCGCTGGTGCTGGGACAGTGACTAGTCTCTGCTCCATTTCTGGGCTCATTTTCAACTATGCCACAGTAACTGTCCAGGCGGTCACCTGTGGTAAAGACTAGAGAACAAACAAACACACTGGCACATTTGGGAACCATCTTCCTACCCAGTCTTCCCCGTCTCTGCCATTATTTGGGTATGGTGGGGTAAGGACTGCAGAACAGATCCTTAAATTCTTTTACAACACTTCTCAAAAGATGTCCCTAGGGACTGGAGAGATGGCTCTGCTCCGTGGTTAAGATCACCTGCTGTTCTTGCAGAGGACCCAGGTTTAGTGCCCAGCACCCACATGATGTCACTCCAGTTCCAGGGGATCCTATGCCCTCTTCTGGCCTCCACAGACAGCAAGCACACACATGGTGCACATGCATTCATGCAGGAAAACACTCATATATACATTTAAGAAGAAGATGTAGCCTGATTGTTCCCCTCCTGCATAGCAAGGGCATAGGTAGACCTTACTGATAGTTTCCAAGGAATAGGATGTTACAGAAATGTGATGCTAATTATGAGGCCATAAAAGACATAGATATTGCTGTTATGCTATGGGGTTTTCCCACCAACTCCTGGAGAGACCCGCACAGGCACAGAGAACTCCTGCCCACAGGCAATGAGTGACTGTCTTGGAACAAGATGACTACAATCATAGCCATCGTGGTCTTGGGAAAGGTCCCCAGCAACAGCCACTGAGCCCAGCTATTCCCAGACTCCCAAGCCACAAAATCTAGATCATAAATGTCTGTCTTAATTTCTGAGGCCAAATTATCATGCAGCGGTAACTAACTGATACTATTTGTGCTCTTGACTGTGTGTAGGAAAGGAAAGAACATGAAGGGTCTTCCAAGAAAAGGGTCCTCCATTCTGGAGAGGAAAGGAGAGTATGGCTCACTCCCGGAATGCTGCGGGTGTTCATGCCCCCAGATGGATACATTTGAACCTAGTTCCTCATGTGGTTCTATGAGGAGGTGGAGGCTTAGTTAGGGAGGTGTAGGTCCTTAGGGTGGAGCCTCATGAATGGGATCAGTGCACTTACCAGAGGAACCTGGAAGAGCTCTCTAGTCCTCTTGAGGAGAAAAGAAGTGAACTGTCTCCTAGAAGGAAAGCCTGTATCCCAGAAGCGGACTCTGCCTGTTCTGGCCTTTGTCACAGCTGCTTCTTCTTGCTGTGACAAAGTGTGACAAAAGCCTTAAGGAAGGCCTTGTTGGGGTTCACAGTTCCAGAGGAGCGCACTCTGTCGTGGAGGAGAAAATGAAATGGCAGGCAGGGAAGGCATGGCAGCAGAGCAGAAGGCTGGCTCACCACGTTGTGTCCACCCTCGGGAAGCAGAGAGTGAAGGAAAAGTGGAGTTGAAATATAAAACTTCAGACCTGGGTGGCCCACTTTGTAAAGGTTCCACAACTTTCCAAAGAGTGCTGCTACCTGGAGACCAAGTGTTGAACACACGATACTTTTTTTTTTTCTAGAATTAGCTCTGTAGACCAGGCTGGCCTTGAACTCACTGAGGTCTGCCTGCCTCTGTCTCTAAGTGTTGGGTGAAAGGCGTGCTCCATCATGCCCAGCGTTGGTCACATGTTACTTTTACCCTCACTTTGCAGCCTTCCAACTTGGAAGAACTCAGTTTTCCTTGTGTGTAAGCCACTGACCCTATGGCTAGCACAAACTAAGGTGGCTGACAATGCCCCTCTTGGGATCTCAGGTTTCAGACTTCGCTGGAACTCTCAGGTAGCTCTAAATGAACTGCGAGCACCACTGTTTAGCCTAGCTGTAAGTAGCCTCAGATTAATTTGTTCAATCCTCACAAGCACCCTGTTTGATACTCATATTACCCTAGCTCTGTGAACGAGAAAAACCAAGGCACTGAGCAGTTCGGCAGCTCCTCAGGTAGACAGTTTCCTAAAGGAGAAAAGGTCCTGGGCACACAGGGGAAAGTTCACCTCATAACGTGATCAGAGCAGACGTTATTTCACTAATCCCAAATGCTATCCAGAAAAGAATAGATCATGGCCTTCTCTTTTAAATATAACAAAAGTGAGGCATGGGGAGGTTACATGATTTGCGTGGGTACCACAGGAAGTGGCTGGTGTGGATTTCGCAGCACCCAGCTCCCTCCTGTTCCACCATCCTCATGCGACTCTCAGCTTCCCATGTGTGTTTGCCAAATCCAGAAAATCCCCAGGGCGCTGGCCAACTGCCTAAATGAAAACTGAGGTGACAGCCTTGAATTCACACATCCCCACACACTCGTCAGCAGTTTCCGGCACCCAACTTCACATGCCGCCCCTTCCCTGCAGCCTTTACTAGAGAGAGAGGGCAAAGCCGGCTGAGGGTGCTGGGGCAGTGAAGCCAGCCACTGTGAACCCAGAAGCACTTGTCCCTGGACCCTTCTTGAGGACACATCTGCCTCTAGACCTGGGGTGTCTCAGAAGCAGCCATGGTACAGTCTCTTTCCTTTCCCCAGCCTATGACACACAGAAGCCACGATGGCTTCTCATGTCGTGAGCTGGAAACAATTAGCTCTCATGATAGTTCTCTAAGGAAACAAGTCGGCCATGACATGAGTAAGCGTGACCAGGGGAAGCGTAATCCAGGGGAAGAAGGCAGCTGTGTGGTTCAGACCTTGAGGGTTAGGGGTTACCTGGAGAGTAAGTGAGAAATGAAGGCAGTTCCGTACTGTCACCTGACCCACCTGGTGCCCCACTGTTGTGGGCATCGGACTTCCTGTAGCTGAAGAAGCTCTCTGTGTGAATGGCTCTCCAGAGTCAAGAAAACACATCCCCTACCTGTATGAAACTTTTGACAGTGATGGGTGTGTGCAGAAGAGGATTTGTAAATTTTTCTTTATGCACATTACAAGAAGTTCAGCTAGATGGAAAACAAGCCTGCACTGCTATATGCAGCTGCTGGAACGGCAAAGCTGAGTGCCCAGGCAAGAGGACTGGTATGGTGACTTGGAAAGTAGGATTTTGGCAAGATAAAAAAATTTTTTTTGAAGACTTGTGTAGGAAAGTTGAACTCTATTGAAATAAGTGTGTTTCTCACACAGGGTCTTAGTTATCAGTCCTGAAGCACAAAAGGTTTGAACAAGTAAATGCGTCACGTGCAATGGCAGCCAGGTTTCCCATTGTCAACAAAGAGCAAAGCAGGACCGGTACAGGCCAAGGAGCCTGGCAGTGCTGGATTGGAGTGTAAAGTGTACGTTTCTGAGGTTAATGAGCATCCATGTGATGTGCAGAGGGATAGGGATGAGTGTGTCAGAGTGAGAGTATGTGTGAGTGTGTGACAGTGTGTCTATGAGTGTGTGCACGTGTGTTACGTGTAAGAGTTACATTGTCTGTAAGTGTGAGAGTGGGTGTGACTGTGTGTGAATATGCAGCGTGTGTAAATGGGCATGTATCTAGGAATGTGGAGTGTTTGCACGTGCGTTTGAGGAGTGTGTGTGTGTGTGTGTGTGTTGGAATTTGCACCTTTGCTTCCTGGCTTCTGCTGTTGAGAGGACCTAGAAGCAAGGTCACCTCAGTAATAGTGAGGGTGCACTAAACACCCCCACATACCCCTTTCCTTGAGACAGGGTTTCACTACGTAACACTGCGTAGTTCAGAACTCCCTATGTAGACCAGGATGGCCTGGAACCTACAGAGAGCTGCCTGCCCAATTTATCTCAGATGCATTATGCTGGGCAAAATAAACCACAATCAAAGATTCTGTGCTATGTGATTCTAATTATGCAGGCTTTATAGGGGAGAAAATCTTGATAGATGAAAGATAGATAGTTGCCAGGACATATGGTTATATACTATGTTACAAGCTGGGTGGGAGGCATAGGATGATTCTCTTCACAGCTTTGTGAGTCTAAAGTTTTTCTTTTCTTTTTTTTTTCTAGGTTTTCAAGACAGGACTTCTCTGTGCAACAGTTCTGGCTGTCCTGAAACTCGCTTTGTAGACCAGGCTGCCCTCAAACTCATAGAGATCCACCTGTCTCTGCCTCCCAAGTGCTGGGATTAAAGGTGTGTGACACCAACTCCAAGCAAATATAAAGATTTTTAAAATCTAAAATTATAGCAATTTTTCTATTTATCAAAAGGTAGCTTTTAAAAATCCAGAATAGGATACAATATTTCCGGTGCATATGCCCAATAGAAAACTCATTTCCAAGGCCTGCAAAATGGCTCAGCATATAAAGGTGCTTGCCGACTGCCTGATGGCAACTCCTGGAAACTGCCCTCCGGTCTCCACCCGTGCCCCATAGCACATGCACCGCCCTTCCACACACAAGCTAAATAGAAAAAAAAGCTTACTTCCATAACATGTAGATTTCCAAATTAATAAGAAATCTATATGGAGGAATACATGTACATTATTTAGACACATATGTGTACATCTCTAAAAATTCAACTTAGAAAGAATAAAAACTCTTTGAGACACCTCATAGGATGCGCATAGACACAGAAGGCATGCAATTTTGTTAGTCATCGGGGATATGCTAAACAAGAGCCCAGTGAGATGCCGCTAGAGACTGAAAGGAACTTTTATAATTAATAAACAGTAATTATGAGTTCTGTTAAGGAACCACACTGATACGGGGCTCTCATACACTTCTGTGGAAGTGTACATTGGGAAGTTCTACCAACACTGAAAATTTATGTACCTTATTCCCCAGCAATTCTCATCCTAGATATACACGACAAAGAGAAAGGAAGACACATTTACTAAAAGCTATGTACAGAAGTGTGATGACAGTGTAGGTGGTGGTCCCAAATGCCCACAAATCAAAGAACCATAAACCATGGTACATGTGTGTGATATAGTATTATGTAGTAGTGAAATTGGAGAAACCATTACCATACAGGACACAATAGCCCTGCTGAACTTAAACATAGCAATGAGCAGAGTTCATTGAGGTGACAGGAGCTGAAGAACAGTCACGTTAGGGAAGGGGGAGAGGCAGGGAAGGGACAAGGGCAACAGCACCTAAATAGGTGGGTGGGTTCTGTAAATGCACTGAGATATAGATCTTCCTTCATATTTGCTACACTCATAAACATGCTCAATTTCTAAAGTCTTTTGGAAGATGGAAAATAGAGAAATAAAAGTACTTTCATATTTACACAATCCCTTGATTTTGAACATAGTCTATGCAAAGAACTTCCACGTATGTGTTACACAAACCTTTTGTGAGTTTTATTTTTTTTTCATTATGTGTATGTCTATGTGGGGACACATGCGTGAGTACAAGGTCCCAGAGGAAGCAAGTAGAGTGTGTAATTCCAGGCCTCTGGAATTACAGTCAGTTGTTGGTCAAAGGATGCAGATGATGGGAACCAAACTCAGCTCCTCCTTAAGAACCAAGGGTTTCTCCAGTCCTAGGATAGCCCTTTTAAACATGGGTATGATGGGAAATTCCAAAGCTTCTCTGTGCTGCAACAGCGACGGCTGCCCGAGCAAGTACCAAAAGTAAACAGACACAAACTCAGTGATGAAGCCAGCCTCACAGTATGCGGAACCAAAAGCAAACAACAAAAACTTAGCTCCCGGGAAAGCAAACTGGGAAGGTGAGAATGTGTGTTTTATAAGATAATCAAAGCACCGTGGCCACAGTGACTGCAGAAGGGGCCTTTTCAGAAAGAAAGCCACGGGTTGCTTTGAGGGGCAAGGATGAGGGACAGAAAAGATGCACGGCGTAATGAAAGGGCAAGCCGGTGAATAGAAGAGAACTCCCTTGGACATGAAATGCAATCAAGTCAAGACCCATATTTTATCTCTGCTGGAGGCAGTCTTATTTGTTAGTAAAGTGCTGGGGTAATCAACCATTGTTCTCCCTGCCAGGACTGTCAAAACAAATACAAGCTTCTTGCTCAGTGCTAAAAATGTCGAGCCTTTGGAGAGCAGCTGGGCAGAAAGCAATCTTGTTCAATTTCAGTACATTTTCCGCAAGTATTAGGCTGTCCGAATGCAGCCCACATCAAAGCATCCCCAGCACCCACTGCAGGGACAAGGCTGTCATGAGAACACTTCCTATCAGACTCAAGAAGGCAGGACACACAATGCAGTCACGTTAACCGCATCCAACTCCCCATCAAAAGAAGCAAAGACTTTGAAGCATCCAGAGGCTACCTGAAGCACCGTTCTTTGAGGTGCCTTTGATAAACATAAATTATACTGTCCCTAGGCTTGCAAAATGCTGTGCATTGATAAGATTGGCGGCGGTGGGGGCGGGGGAGCTTAGAAATTATCCATGAGCTCTTGGCTACCAGTACTGTCATTGTCTCCAGGACATCTCAGCATCTGCAGAATTAGTTCCTGCTAGTAAGTCAGCTGTCATCAAAATCTGCCTTCTTTGTGGCTGACGATTTGCACTGATTAGGAGGAATGCCAGCTCGGGTGTAAGTGGTCAGTTGGGCGATGCAAGCAAGTGTCTAAACGCTAAAAATCAGAGCAATCACTTTAAACAATAAGAACACTGGACTCGACAGTCAGGTGACGCTGCCCAAAGCCCAGGTTCTTTCTTCTGCTGGGTCCTCATCCGGAGTTCCCTAGTGGTCCTGATGTCCGACATCACTTCCAGCTGTGAAAGAACCTAGAAGTCAGAACTCTCCTGGAAGCATCTTCTCCTTAGGAAAAAACTCTCTTTGCGGAGGACCTCTCAGAGATTGATCATCACGAATCACGAGCAGAGATGAGTCATATGCCTGTGTCTGCAGCAATCACTAGGAGGGCGGAAAGGGTCGCACTGCAAACAGTGGAGTAATTCCTGCCTTTTTCTTCCTATGCTGGGGGTTGAAGCTAAGGCCTTGTGCGTGCTGGTTAAGTGCTCTACCCCCAAGGTACATCCTCAGCCCCGAGGAAGCCATCTCTAAACCTGGGATGAGGTCCTCTTTCTATGACTGAGATGGAGCAGGAAAGGACACCCACGTAGGTGTGGAGTGTTGTCAGCTAAGAATAAAGGGGAGCAACTCCATTTTGCTAGCAGCAAATGCATTAATGTCTTGGTTATCTTTTTAATGTTCAAGACAGGGTTTCTTTGTGTAGCTTTGGAGCCTGTCTGGGAACTCACTTTGTAGACCAGGCTGAACTTGAACTCACAGAGATCTGCCTGCCTCTGCCTCCCGAGTGTTGGGATTAAGGATGTGTGCCACCCGGCTCATTTGTCTTCTACAACTAGGTTACAGGATAAAATAAGTCTGAGTAAAGGGAACTATTGGCTTCATTGTGGGATACGCAAAACTTCTTTTAGATTTCAACCTTGGTGGTTAAAATGACTCTGATATTTATGAATTTACTGTTACTAATACTATGCAGTATGAAACGGCATCTCTGGTATATTGACATCTGAGGGCATGCCATGTCTCGTGGCCTTAGAAAACTCCTCTTTTATTCCCATCCCCAGAATCTCCCCAGTCAGCTCCCACAGCCATATGTGTGTGTGTGTGTGTGTGTGTGTGTGTGTGTGTGTGTGTGTGATCAGCTTTCTGACCAAGATGGACAGTGCAGTGTGACTGGGACAATCAGCTTCTCTTCCTGGGAAATTTGGTAGGAGGGCAACATCCAGTTGTCTCCTGTTCTTTGTTCTATGTGGCTCTCACAGGGTCTGTAGCAATCCTAGAAGTGCAGGCGGTTGTTTTTCTGCCATTCAAGATGTGAAGAAAAGCTGATGTCTGAGAAAATAAACATGGAGTAATGCAAAGAAAAGACTAGAAATGAGCTTTGTCTCCAGAAGAAAGCCCCACCACACATGCATGTGTGTGTGCGCGCACACACACACACACACACACACACACACACACTCACACTTGCAAGCTAGCTTGGGATAGTTTATACACCATGCAACAAAAAGCTTCCTACATGCCACATGGGTGCACAAATGTCCTTTATCAGAAGTGATCAAGGGTCTGGCAGAGTGTTAGCTGGGGTCCTCACTAAAGACTTCCAGATCTCATTTTACAGAACTCCTCCATATAGAAAAACCAAGGAGAGTCACACCTGTCAAGAATTCACCACGTGCCGACAACAGTTGCCTCCGCTCAACTTAATACTCATCCTTGCTCCATTTCCAACGCTTTAATTCTTTTCCCTGAAGAGCACTCCACAAAGCCTTCAGCAGTAACAATAAGCGACTGTGCATGTTGTGTTGTGTCTCGAAAGGATGGGGGTGGGATTTACGTGTATTGAGTTCCAACCATTTGCTTTTCATGTGTTGTTGACTTGAAGCCACACCCCATACTGGGTAGTGATCATTATAAAACCATTTTATCAGCAAGGAAGCAGAGCTTCAGAGAGCACACTGATTTGGATAAAGTCACATGGCTAGAAAGACACAAAGGAAGGTTGCACACCCGTGCTTGGTTGTCTCAACATCTGCCGATGTCACTTCTTCCTGCTGTTATATAGGGGACGAGGCGCTCGAACTGGCATTGTTTACTTGCTTTTCTCACTGCTGTGACAAAATACCCAACAAAAACAAGAAGTCCCTGGCTCACAGTTGGAGGGGATGCAGTCGGTCATGGTGGCAAGGTGCGGTGGCAGGAATATGGGACAATTTGGCCACACTGCGCTGCGGTCAGAAAGAGACAAATGGCGTTGATCCTTGTCCCTTCTTGAGTAAGGACCTTCTTGAGTTAGGTTTGGGGCGGCAGTACAAGGGATGGCGCCACCTGCATTCGGCTGGGTTTTCTCTCCTCAAACAAACATATTTAGAAACACCCTCCATATTTAGATACTCCCATAGGTGTGTCTCCTGGGCAGTGTTATTTCTAGTCACGTTTACAGTGAGCTTAACTAGAAACACCATGGGTGAGCGATGTCCAACTCAGACATGAGATGTGTGCAATGCACGATGTGATCTTCAGGGCTAGGAGAGTGACCTGCTGGCACTTCTGCATTTTCTAAACCAAGCACTGCTACATATGGCAGGCAGAGGGGCCAGCAATCTTTGCACCTTATTTATAAAGGGAAAAGGAAACCGACAAAGCGTGAGAAGGTGAGGGGCCCAGACGCTCAGATGGACTCGAAGCACGCTGCCGCCCTCTGGCTCTGCCTCTCTCACCAGTGAACACTCAGAAGCATTGATTTCTCTTGACTAATTAAAAGTGATCAGAGTTGTGTAATTTTGGGGTTGTTTTTTGTCTTCTCCCATCTTCCAAGTACCGGCTCTTGCAGTCTAATGCTGCCAGTTAGTAAGAAGGCTGCATACGAACGAGCTCGGAGGGGAACCTATCAGTGTGGGAGCAGGGAGATGGAGTGGGAATGGTTCCTTCCATGTGGCTCAACTCTGGCCAAGCAGAGTTTAAATCAAACTCCCCCAACTCTTGAAACCTATCCAATGTCATAAAGCTTCCCATCTCCATCCAGAATATGTAGCTAGCTCAAATAAAAAAAAAATTATCTCTTTTGCTACAATGAACTCTTTTCTGCCTACTGAATGTTTTGTTTTACTTAGATCTTTTCAAAAACCTCATACGGTTGAATTGTTTCCCTTTATTACAGAGAGATGTTGCATGCTTGTTTTAGTGCATGCCAGCATTACAGATGGAAAGCGCAGAAAGAAGAAATGTGGATTTGAGTTCTAAACGCTGTCAGTGGCACGTCCTGTAAGCCTTGCCAAGGCCGAGACAGTCTCCGAGAATGCAGACTACAGGAAAATGTCAATTAGTCAAAATGTCCCACGGAATGGGAGATTCCAGGTTTACCTCAGAGCTAACCAGAAAATCCTTTGATACTGGAAATCTCGGTGAAAAGAACGCGTCGAGTTTCCTGCCTCAGAAGCAAGGTTCACCCCAAACGCAATCAAAAGCCTTTCTGATAGCTGCAGGTCAGTCAGGCTGGACCCCAATTCCTACTGCCTGGAGAAAAAGAAAGCAAAACAAAGTGGGAACCAGGTATAATTCATAGTTGGCCCTACGACCCTTCTGAAGTTGTGAAATGAGCCTTTTCCTCTCTGTATTTTGTTCCTTTCTCATTGTATATAGAGGAGGAAAAGGAGTCTGCCAGATTGGATGCTTTTATAAAAATTCCAGTCAAGTCAAGATACTAAGACAGATTAGGTAGAATATTTATTTTATGTCAATTACTCAAGAGGCTGAGGCAGAGGGTCACGAGTTCAAGACCAACCTGAACTTCATAGCAAGATTTCATTTAGTGTGTTTAAATTTTTCCATTCAGTTCTTATTAAAAACAAAACAAAACAACAACAACCTAGGGCTTGTGTGGAATCGATCCTTCTCCTCTTGGTCTTCCATCCATTGTAAGGAGACATAGAGAAGTCAACCCTGCCCTCACCATCTCCTTCCACCCCCTTCGCTCTCCCTCTCTCTCCCTCCCTTTCACTTTCTCTCCCCCCCTCCACACCATGTGCTACTTTTTTTTTTCTGTTGCTGTGATACAATGCCAGGATCAAGGCAGCTCACAGAAGGAAGGGTTTATTTGCCTTATGACTCCAGAGAGATGAGAGTCCATCATGGCAGGGAGGCACACACAGCATCAGGCAGCAGGTCTGATGGCAGGAGCAGGAAGCCACTTCAGCCACAAATACAAAGCAGAAAGCAAATTGGCAGCGAGCTGAGCTATTAATTCTCAGAGTCCATTCCCAGGGACATACTTTCTCCAATGAGGACAAGCAGTCTCATAATCTCCCCCAAACAGCACCATAAACTGGGGTCAAAGTGTTCAGATACGTGAGCCTGTGGGAGACATTCTCACTCAAACCATCACACTGTGTGAGTGAATATGTGTGTTTGCGTGTGTGCACATGGGGAGCAAAGGAGGACATTGAGTGTCCTTTCTTATCACTTTCTGCATTATTCTCTCGAGATAAGGTCTCCTGTTGGACCTGAAGCTAGGATGGAAGTCAGCAAGTCCTGATGATCCTCTGGCCTCTACCCTTGGGAGCTCTGGAGTTGTTGACAGGTGTGACCAAAGCCAGCATTTTATAGAAGCACTAGGAATCAAATACAGGTCCTCTGCTTGCCCAGCACATGGTCTTACCCACTGAGACTCCTCCACAGCACCAGCTTTGGAATTACTTTCCAAAACTTTGCCACGGTCCAGACTTGACTTCTCAACCTTGAAAGTGACACTTTGGGTCAGACAGTGAACACCGTGCTGTAGGGGGCTGTTCTGAACACGGCTGGACATTAGCAACATTTCTGCCTTCTATCCACTAGATGCCAGCATCCCTCCCCACCACGTCAGACGAGACAACAGAGAGTCTCCAGACATGAGCAAATGGCCCCTGATGGGCAAAATTACCCCACGTTGAGAATTATTTGTCTAGACATGGGCACAAGTATCCTCCCTCTTCTCCTTATCAAGATTATGAGGTTTCTTGACACTGACAGGTAATTTCATAACATGTTTCTGGAGCTGTTTCTTGGAAAAACCTCAATAATTTTCTGATGAAAGTAATATTTTGACTTGAGTGGTATGTGGGGGCCTTGTGAAAACACAGCCAGGGACTCAGCTTTGCTTACAGAAGACAGTAAATCTATTTTCAGCACTGCTTCTGATTTGGGTTACAAATACTGAATTTCCAGTCTTCTAGAGTCTCCAATGGTATCCTCTCTCTCTCTCTCTCTCTCTCTCTCTCTCTCTCTCTCTCTCTCAGTTTGATTTTTGCATCTGTGTTACCCTAATGTGGCCTCTTCCCCATCTTTGACAGGCTTCTCACTACACTTTTTCTTACACCCATTACAGTATTCCTTTTCTCCACTAAATTAAGGTTAGAGTTTATGTTGTTGAAAATATTTGTAAACTTAAAAAGTCTTCTAAATTGTTAAATTGGGATGATATTGATGTCTGATTTTAAATTTAGAATATGTTTTTATTTCTGCCAAAGACAGTGGGAGCCATTACATTGGTTTGGAAGAAGCAGCTTTTATGATTAAAAGACTTACCCATATATATTAACTATTAAATTTCAGCAATTACAGTGTTGGCGTGGGCCAAGAAAGCTGGCCCTGCCCTTCACTGGGAAGAGGGGAGTCCCAACAGAGGCCTGGGCTGACCAACTCACCTACCACCCAAGCCCAGATCCAGGGCCCTGAGTTGGCCTGCCCTAACATCTATCCCATCCATGAGCTGGGCCAGTCCTGGGAAACCACAGTCACAGGATCTCCATGACTCCGGGCGACGGCAGAATGTCTGAGAGGAGTCTCAGTGAGGGTCCAGTATTGATGGTGGAGCAGACCAATGATTCATGGCCATGAACATTCGGAAGCAAAGCTCACTGGGCCGCAGGTTCTACTGCCTGACAGCACAGCCTCCAGTGCCCCTGTGACTAACGAACACATGATGGAGGAGCCGAGTGGTACAAGTACGGAGGAACCTGAGATGTAACAGCTGTGACCGGTATGAAGAAGGCTGCGCTCCCTAGAGGAGCAGGTTGTTGCCCAGCGGGGTCAGCGAGGTTTTTATTTTCTTTTTGGCAAGGATTGAGGGCAGATATGGAAGGACTGGGGAGATGAGAGGGATCGGGATGCGTGATGTGGAACTCCCAAAGGATCAATAAAAAATTACCTTTAAAAATAAACTTTCAATCAGGCAGTGGTGGTGCATGCCTTTAATCCCAGCACTCGGGAGGCAGAGACAGGCAGACCTCTGTCATTTCGAGGCCAACCTGGTCTATAGAGTAAGTTCCAAGACAGCTAGGGTTGTTACACGGAAACCCTGTCTCAAAAAAAACCCCCCAAAAAAGAGTTTATTGTCATATGACTGTTATATAAAGAGTTTATAGTTTATGACTGTCATGGCGGGAAGCAAGGCAACAGGTAGGAAGGCATGATGCTGAAGCAGTAACCGAGAGAAAGTGGGGCGGCGGCGGGGGGGGGGGGGCTAGGAATGTCATGGGCTTTTGAAACTTCAATACCCACTCCCAGTGACACACCTCTATAAAGGGCACTCCTTCTAATCCTTCAACTACCTGGGGACCAAGCATTCAAATATATTCAAATGTATGAACCATTTCATTCAAACTACCCCACCTATGTTTGCTTTTAGTCATAGGAGGTGTGACTATAAATATGTAAGCAATCATTGTTATCTAGGGGGAATGGATTTCAGAACCCCTCGGGATATGTGCATGTGGGGATGTCTGCTCATGGGAGCGAGGGTGCCCTCAGAGGCCAGAAGAGGGGTGTTAGATCCCCTGGAGCTGGAGTGAAAGTGGCTGCCTGACACAGGGGCTAGGAGCAAACTCTGGTCTCCTGGGGGAGCATCGAGTGCTCTTAGCTTCTGAGTCATCTCTCCAGTCCTGTAATAGCATTTGGCATAGCCTGTGGTCCTCCTCCTGCCTACAGTATTGATATTCTTTAGATAATCTTCTATTGTCTTAGATGGCTTACAATACCTAATTCAATATAAAAAACTATGTTAATAGTTATGCTATATAGCTTTGAGAGTAATGAACAAAAGCAACCGTCATAAACCTGTTTACACTTGCCTCGTGAAATTGAACACACGAGCCCATCACTGAGAAGGCCTGGCTGTTCTCTGTATAAGCAAACTGTCCTTCACTGTGGGACTGTGGGCGATAATGCAGCTCTTCTGCATTCTGTATCTAACGCTGCAGCAAAGGTCTTTAGACACAAGCATTTTCACACATGCCTGAGCAGGACTTTCAGTTAAAAGTTGAGAAGAGAGGTACAAGGTCAGAGGGCGTGAATTCCTAAGGCTAATACATACTGCCAAATCACCTCAGGAAGGTTGCTCCTTCTTTCCTGGCAGTTCTTCTGAAGGGTTTCCACCTTGTGTCAGCCCTCAGGCCAGTGGAGACATTTCCCATAGGACATTCCTCAACTGTGTCAATGTAATCAGATCTGCTGTGAGATATCTGTCAACGGCCTTCTCGGACACATCGAGGACCATCTGTCAATGACAACTCCAATATAGTTTGAGACGCCGCTCATGCAGATGCCAAAAGCCACATTTACAACTGAACTCGGTTTTTCAATCAGTTAGGTTGCAAAATCAAACTGTGTTAATGACATGTGGCATTCTTGGTGCAATATCCAGAGATTCAAGTAGGAACACATCCTTCTGCAGTTAAGGTCAGATTGCAAGACAGGACAGGTGGATTTCCTTTCATGCGAATTTGGTGACATCTCCTCCTATCCCAACCACAGTGCAAACAGCAGCAAGACTCACTTGCCAAGTCTTAGCTCTTGGCAAGACTGGGTTGAAAAACACAGCATTTAAATTCAGGACTGATGACCTGAACAGATAAGAGCGGTATAGTCTGACCATCACATACATGACTGGTATCCTGCAGTGGGTGTGAACTCTATACTACCAAATGATCTTCAACCCAGCAAGTGAATATGACTGTTTATGCACACCCAGAATGTGGAAAGGCCTCACCATCTACTATTTGAGAGGGCTCAAGGAATTAAAAGTCACAGTATTGTCGCAAGTTCTGAACTGACTCTTTTTTTAAAAAAAAAATACTTTTATTTTATTTGCATTGGTGTTTTGCCGGTATGTATGCCTTTGTGGGGATATCAGATCTTGGAGTTAGAGGCAGTTGTGAGCTGCCATGTGGGTGCTGAGAACTAAAACCCAGCTCCTCTGGAAGAACAGTCAGTGCACTGAACTGCTGAACCATCTCTCCAGCCCCCCTGAAATGACTCTTAAGTCTAGACTTTTAAAAGCCTGTAAAACTAACTTATGTTTTTGGAGATATGGAGTATTCTAAATGTCAGTGACTGCTCAGTTTTAGCCCCTTTCTAGACTGTCTCTGGCCATTTTCCCCTCCTAAAGAATCAGGGAGCTCAAATTAGCCTTTAACTTCCAAGAAACTAGGGACGTATTTCAAGTGTTCCAATAGCTAAGGTGGTCTTGCCTTCAAATCAAAGAAGTGCTTATCGGTCCTGCGGTGGTTGAAAAAGAGTGACCCCCATAGGCTCATGTATTCTAATGCTGAGTCATCAGAGCGGCACTACATGAGAAGGATTAAGAGGTGTGGCCTTGTTGGAGTAGGTGTGGCCTTGTCAGAGGAAGTGTGTCAATGAGGGTGGGATTAAAGGTTTCAAAAGCCCAAGCCAGGCCCAACATCAATCTCTCTTTCTGCTGCCTGCAAATCTGGATGTAGAAATCTCACCTACTTCTCCAGCACCATGTCTGCCTTCATGCTGCCATGCTCCCCACCATGATAACAAACTAAACCTCTGAAACTATAAGCAAACCCCAGTCAAATATTTTTTCTTATAAGAGTTGCCATGGTCATGGTGTCTCTTCACAGCATGGCCATGGTGTCTCTTCACAGCGATAGAACAGTGACCAAGACAGGTTAGGTTCTCTTTGCTCTCTCCCACTGACTAGCTGAGTCACTCTGACATGTAACCAACCACATAAATCTCCAGCTATGCAAGCAGTTCTTGGCTTGCTGGGCCAGACCATCTTCAAAGCCAGAATAGACAGAAACTTTCACAAACATAAAACAGATAGAAATCAAGGGTTCTCTCCACTTTCTCACCAAAGCACACTGGAAAAGCAAGCCTGCGCCAAACTGCTTCTGACCAGGATGCTCTTGGTAAGGGTGGGTTTCTCCTAGCTCAAAGCATTATAAGAATGTATATTGCCCAGCCCAAGCCACAGAGACCAGAAAGGCTCCCATCATCAGACAGAAATCAACAAGAAGATTTATAAGATTGGTCAAGGCTACCTTATCAAGGATGGCAAGCTGATCAAGAACAATGCATCTACTGACTATGACCTTTCTGACAAGAGCATCAACCCATTGGGTGGCTTTGTCCATTATGGTGAGGTAACCAATGACTTCATCATGCTCAAAGGCTGTATCGTGGGAACCAAGAAGTGAGTGCTCACTCTCCACAAGTCCTTGCTGGTGCAGACCAAATGACGGGTTCTGGAGAAGATTGACCTGAAATTCATTGACACCACCTCTAAGTTTGGCCACAGTTGTTTCCAGACCATGGAGGAGAAGAAAGAATTCATGGGACCACTCAAAGACCGCATTGCCAAGGAAGAAGGTGCTTAGTACCAGAATTTGATTAACTGGTGTGGTCTCAATAAAAACTTTTCCAGTGGGGGAAAAAAAGAATGTATGTCTCCTACAGATGGCCTGTTTGAGATGAGAAGAGTAGCCAATGACATGGCAAATACCCTAGACAAAGGTGGCAAAATGCTCCTCTTTCCTTCCTCATTATCTTGTTGCTATAACAGAGTGCCCTGAACAAAAGTAATATAAAGAGGAAGGGTGATTTGCCTTTCAGTTTAAAAGTACAAAATGGTGCCCATACATTTGTGGCTAACCCGCATGGCCAGACACACACTTCCAGTCTGGGTGCTTGTCTGCCCACTTGGGGTTAAGAGGAAAGTAGCTGAGTGGAGCTGAAGCCTGCTTGTCACATTGCATCCACAGTCAAGGGGCAGAAAACAAGAAATGTCAGTGTTCAGGTTGCTTTTTGTTTCATGCAGCCCAAGATCCAAGCACAGAGAAGGGTGCCACCCACCTTAAAGAACTGAACTTCCTATGTCAATCTGCCTAAACAGGAGAATCCCTCACAGGCCAGACCAGAGGCTAATCTAATCCAGATAATCCTTCACAGGCATGCTCAGAACCTTGTTTCCATGGTGATTCTAGAGCCTGTCAAGTTGATAACGATTATTAATATCACACTGGTATGTGTTAAAGACCACACATCAGAACCAAACCAAACAATAATAAAAACCCTGATCCAATAAATGCTAGCCAGGGCTACAAGCACATGGTTCTGAAAAGCCAGGCTGGTCATTCATCCTGGAGAATTGGTTTTGAACAGTGAGAGATAAGAGGACCAGGTCCACTCTAACTGAATTTGTGCGATGGTTATTGCATCTGCTGGCAGACAGGTCAGGTGTCTTCATGCACCGCACCTCAGCTAAAATTATGGTGTCATTGAGATGATATGGTGTGCACTTAAAAAGCATGGTCGCTACAGCCAGATGTGGAGGACTTTTATGGAGGAATCAACCTGTATTTGTGTCCTCCATAAGGCAGTCCCAACCAACATGTAAATAGTAAATTGGACCGATTCGCCTCCCCCATCAAAATGTCAGCTTTAGACAGAAGGGAACGGAGAAGCTAATGGCTTTAAAAGCAGGCGCTGAAGTTCCGCTCTTTCTTGATAAACGGAAAGGATTGAACAAACTCAGGTGAGGATGACCTGCCTGGCTGATGGGCTTCTGCTCTTATTTTTGGAGATTTTCCTCAGTTTTTCCTGGTGGGAAATTGCTTTTCCCCATGTGAAATGGTGGAAATCTAACCCAAGTCAGTGCTTGAGAAAATGCATTACGTCATGGAGCTGGGTGTCTTGGAAAATGATCTAGAGGTTGAAACCTGTGCCCAGTGTCCACTGTCTGCCTTGTCCCCTTCAGGGCTTGAATGCCTCCTCTTGTCACTGTTTCCTGTTAGGTTAGAGTAGCACTAACCCCTGACCTCCAAAGTCCATCAGTTGAGCATGAGTCTCTCCCCCACCCCTGAATCCCCATGAAAGTGTCCTTACTCCTCGATTGGCTCAGCTTGTCACATAATTATCATGAGCCAACCATTAAAGCCCATGGAATTGCAATGCTGTGGATGATATGCAATACTCCTGAGCCAAGAGTGGGATTCAGCAAGAATCAGACCACTGAGGATGAGAAGCAGTTGGTGAAATCATTAAAAGAAGGGAGATTGGATTCTGGGTAGTCAACAATGGGGATCCAGCAGAATGCGTGTTCTCCAGCCCTGATTCAAAACACTAAAATTTAAAATTAAAACTTTTTGGGTACCAGCATGATATTACATGTATGATGGTTCAATGTGTATTTTTGTTTTGTGTATATAATTTTAAAATATTTGCAAAAATTGCCTTCAGACTATGCATTATAAGGTATCTATGAAAATAAATGAGTTTCATGTTCATTCTTGGATTCCATCTTCAAAATATCTCAGAGATTCCCAAATCCAAAAGCCAGAGCATTTCTGTTCCCAATATTGGATAAGGGCGACTCTACCCGGACCACTAACTTCCAGGTCCAGAAAGTTCTGTGCTACCTTGAGAGATACCTCAGCAGGCACAGTCTGATCCAACGCAGGCTGTACACTCCACTATAATAAATGGAAATGAAATAATAAAGAAAAAAGAAGGAGGCAAGAATAAGCCTGGCGAGGGAATGAACTCGGGGTGCTGATCTCCGAGGAAGGAAAACGAATGAGAACTAGAGAGCTGGGGAGATGACACCATCACCGGTAAGTGCTTGGTGTGGCCAGCATCAGTGCCTGAGTTCAAACCCCAGAACCCATGAGCAAAGCCAGGTGCGGTGTCCCATGTTTGTAATCCTAATGCTGGGGTGTGTGTGGAGACGGGTGGATCCCTGGGCTCACTGCTCGGGCAGCCTAGCCCAATCAGGGAAAAGGGAGAGACAATCTCAAAGAGCTAGGTAAAGCATGATCAAGAAAGATATGGGAGGTTGAGCATGATTAGGAAGGCATAGGAGGCTGAGCGCTGGCATCTCTGCTCTAACCCACATGTGCATGCATCCCTGTAGACACAACTCACAGACAGACAGACAGACAGACACACAGAGTGTTGGAACGAGTACTGTTATCATTTCCCCTCACAGAGCGATCTGCTGACACAGGAATCGGATCTGGAGTCTCGGTACAGAACTCGCTTTCAAAGAAGACTCCTTGTTCATGCAGATGCTTCCTCCATGATCCCCAGGCTGCATCTCTCCCTCTCTTCTAGGGGTGAACACACAGCTCCTCCTATGACACTTCTTGGAAGCTAGAGACGGAATGAAGCAAAAGTGGCGGTCAGAACATCCATTGTTCTCCCGTGTCAAATAACCAAGCCCTTGTTAATCCGCTGCCAGCCCATTGGCTGTGAGTTGTAAACAGGAAACCTGAGGAACGCATTTGTCCTTTGTTAGTTATTGTCTGTGGGCAGCTGTGGGATGTTTGCTCACAGCCTGTGCCCAGGATTGCATCCTCGTGGAGAAACGAGCAGACACCCTGGGGAGAAAGTATAACTCTCCCAAGGAAGAGTGCAGAAAGGGGCTCGCAGGTGAGCTTGCAGCCACGTTCAGTAGGTGACAGATAGTCACCAATGCAACGAAAGACTGATTATTGTTACTCATACTGCAGTCAAATGCAAGACCAGGCCCACTTCAGCAAGACCTCCTAAGACAATATGCTCCAAGTTCAAGGACTCAGTGTTGTAAAGATGAAAGCACTCAAGGGTTAAACATTAGGACCCAAATGGTAAGTGTGTGTGCTAACCGCCATTGCTATTACCAAGAAATGATTCCTATCTAGGGCACAGGACAGCCTCCACATGGCAAAGACCGATCAAAGTGTCTTATTAAGTCTGAATTGTTTTGGGGATCTGAACCCAATCATTACAGTGGCCATCCATCTAAACCCTTCAACCCCACCTAGGGCCTTGCCTGGACCTGTCTGTCAACAAGAGGATTAACGCCTACATCATCTCTGAGGTGGCCCGTGGGTGTAGTCTCAACGTAGACTATAAGGTTCTGCATAGCCGGACACAATGGTCAGCCTGCAGCAGAGCTTCCAAAACCTTAGTTCTCCTTCCATTAGATTGCAACCCCTACGAGGCTGGAGACTTCGTAGTCTCTGCTCTTTTCTGTGTCTCTGTCTAGACTTGGGATGCAGAGATTTGCTTGAAGAGTGCACACATGGATAAACAGGTCAAATCATCCTTAGCTGAGACTACAGAGAGAACTGCAGCCTCACAGTCCAGCCTGGCCCTCAGTGGAGATCCACAGCGGATGCTTAGATGTGGGTTCTTTCTTGAGTCTCCACTCTGAAACTTCTGGAAGTCAGGCATCCCTTCTTGCATGACTGTGAAAACAAAGCGCAGTCTAAACAGCTTGGTGGAGAAGAAACTAAAGATTTCTTTAAATAACAAATAAGACAGAAGCTGGAGATGATGGCTCAGCAGTTAAGAGCACTTGTTCTTTCAGGGAGCTGAAGCTGGGTTTCTAGGACCAACATCCTGCAACACACAAGTGCCTACAGCTCCAGTTCCAAGGGCTCTGATGCCCTCCTCTGGCCTCTGAGGGAACCTGGACATATCACACACACACACACACACACACACACACACACACACACACCATATGTGTGTATGTGTGTGTATGTATGTATGTGTATATATATATCTTGCTGGGCATGGTGGCGATCACTTTTAACCCCAGCACACGAGAGGCAGAGGCATGTATATCTTTGTGAGTTCAGGTCAACCTGGTCTACAGAGTGAGTTCTAGGACAGCGAGGGCTGTTACATAGAGAAACCCTGTCTCAAAAAACCAAAAATAAACATTATTTTTAATGAAACAGGCAGTTTACTAAATGAAACATTTCAGAATATGGATGGCCTTTGAAGTGGACCAAATAAGTTGCTCACATTGAATGAAACTGAGATATTATCTGGACCCGTGTGAGCCTGCGGATCTGCAGTGTTCGTGGCCCTGAGCTACCACACAAGATGTGTAACAATGCAAATGCTTATTTTTGATAGCCATGTGCTATCATCATATACTGTTGCCTAGCAAGCTACTACAAATTTAGCATCTTGATAGAATGTAAACATATTACCTTGTATTTTTTTGTGGGTCTGGGCACCTGGGTATATATTAACCGGATATTTCTTCTCAATTTTAGTGGGAGGTAAAGGGTTGCCCCTCCGTGCTGTCTTGTCTGGGTCTGAGGTTCTGAGGCAAGCAAGCATCCTGAGACTCCCCTTGGGCTTGGTTGTATACACCTCTTTTCTAATAATGCACCTAGCAACTGATGGCCAACTGTGACCCACCCCACTCTGAACAATGGAGTTTCTCCTGTCTTTGAAACCATCAAAAACATCTCTCTTATCAATAATTTTTATTCAAATATATTTCAGGACATCACCAGGTACAGAAGGTGGGGACTGACTCCACCAAGATTGATTTGGGGTACATGCTCAGCAAGGCAAACCTTGAGAAATCTTTAAAGGGAAACCCCTATTCCTATGCATAATTGAGCATGCACATGATTAAAATAAGGTGCATCATGGGAAGGGATGTCACCAGTGACCAAAGGCTTACATAATAAGCCTAGCAATGAAACTATGTGTCATGTCCTGCAACATGAAACCCCAAACAATACTGGGACCCCTGAACACTGTCACTCACATGTTTTCCCTGTCATGCATGATGATACATTTCTTGTTAGTCTGCACTGTAGCTTTGATTGCTCTGGTCTTGCTACTTTGCCATTGGTGTGTACCTAGAACCTGGAAACATTCAGCCTAGACTTCAACTACAGTAACACTTCCTCATCCAAGTTCACAGTCATGGGCAGACCACACATTGTAGCTGTAGGATTGGGGTCCCTCCTTTCTTGCTGGTTGTTGGCTGTGGGTTGTTCTAGCCTTGGCTTCTCTTCCCCTCCAAGCCCCCTCCAATCTTCTTTTTTAAATGTGTATGTGTGGGGGGAGTTATATGTGTGTATGAGTGTAGGTGCCCATGGCATCCAGAGGAGGGTATCAGATCCCTGGAGGTTACAGGCAGTTGTGAGTCACCTGAAGTGGGCACTGGGAACAGAACTTCTGATCCTCTGCAAGAGCAGCCAGGGAGCCGTCTCTTCCGTTCCCTTCCCCCTCCACATTTAACAAGCTCTTCCTCAGATGCCAGTGGCAGCTTTTCTAGTCCAAATCTCTCTTTAAAGGTTTGCTTGGGTAGCTCGGACCTGTTTGAGATAAGCTCTCTTTTGATTACTCTGTCCCGAAGATTTAATTACAGCAGTTAAATCCCTTCACCTGTGTCCTCTGCTGTCACCTCATCACGACAATGAGATCCATGGTCTCTGTCGTGGGGGCCTATCCCAGGGAAGGGACCCTGGAAGAAAAATCGGCATCACAGTTAAGGCAGCTTTGGAAATCCCCCGCCCCCACTCTCCTTTGAAAGATTTTGCATCCATTAGAGAAAGCTGATGTCCATGTTCTTGATTGCTCTCAGGATTCACCTTGAACCTTCAGAACATTAGGCTGGTTCGCTCATTGAGCTAAGTTAAATAAACTCTTGACATTTTGCTCATTTTGCATTTTTTAGGAGTTGTAATTTTACTTTAAAAAAAATACCATCCTTTAGCATCAACTTTTATATGAATATTTATCTCATGACTTACTTACAAAGAATGAATCTATGGCTTACTTTTTGATGTGCACAGCTAAGGGCTTTCCCCATAAATTGCTCCAAAGAAGAATTTTGTTTGTAGCTCTAGAGCCCTTATGCTTTTTGCTGCTTGGAAGTGATGAAGATGCTGGCTTTCATTGGTCTCTTCTTTGGCAGCTTTATGCTGACACCCAGTAACACAAATACTATAGTCTTCTGTTTAGAGGGCCTTAAACAATGGCTCTGCTTCACCATCCCTAGATTAATTTCTTTTGTTACAAGTAAAAGGCATTAAAGGTTCCTGCTCGCATTTTCTCTTAGAATGCTGGCATTGCAGGATTTTGTAAGTGGACTGGGCATAGGATTTTTGTACTCTCCATATTCTAAATAATGCCCTGGGGATGGGGATACTAACAGGACCCTTGTAGAAACAAATGTCAATAAAATTAGATCTTGTTAACCTGTGCTGACATAGTGCCTGCACACTCTGTTCTTTAGTCAATGTTTCTGTCTCCTTCCCAGCCACAGAGTGAAGCAGGAAGGGAAAGGGGGCATTGATGGGGTTCAGTGGATCTCAGCCTCTCTTCTCAGTTGAATTCTGTGAAGGCAGGGCTAGGTTTGTACAGTGAAGACAGCTCCTGTGTAGCCCACTCATGATCACTTGCCTAAGCAAAGGAAAATCTTGTTCCTTCCAGAGAAGCAAATGAAAGCTTAATACCAGTTAAATAATACATAATAGTAAGATCGTTATCCTATCTTCTCCCAGTCGGCTAACTTCGCAATGTGTAAATGCTTATGGGGCATACAAAATCAAAGGACATAAACTGCTCTGAAGGGCGAAAAACGAATCTGATCAGAGAGCCTGCCTGCAGCACATGGACCACAGAAATGTCTTACTGTACACACACACACACACACACACACACACACATGCACGCACATGCACGCACACACCCCTTTTCATGTCAGAGCCAGGCTAACAGACTGAACAGCACCCTTTCCTGTCCAAGACTAGAGGCGTGCTTCTGATCCTTAGACCTGTTCCTGTTTCCCCACCTCACCTCCCACCCTGTTCCACGCCTCCCTCTCGGATTTCCTCCTGCACTCTGCCTGGGAAAAGCACAGGCTGCAGCTTCACAGCTTCTCCTCCAAAGCCATTAGCAAATATTGAGCATGTTTCTGCAAGGTGCGCCCAGGGGAGACAGAAACCTACAGGTCTGTCTCTGTTTCTCATTACTACCTGTAAAGAGTAAGACAACAAACTGATGGAGAAAAGGTGTTAAGGAGGGACTGGCGTGGGAGTTGCGCGGGGAGAAGCAGGGAGTTGCAAACTCTTAAAGATGATCAAGTGGAGGTATGCAATCCTTCCCCACTGCTTCTGAATCCTTCCTGGTCATCTGCAGCCAGCTCTATTGATTATGATCGGGTAATTTATTTGCTAGTGTTTCTGCTAATGGATATTTTAGGACTATCTTCTGCTGTTAGTGTATCTAGCACCCATTGATCAGATCATTGGCTTATTGGTTATCTACTTCACTGCTAAATGATCCTCTATGATTGCTTTCTTCATTACATGTTCTGATTCCAGGAGTAGCTTCTATTGCGTCCCATTACACTAATGGAAATTATTGACATGGAAATTGCCAGGCGCTGAGCTCAGTAATTCCAAGACACACAATCACACTGCCTTTCTTCAAGATGTAGATGTTTCTGAATAATAAGCAGTAAATATTGACATGTTGACGAAATTAGTTAATTGATGTAAATCAAAGAGAAAGAACCAGAAGCATCTTCAGAAAGGAAACAAAATATTTTTTGTGTAACTATATCTGCTTTGGTAAAAATGAATACAGTGAGCTTGGTGGTTAACGGTTTCCACTCAATACTGTTCAGAGGCTTTAGTTCAACACAAGGGCTGTTTTTGTCATTATTATTATTATTATTATTATTATGCTGCAAAAAGCTGGGCAGCAGGAAGAAAAGGTAGCCCCAGGTTGGCTCCAATCTCTTATGTCACCCATTATTAGCCATTAGCCACCTGTGGCAATTGAAGGTTTAAAGCATTGCTAGTCCAAATGGAATGAATGTATGGTTACTATATAGTGCACATCATGTTTGGAAGACCTGGTAGGAAAAAAAAAGAATGCATACGTCTCAATGTTTTTTATTGATTCTATGTTGAAACAAAACTTTGACTAATCAATAGTTAAATATATTATTGAAATTATTCCCCCCCTTTTTTTTTTACCTCAATGTGGATGGCTGGAAAATTTTAAATTACACATGGAATTCACATGCGAGTTCCATACTATTGCTTATATTTCACATTGTGTTTCTATAATACTAGCATTGACTCAAATCCTTAGTACATAATATCTAACATGTGTTATTTACAGACAACTAGCCTATTGTCAATGAGAGCAACTAGGCACATGTGGCACACACCTTGAAATAGAAATTGTTTAAAGTTACACGCAAGCGGCCAGAGAGATGGCTTGGTGGCTAAGATTATGTAGTGCTCTTGCAGTGGGCCTGAATTTGGTTCCCAGTACCCATATCAGATGCATCACAACCACTTGCAATTCATCTCCAGGGTATTCAGCATCATGTTCTGGACTCTAGGGGTACCTACGCTCATACCTGCACATGGTCACACATATGTACACATCAGTAAACGAGAACATTAAATGCAACAGAAAATTTAGTTCCTCAGCCACACTAGTTACATTTCAAGTGATATAGTTGTATGTTACTGTTTGAAAAATCTAATATTTAAAATACTCCAAAACCTAAGTCAAATGGAAAATTCTACATTTGACCTCCTGTGATATGTCATAATCAACAACACGGGAGCATGAAAATGATTGCTACATGTGGAGGTGTATGCAGCACATGGATGAATTTTATTTTCAAACTTCTCCCATTCTCAATATATCCCAGTATAGCTATGAAAATATTCCAATATATGAAAACTCATTCCAAACACTTCTGGTCCCCAACACTGGATATTTATCCTGCAGTAGTAGGTGGGTAGTAGCAGCTACCAGACCCTACAAGAGGGACGACAGCACATTACCCTGGGACGTTCTACTCAGAAGTGCCAGCTGTGCACACCACTAGGAGGCAATAAGACCGATGACAACTGCCTTTTGTCCCCGATGAAATGGCCTGAGACTAAAGTCAATCAAAGATAAAACTGTGCGGGCAGAGTCACGTAACAAGTGGAGATTGATATTCAGCTGGGTTTTTGTCCTTGGAAACTGTAAATTCAAAGTGCTGCTGAGAACACAGCTTTGTGAGTGACGTTTAAGGTAATTGTCTAATTCTGATGAATAAAGAAGATGAAAATTAGGCAGGAACGGACTCTAAGAGAGTCAGACACGAATCTAACCTACATGAGAAGTAGAAAAAGACAAGATCTTCTGAGTAAATTGGGAGTATGAGAGAGAGGGGAGAGGAAGGGAGGGGAGCCGAGAAAAATATATAGCTCAATAAAAAAACAATTTTAAAAAAGAAAGAGAAAACAAACACCAAAAAGTTAAGCAATGGGCAAGTAAGCAAACAAATATAAATGTGAGCCAAAGGTTGCTGTGTGATAATGCTCTTATACCCTGTAAAGATTTTCTGCTTGTATGGGTTTAATTAAATGCTGATTGGCCAATATCCAGGCAGGAAGCATAGATGGGAAGACCAGACTAGGAGAATTCTGGGAAGAGGAAAGGCTTAGTCTGCAGTCACCAAACAGACACAGAAGAAACAAGATGAGAATGCCTCATTGAGTAAGGTACCAAGTCACATGACGAACATAGATAAGAATTGTTGATTAATTAAAGTTGTAAGAGCTGGTTAATAATAAGCCTGAGCTAATAGACCAAACAGTTTATATTTAAAAAAATATAAGAAATTACATTTTGGAACTTGGTGTGAGTGTGTGTGTGTGTGTGTGTGTGTGTGTGTGTGTGTGAGAGAGAGAGAGAGAGAGAGAGAGAGAGAGAGAGAGAGAGAGCATTTCTGCTCAGCACGGGTGAGGTGCTACCTCCAACCTGACCCATTCAAAACCAAGAACTTCCCTGTCTGCTCCAGTCACTCTCTGAGTGGGACGAGACAGTCAAGAGACAAAATTATTCCTCTATTTCTTTATTTGGTTTGGTATTCTGAGACAGAATTTCATCTTGTAGCTAGGCTGTCCTTGAACTTACCACTCTTCTGGCCCCAACTTTGAGTGTTAGAATTACAGGCACAGGCCCCACGTCTGTGTAAATATGCTAAGTTACCTACAGAACAATGAGTCAAAAGTATTCTTCCATTTTGTTTTGTGGTCCTGGGGATCAAACTCAAAGCTTTGTGAACATGAGGCAAGTGCTCTTCCACTGAGCTCTTTGCTTCATTTTGGGCAGGGCAGGGGGAGTGGGAGGCTAAGAGGAAGTGTGACCTCTTTCCCCCAGAGCCACAGAGGGCCCAACTGCTGCTGGGAAAATGTGGGGAAGTGGTAGGCAAAAAAATAAGACCGTGGTGTTCTTTGTTTCTTTCACAAGCACATTAGTTTTAAGGTGTGTGTGTGTGTGTGTCCACACATGTGTTAGGAAGTGTTAGGGATAGCCCTCACTGAAGACCTGTGTGATACTATATCATCATTTTTCAGAGAAATAAACAAAGGCATGGAGTGGGGCTAGACATTGCTTAAGCTCACTAGCAGATGAACAGCTTATTTGGGACAGAAGATCAGTCCTGATTTTCTTACAGTGGCTCTCCAGAGGAACTGGGCTAGATCTAGAGGGATTCCCTGCCCTGCCGTCAACTGGGGTATAACAGAGTCACTACTGTAGACTGCCATCAACTGGGGTATAACAGGGTCACTACTGTAGACTGCCATCAACTGGGGTATAACAGGGTCACTACCGTAGATGTCATCAACTGGGGTATAACAGGGTCACTACTGTAGACTGCCATCAACTGGGGTATAAAGGGGTTATAGCAACTGCAGGTTGCTGTCAACTTGGATATAACTGGGTTAATACTGCAGGCTGTTTCCCAGGCCAAGGGATTTAGCCTGAGGGAGTCTCCAGGGACTGCCCACAAAGGCTAAGAATATTCGCTTTATCTCTGACATTGGCAGGCTCCATTCAGGTTCCAGCTTCTTCATTTGTGAAGCTGTAGGCATCCCGTGGGCATCCTGGCTCTAAACTGTTTGCTCTCTGCCAGCTTAGCTCACATGGCATTTGGGGCAGTTTCCAGCCTTTTTTTTTTATTTAAGATTTTATTGCGAAGAATATAAAATGTGAATGTTTTCATAAATGCTTAAGCATCTTTAGGGGAGCTAATTTATAGGATTTAAATGTTCCTTTCTGGCAGTTTAAGGCCAGATTCTTCAGTGATGGTGGGGGGATGAAGTTGGGAAACAGGAACTGCTTGCTTTCATTGTTCATACTCAACCATAAAAAATTAAACGGCCTCAAAAGTGCAAGCCAGGGAGAATGCTTGCCGGATGTGCATCTGAACATGAGTGGTGGGGCCAAAGAGAGAAGTGGGATACTTTCTTTTCCGTGTGTCCCCTCCTGCTGCCTTCCACCGGGGTCTGGAGGAGCAAACTCGGACCTTGGAGGTGATTCAGCCGGGCCTGTCTGTGCCAGGCACAATACCAGCCTTTCTAGGCCACTTTTGCCACAGTTTCCCGCCCAACCCTTCCCTTGGGACTGCACCTCCGGGATGGTGTGGCCCCGTGTGAAGAGCGTGCATTGAGCAATGTTTAGGTTGTGTAAGAGCCTAGGTGCCCTTCTGGCGCACTCTCCCGGGAGCTCCCTGAAGCCAAAGTGCAGGGAAACGTTCCCATGCTATAGGTGGTTTTGAGCTACTTTTTGTTTCTATTTTCAACCTCCACCCTTGTTTTACAATCTTCTTTTTTATCTTCTTCTCCAGATGATGCCGCAGCCTGGCCAGAACCCCTCCCTCTTCTCGGTTCTCAGACTGAGCCAAGTGTGTATAAATGAGGTGGTATTTAGTACCCCGGAGGGCATTTCTTCTCTTCACCTGTGGCATCAGATGCTCCAGATCCTCCTCTGTGCTTTGGTGCTCAGCGGGAATCCTTTATTACCAGAAGATTCTAAATCCCTCTGGAAGTCCTGACCCAGTTTTTCCTTTTTCTTTTTAATTGTACACATTCGACACCACCCTACCCTTGAGATCAACAGATTAGAAATTGTGTAACAGCAGAGCGAGCAGAGCCACCAGCATCTGAAGAGATGCTCACGTTGTGCCTCGCCTCCATTTACTCTCACCTTCGCCCTGAGAAAACTGAGGCTCAGACGAAGGCAGGAGTTTGCCCAAGGCACATCTCTCATGAGTAGCTGCAGACGGGCGAATGTGTTTCACAGTCTTCATGGTGGGAAAAGAGCAACCTTGCTATCTCACAAATGGGCACACCCAGAAAGAGAAAGCAATGCAAGAAATTCAGCAAGACTCTTCCTCCTCCTCCTCCTCCCCCTGTTTCTTTTTCTTCCCTTTCCCCTTCCTCTTCTTCAAAACAGGTGTTCCAGAACACACTCAACAAAAATGGCCTCTGCCTTTTATCCCTGATAAGTTGGGACTATGTCTCATTCCAGAGGCGAGAACTTGACTTTACAATCTGATGATACCAGAGAATTGGTATAAAGTTTCAGCAAATGGGGAAGATCAGGAAATATGGCCCTTGTCAGGCTGACTACCTTTGATAGGGAGAAAAAAAATATTTCTAATACTCATGGAGCAGGAACTCAGCTTTACAGATGGAAGCTAAAGATGCTGCCTTCAGCCTACCAGAGACAAGAACATAAGGTAAGTTAAGGTATAACTAAAACCATGAAACAGCATCCATCCAAGGATGAGGCAGGATGTACTGTGATAACAGGGTTCTGTAGGACCAGTGTGTTTGCATAGTAAAGGTCTGTCTCCCACTCATGATGAATCTAGTGTGCATGCCCAAGCCAGATGGAGTGGCCCAAGCCACACAACCCAGGATAAGGCAGAAAAGGAAAGAAACCTCCAGGCTGTGCTTGCTCCTAAGCGTCCAAGGCTCTTCCAGCTCTTCGTGTTACTAAGCCCTGAACCGTGTGTGTTCCCCAGACTCATACTGAAGCCCTTGCCTCCAAAGTGATAGTAGAGATGAGACCTTAGAGAAGGGCTCAGAGTCCAAGGACATCATGAGTGTCCCGCTCTGATGGAATGATGTCGAGAAGAGTCAGCAGAGAATCTTCTTGCTCAACTCTGTTCTCTGATGACTCAACCAAAAGGCGGCCATCTACAAACTAGGAGAGCCCTCACCTTGAGCTGACTGGTCATCACTTTGATCATGGACTTCTCAGACTCCAGAAGAACAAAGAAAGTTCCGTAGTGTTTTGTTACGGTGGCTAGAAGCAGGCTCACACTCACTTTTCCCCAGCAGTGGTATCCAGATATCATGAGCCAGAGAAACCATTCCGCTGTCCTGGCATGTGGAATCCATGAGCCTGCTGTAATGGGTGGTTGCTTGAGAAACCACTGATAACCTAGATCACCTGCCAGGTTACGCTATCTGGCATGGTGATACCTTTAGGAGGTAGCACATGGTAAGTCTTTAGATCAACACTAGTGTGGCCTCAAAGGGGATGGTGAGACCAGACACCGTTCTTTCTCTGCTTTGCTCCCTGTAATGAGATGGGCAGATTTGCTTCTCTGTTAGTTTACTCTTGACTAGAACTAAGACTGGGAGGCATCGGAGCTTCTTTCTCTGTGTTAGTCAGTTATTTCAGGCATTTCTCCATGATTGGAGGCTAATCCACACAGGGTAACAACAGAGTGTGACTTCATCCACTTCACAGAGATTTACTGAGCACATGTTAGGAGCTAGGTGCCTTCCTGGCATCTCTCAGTGAACAGAGCAGATGTTGACTTCTGCCTTCATAGTGTTTATGTTCTACAGGGATAAAAACCAAACTGTTGTCTTACGGCTGGTGAGATGGAGCCAGTGCTCAAGGTGCTTGCTGTGGAAGCCCAATGGCCTGAGTTCAACCCCCAGAGCTCACAGAAAAAGCACAAAGTGAGCTCCCATAGTGAGAATGGAAAACAGAGACAGGAGAATCACCTAGAAGCTTGCAGTCTAATTAGCCTGGAGTACACAGTGTGGCAGGAACAAAAGAGACCCTGTCTTATCAAGGAGAACCAGACAGTGGTGGCGCAGGCCTTTAATCCCAGCACTAAGGAGGCAGAGGTAGGTGGATCTCTGTGAGTTCAAGGTCAGCCTGGTCTATAGAGCAAGTCCCAGGACAGCCAGGGCTACACAGAGAAACCATGTCTCAAAAAACAAAAACAACCAACCAACCAAACAAACAAACAAACAAATAAAAATCCAACTCCCTGACTTTCACAATCACACTATGCCTGGTGCAGACCAACATTCACACACAGAAATACACAGACTGGTAAGAAAAACTAATTTTTAAAAGATTATTTAAGGTTTCTGCCTTAGGTTGTATTTAGGAATATATATTGCACACATATACATATATGCATGTCATAACAATGAAAAAAGAGGACTTGATTTTGAAAGAGAACAAAGCGAGGTTATGGGAAGGCTTGGAGGGAGGAAAAGGAAGTGAGAAACGATGTAATTACAGTCTCCAAAATAAAAGAACAAATGTTAAAAAATGTTTAAAAAATAATTTCAAGGATGTTTTCCTGGTCAAAAAAAATATTTGACTATTCAATAAAATTTGAGAAATATAACACGTCCTTAAACCAGGAAAACCCATAGAAAATAATAACCATGGTGCAGAAGTGGCGCATCGCTGCTCTAACTGCGGTATAGTGTCTCAGTCTCTTCCCTGGTTTCCTTCACTTAGGGTTGCTGCTCACATTCTCTCTTATCCCTAATGTGATTTTCAATGGTTTCATATTGCTTCAGACTGTAGCAATGTCGGTTTCTTTTCCTTTCTATTCTTCTTTTCCTTGCTGTTTTTTGAGATTGGGTTTCTTTATGTGGCCTTGGCTGTCCTGAAACTCACTCTTTAGACCAGGTTGGCCTCGATCTCACAGAGATCCACCTGCCTCTGCTGGAATTAAAGGCGTGCGCCACCACCACCAGGCTTGATATCAGTTTCTTAAGCATTCTGGAGCTGTCTTACATCTCCGTTGACTCGATTTGCCCTGGGATGAGCCCTGTCTTGAGGAACAGCTTTGCACACAGCTCTTCAAACTGCATCTCTGGTTAGAGCCTTGTGATAGAATCAGAGACGTGGGACCCCCCATTCCCAGGGTCTGCACATGCTCAAGTTTGAGGCAGATATTACCAGATTGCTTCCCAGAACACCAGCACCAATTCACATCTTCACCCGTGTTCTAGGAGATACATTCTTGCGGCATTCAACATGAGAGTACATCTAAGCGTGGCCAACGTGCATATTGAAGAAGGTACTTCATCTTGAGGTTGGCTCACTGCCTAGCTTGGTTAGTAATGATCAAACTTTTCTTAAACTCAAATAATCCAATCCTGGCTTGGAAGGAAGTGTTCTAACAAAATGTGTCACTGCCGCACACCTCAGTTTTCCTGTCTAATGGTGACATTTATTCTGATTGCTTAGATTGCTGAGAGGGTTACATGCATTCAGGTTGATGACCACTTGCTATTCAGCTCTTCACCTGTCATGGGATAAATGGTAGCCATGGTTACAGGTGTGACATTCCAAACTCATCCACATATGAGCAGCACCGGCCTTTAAAAAGAATTTATTTATCTCCAACAATTTCATAACATGTATATAATATACTTTGGTCAAAATCACCCCATTCCCCTCTCTTGTGTCCTTCCACTCCCTCTGGAATACTTCTTGCCAACATGACCCCCACCTGGTTTTGTTCTGTTTTGTTTTAATCCACTGGGTTTAATTAGAATTGCTTTGATATGCATGAGCGTGGTCTTATTTACCAGACCAAAGACAACTTTCCAGGGTGGCTCTTTCTTCCCTGGTTCAAGAAAACACTAATTTTACTTCAAAGAGGAGAAGGACAAAAGACACATTGTCCAGGAACAGATCCCGCAACACCCAGTGACTAACAGCGCCATAGGGCTGCCATCAGAGATAATTAGATTGGTGGTGGCCGGGCTCAGCTGGGTAGTTCCACTCTACACTGTGGGGTTAGGGCAAACCCACGAGTGAATTTACAGCCCATGCCCTTCCACCCATGTTAATAATCCTCTGGCCCAAATAAGTCACACGACACAGGCCAGTATTATCTGGGGAGTCTCCCTCTACCATGTGGGGGGATGGAGTGGATATTTGTCAAACAAAAGATTATCATGGGCATCCTTTGTACCTGATAGAGTCATGTAATAAGACAGAGAGAGGGGAAGTGTTTTGAGATGTGTTTGGAGGGCTGTTTAGAAATTGGTTCTTGTTTTGTTTTAATTTCTGGAGCTCCACTGAAGACTCCTTGTAAATTTTCTCCTGTTTGAGCCCAGTAAATATTATTTCCTTTGGGGCTGACTTAATGGGACTGCATACTTGGGAACAATAGCATCTCCACAGCCACAGCCTCACGCAGCTCTTCCTGTTTGGTGTTTTCTTCCTTTCAAGATCATCCGATGGCTTTACTGTATTTTCTCCCACTAAAATAACAAGCTCCCAATTGGGATCTACCAAGCCAAGGCACAGCCTTCACAGGAAATGTGTCAGAGGACCCACTGCTGTCTCACTTAAAGAGGTACGAGAGACCAGGTTGGTGAAAAGTTGTCCAGGAGGGCCTGGCAACAGAGAGGGCAGCCACCTGGGACTCAAGCATGACTCATGAATTCCAAACCCACTTAAAGAGGCTGCTGGTGAAATCAAATTGATTGTGAGCAAAGGGACCAGCGCTGGTCAGACAGAGCTGGGACTGCTCTCATGAGAGGAAATGTGTCATGTTCGTGGCTCTAACGCCAAACGTAGTAAGCTTCCCCTCTATGTGTGCTTGGACTCCAGGCATTTGGGACACAGATGGGAAACAGACACCTCTAGTCTTTGAGTTTGTTTGGCTCTGCAGGTGGCTGGTACCCCACCACCAATAACACCACCCCTCTTTTTCAAGAGTGTGATTTCTTTTTTTAAGAAACCCACGTGAAATTTTGATTGTTCTCACTCACTCAAACACTCAGGCCTGCTGCACAGTGCTCTGTCAGCTTGGCTTATCACGCTCTAAATTTGACATTATCCAAGGGGTTTTATTTTGCTTAAGAAAAAGCAATGTTCTCAACGTTTTAAAAATACAAGCCAAGAAGCACTGTAGAGTGTGAACTGCTGTAAACACTTGTTCCTCAGCTTCACTGGATCTGGATCTGTGGCATATGCAGCATTAGTGGTCTCAGGACCTTGGGTTTTCAGTAGGATCACAGTACGCCACATACTTTAAAAAAAAATACATGGCATGGTAGTTTGAATGTAATTGACCCCCCATAAATTCATAGGGAATGGCACTACTGGTAGGTGTGGTTTTGTTGAAATAGATATAGCCTTGTTGGTGGAAGTTTGTCACTATGTGACTTTGAGGTCTCATATACGCTCAAATCATGCCCATGATCTCAATTCACTTCCTGTTGCCTATAAGATGTAAAATTCTCAGCTCCTTCTCCAGCATCATGTCTGCCTGCACGCCACCATGTCCTTCCATGATGATAATGGACTGAACCTCTGGAACTGTAAGCTAGCCCCAATTTATAACAATTGCTATGGTCATGGTGTCTCTTCTCAACAATAGAAACTCTGCCTAAAATACCTGGATATTTGAGTGTTTGGGAGGAGACAGTTGTCTGTAAATCTGCCTCAAGATATTTACAAATGTAATATTTTTTTCAAATAAATTTTTAACATATGGGTAGGTTGGTTATCTCTGTGTCTCTCATATAGGATCTAGGTAAACTTGCTTAAAGCATTCCACCCCAAACAAGGAATTTTTTTTGAAATCCCAGCATAGTTACTATTTGAGCATGTTGAAAGGCTAGCTTTAGAATTTGAACCATGTTTATTGACCCTTGAGCCACAGCCTGCTTCTGAGAGCTACAGTAAAGCATCAATCTCTCCACATCTCAGTTGTTCCCAATGAACGAGGGGTCCCTAGGACCAACCTGTGGCATGTGTGACACCCGCCTGCTTGTTATAAGCTGGTTGGCTGCCCCGTGTGATAATGGGCAATGGGCAATTCTATTCACAGACTATCATCACTGCCTCTGGGGCCCACCTCAGCACCCACCCTGTCTTTTAGTTTTGATCCCTGAGGGTCTTAAAATGGGAAAAGCAGAGAAGGGTAGAGATTTAACATTCAATCAACAAGGACTGGATTTCATGGGTAATGCTCTCCCACTACTCCTGCACTCAGAGAGTGCACACCAGCATCAAGTCTCAGCTGCCTACAGTGTTAGCCAGCTCAGGACCGTGCGTCTTTCCTTGGTTTTTCTCCCCTACACTCTCCACTCCCTCACTTCTGTTCCCATAGACCAACCTGCACCCAAGTCCTTCTCCTAAGCTCTGTCACGGGACCTTACACGGGAAGGTGCCCAATGAATATTTGTAATTATTGCTATTTATGAGAGAACTTCCTTATTCCTAGTGTTTGAACTCAACATTTTTAATTTGAGTTTAAAGATATACAAGCAGAAAAATGTTGACTTACATATTTACCAAATCCCATATAATGAGACTACCTCTTGAGTCAGAAACCCATGGTTTCTATATGCCTCTTCTACGCCCCCCCTCACTTATGTCTTGCACTGTTATGGATAGAGTCAATCTCATTTACATTTTTTAGTTTGGGAGGGAGAAAGTTCTAGGTTCGATGTACTTCCTACACTTCCTTTAGGACCTGGCGTAAGGCCCTGAACACAGGAAATAATTAGTAAATATGAACGGTGGATCGACCTCAAAGAGGTCTGCAGCTGTGCCCTTCACCTGAACTAGGCTATGTCTACCAGTCCACTCCGGATTAGCACAGCAAATACGCAAGGCTGAAGAGCTGCACAAGAAGCCTGTTTGACTCACCTACCTGGAGGCGCGATGCTAAGACACTGGGTGAGGTGCAGGAGTTCTGCCAGCCGAGTTCAGAGCGCTAACAACTTTGGATGCCAAGAGACAGGCAGGCGGTGTCTGCTCTGCTTTCCCATTCTCTTCTCTGAAAGCCAGCATACCCAAACCCAGAGCTCTACTGAGACACTGAACAGACACTTAAAAGAAATCTCACACTAGCTCAGAATTGAGAAGTAGATAGTTATTTATTTAGGGGTAAACTCGCAAATCAGAATCATCCGCTTGACCTGTTGAGTCACGCGATCCAAAGGAGCAGCTGGCGGAAAGGGAGCAAGGGGAAGGAAGAAATGGGACGGATCTGGATTTTTCATCCACTATATATTATACTATACTATATATTATCTGATATATACTACATAGTATATTATATAGTAATATACGATAATATATATAATAAGTATAATAAGTTTACTTATAATATACTATATATTATCTTATATAGTATAAGAGGCCATGCCCCAATAGGCAGATACTTACAAGCTGAAGGTCTTCCTACAGCACCTCCCCCTTTTGTTTAAATAAGAGGGTTCTAAGCCTAATACAAAATTATATGCAATAAGAACAAATATCCTATTTTAACTAGTTTAAGTCTTGTATTATAAATAACTTGGCCAAGTCATGAGAGGAAAGTAACTACAGTTATCTAGTCTTTAACCCCATCGAAGATCCGGGAATGGAAATAATATTACTTGAGTAAGTAGGAAGTGCAGTCAAGCAACTTCCAAAATGTGCAACAAATGACAGAGACAACTGGCTACCTGGGCAATCACCCAAAGTCTCAATTGCAACGTTGAAGCAAGCAACTTTGGCTAAGGCTTAGAATAACTGACAGACCATTTTCAAAGGCAAGAAATTTTTAAAAACCATCTTACCCTGTCTTGGCAAAATTTGACAGTCCTGCTTATCCATTTCTGAATACTATGACAGAGATCCCTGAGCTTATATGGTGATGGGCTCTCTTAATCCAGCCACCTCCTAAAGGCTTTACCGGCGGGGGGGGGATAGCTGACTCCATAAAGCATAAGCCAGTTTTGGCAAAGAAGAAAACAAGCTCCAAGTGGAGTGTCTTCAGTGCTCAACATTCTCTTAGGAATAGATTGGTGTTGCCAGGAGCAATTGTGTCTCACTTCAACAGAACTCTAAGTTATTCAAATGCCAGTTTCTACAGCTCTTTGAAGTGGTTGAAGATTATCTATCTATGCAGAATACAATCTCTATGTATCTAAAGAACCTGATTAGTCTAACTATAAGTATGACAAACATAGATCACTATCGATCTATAATTCTTAATACCTATATAACTTAAAGACTAAGACAATAAACAACTGTGCAATAAATGAGGACAATGACCTCCAAATGTAAACAATGTATTAGTATCTTGATCAGAGGTAGAAATGTACACTTCAATATGGTAAATATATATCAATATATAAAAACGCTTTAAACAGAGGTAGAAGCATGCATGCAAATAATATTTAATATAATTTAACTTTGTATCGATATACAAGAATCTATACCAATATAATTGTTTATAAATAATAATTCACAAGTATTCACTCTATTACTCACTATTATTATTAGTATGAGTAAGCTCATACCAATCTATTATCCCATTTAATTCCCCCCACCCTCTTTTTTTGAGAGAGATCCCTGAGCTTATATGGTGATGGGCTCTCTTAATCCAGCCACCTCCCAAAGGCTTTACCAGAGGTGTGTGTGTGGGGGGATAGCTGACTCCATAAAGCATAAGCCACGCCAAACACAAGGCCTTGAGTCTGGATTTATAAAACTTAAAGAAAACTGAGGGACAGTGGCGTTTGTCCATAAGTCCAGTGCTGGGGAAGCAGCAACAATTGCATTCCAAGAGTTCAGTGGCTCGCCAGCCGCCAATTGGTGAACTCTAGGCTCAATGACAGAGACCCTATCTCCCAAAATAAAGTGGAGAGCAATGGGGAAAACAACACAGCAAGCAACAAAGGAAAACACCTGAAGTCAACTTCTGCCTCCCTATGCACTTACACCCCCCCCACACTACTCCCCCATAACACAAGCACAAACCTACGTGAACACCAATATGCACACAAAACACACACACATGTGCACCCACACTAGATCCCACAGTCAGATAACACTTTCATGCTCTTCATACCCTTAGTTGGGATTAAACTCTAATAACATGAACGTTGGAGGAATAAACTACATTCAAGTCCATAGATTAAGAAGACACTTTGCCTCCTGAAAACCACATAGCTCATCTGCTACCAGCATAACAGGTGCTTGAAGAACTGGATGTTCACATGAGATCTCCTGAGCAATCAGAGAGCATCAACCAATTTGAATGTGCACCCTGGTGCACCAGGCCTTTATTTTCAAGTAGGTACTGAATCGTGCAGGAATCTGGAGCCTAGGGAGCAGCGGGGCAGCAGGGAGTGAGGGCGGAAGCTCCTGGGGGCCTCAGACCTATTAATCTGAGGGTCCAGAAATGCTTTATTCTTCAACAGTGACATGTTATTATTGGTCTGCCCTATATGAATGCCAGGCCTGGCTGCTGCAATTGACATTGCACCCTCCAAACTTTCCCCAAACCTCCTTTGGCCTTTAAACATCAGCAGCTGCGGGATGGTTGAGCGGGACCAAGCCTCTGCTCATCCTGTGAACCTGGAGCTCTTCCCCACATTCAGAGCCAATGGCTTAGCCCAGCACTGGCCTTGACTTTGCCTTTGCTGGCTCTGTGCTGTGAGCTCTAAGCCAACTGGCCTACATGTATAGCTTCGAGCATTACCACCGTCCGATCTCTTCCACTTTGGAAATTTTCATTGCAATTACTCTGGATTTTCACAGTGATGGGGCTCATGTTTATGCGGCAGTAACTCAATTGTTGCTGGGGGACAGGGGTTGGCACACCTCTCCCGATGGACTTGCATGGGGAAATGTCCAACTTCCAACTCCCTTTTAAATCCCATCACGGCCCTGGCATGGCCATGAGGCCACACACTTTGCCAAGGTGGCTTTATTATGTGTATCCTGGAGTGTATTCCCTTTTGTGTACGTAGCTCTGTTTCCTGGAATTATTATTTCTGGTGAAACCTGGGCTCAGTTTTGGCCGCTTAATATTTTTCCAGCTGCACCCTTTTATTCCTTCAACATTTCCTGAAGCTTTATGAAAGAAACCCAAGGTGGGCTCCTCTGCTTTACAGCCATCGGTCACAAGAGGACACGGGAATGGACCGAACTTGGTCCTAAGGGTTTGTGAAAGTCGTCGCCGAGGCCCAGAGTAGGAGTCATTAGTACCAGCTCTAATCTTTGAGGTGGGTGTTAGGGAGCAAGTGGAGTGGTATGCTAAACACCTCATTTCCATCTCATAGCCAAGCCTGCGTGCAGGAGGTCTCAGTCTCTGTTTTATAAGTGTAAGAAGAATAGGTTCATAAAGGCTAGGGATTCGAAGATGGCTCCGTTGGTGAAATGCTTGCTGCACAGACACAAGGACCTGCATTTGGATCCTCAGCCCCCTGATCAAAAGATGGGTGGGGTGGAAGTTGCCTGTAATCCCAGCTCTTGGGTCTTACTGGGCAGACAGTGCTTAAATCAGAGAGCTCCAAGTTCAGTGAGAAATTATCTCCAAAAAAAAAAAAAAAAAAACCAAGGAGGTAAGGGGTTGAGGAGGACGACTATCAACCTCTAGCCTCTGCAGACATGTGTACACATACACATATAACACACACACTCACACACACACAACCACAAGGTAGGAAGGGGAACAGAGATGGATGGATGGATGGATGGATGGATGGATGGATGGATGGATGGACGGACGGATAGACGGATGCAAGGCTAACTATCCAAGGGCATACATACAATGAGGTAGCATGGTCAGACTCTGTGTATGATTCCAGATCTCTTGCTTTCAACCCCTATGCAAACATGCTCCTGTCCGTTTGGACCGGATCATATGTGACTTTCCATCACTGGTAGGATGGTGCCTATATCCCTCCAACATGGCCAAATGTCTCCTGCTAACAACTCTGCTTTTTCATTTAACCTTGATCTCATTTCTACTCCCATAATCCTCAGCCTCAGCAGCAGCTCATGAAGAACATAGTTAAATTATGGGAACTTGTCCTCAGGGCAGTAGGGAGCCAGGGAAGTCTTCCCGATTGAGTGGGAAAAGAAGTCTAGAACAGAGATGTTTGAGACAACCCGGTCGTTGATGTGTTGCGGTCTGAACTAAGGGAGAGACAGGAGAAAGAAAAGAGTGAACTGGAACACATCTGGTTGGCCGGTGATGCAGGGAAGCCAAAGGCAGACTAGACTTCCAGTCAGATTTCTAGCTTACACAATATGGAGGGCATAATAGTAGTTTTATTTATGTGTATGTGTGTGTGTGTGTGCTTGTATATTGTGCTACGTGTGGTGTACACATGAGTGTGTGCACACATTTGCCTTCATGTAGAGGCCAGAGCATTTATTTTCCAGTGTCTCCTGCTAAGTGCTGCTCTGGTTTTTTTTTTGTTTTTTTTTTTTGGTTTTTTTTGGGGGGGTGGTTGTTTCCAGACAGGGTTTCTCTGCATAACTGTCCTGGCTGTCCTGGAACTCTCTCTCTGTGGACCAGGCTGGCCTCGAATTTACAGAGATCCTCCTGGCTCTGCCTTCCAAGTGCTGGGATTAAAGGCCTGTGCCACCACTGCCTGGCTTAACTGCCGCTCTTAAACTTATTGCCTTGTAGCAAAACTTTCCCTGGGCAGACACAGCATCTGTTTACCCCAGATAGGGGACCCTTGGCAGAGCAAAGTACGGATACCACCGAAGTCCAACTTGGTAAACCAATGAGTTTTACTGTGGTGATTTGCAGGAATACGCGTGAGGGGTTACTTACACAAGCAGAAGTGACTCACAGACAGCTGCATCACCAAAGCCCACCCCAGCATGGGTGAGTGCTCACAAAGCTGGGAACCTGGAGCACACTGCACAGCCTGCAGGTAGCAAAATAGGTTGAAGGGTGTCTTTTCCAGGTGCCTCAGTTGGTCTAAACTCTTCCAGGCAGCTTGACTGATTTCTGCTTCTTCCAAGCAGTTGTTCTGGTCTCAAAGTCTTTTGGCCAGCTTGACTGGTCTATATGTCTTTACTGCTACTGGCAGGGAGGGGTCTAGTGAATCTGGTCAGATTCAGTGACTTCCTGAAGCAATTTTGAGTTTTTCAACTTCCTACTTAATAGTGCATTCCTGCAGGATGGAATGTTTCAATCTCTGTGAAAACTGTTACACAACAGTCACTCACTGACTCCCCCAAATCACCATTTTGGCTAAGGGCTAGTTAGTGAGTTCTGGAGATCCACCTGCCTTTAACTGCCTTACTCTTAGATTTCAGGCATGCCTCAGCCCCCTTAAGTTTGGATTCCAGGCATGCCTGGCGAACCCAGCTCCTGAATCAAGCACTCTTCAAACACTGAGCACCAATTCTTGCTACTTTTAAGGAGTCTCTGAATGCCTCACAGAAGCAAACAGTGCATTGTGGTTCTACTGTGTTTTCAGCCCATGCCTTTGCAGAGTCCTAAACAGGGTAAAGTAATTTCCCTTCATGTCCTCTTGAGTGTCTTCTTCCACACCGGGCATGGGCAGTTTGCTGAAAGCTTGGCAAAAAAAAAAACCCATGCCTCCTCTCTCCTCCACAACTGAACTACCACCCACGCAGCATCAGTCCCAGATTAAATGATCAAACAGCACCTGAAATTAAGTTTTTAAAACACGAAAATCAATCAAGCCCAAAGAATTTAGCTCAAAATGAAGAGGTGGTTAAAAGAAGTAGGCTGAGGAATACTGAGAAAAACAACTTAAATTATTAAAGCAGGGTTTTCATAGTTCGGGAGAAGTGCTCCAATAATGTCAGATTAAAAATGTAAATTTATTTACCTTCCGTAATGTTTTTCTGAGGTCTCTTTTTAAGGTTGACTGCCTGTTTGCTTAAGAATGAGTTTGCTGCCTGGCTTGCTGGACACATTCCCTGTCATTCGCTACAAACTGGGGGGAGGGGGGTGGTTCTCCTCTGACTTCTGGTTTGTTAATTAGTTAAGGTATAAATAACCCCCCCTGAAAATGTAAAAGGCACTCAATTTTGTGGGTTTTTATTTCTTAATTCAAGTCCAAAATGTTCTTATGGTCTAAAGAGATGATTTCTTTCTTCCCAATTCATTTGATCCCTCCTCCGCTTCATGACTCTGTGGGGGTGTTCATAATACAGAAATTATGGCATTAAAATCACTTTCCTGTCAGCGGACTTTGATGTCTGTAATTGAAGGTCAAGAGGTCGTTGAGGCAGAATTAGTCAATGGAGAAGCCGGGATGAGGAAAATTCTTTAATTCAGTGACCTTCAAGAGGACCCATTGTGCACAAGGAACCGTAAGAGGTCATGTGCTGGCACAGTGACTGAAAAATCAGTTACATCAGCACGCTTTTATAGGAATGCTCTGTGAGTCCTGCACACACATACACACACACACATGAACACACGCATGTGTGCTCATACCCACACATCATACACACGCATACACTCACATACACGCATGTGCACATGCACACGTCTATCACACACAGGCACACACACGCGTGCGTGCATACACGCACACACACACACACGCACATGCACTCACACACACCCATACCCACACATCACACACACGCACGCATGCATGCATGCACACACACACACACTCGTACACACATCACATCACAATTCTTACATGGAGAACAGAGGACAGCCTGTGGGAGCTGGTTCTCTCCTTCTACCATGGGGGGCCTGGGGATTGAACTGAGGTCACCAGGTTTAGGAGCAAGTGCCTTTACCGACTCAGTTACATTTTTTTTTTTACATTTTTTTTATAAAAAGGTGATGAAAGGCCTATAGTTTAAATATTATATTTTACCATGTCACCAAAGTAAAACTATTGGTTTTTCTTATTCTTTTTGGTACTCAGTCTTTGAAATCTAGATTGCATATCATGTTCAAGGCATTGCCCATTTAGAGTAGTCACATTTCAAGTGCTTAGGGCAATCGAGTGAAACTTAGCTTGAGACTACCACATTTAACACCAGAGGTCTGTGAAGTTCAAGGACAATGCTCTTATCTTGTCCATAGGCCACCAGTGGTTTATACCTCATATGGGTTAGCTTTATGTTAACTGGACACAAGCAAGAGCTGTTTGGAAGAGGGACTCTTTTGAGAAAATACCTCCATCAGATTGACTGTAGGCAGGTCTGTAGTGGCTTTTGCTTTTGATTACTTGATGTGGGTGGTCCCAGTGGAGGTATGACTGAGTGTGAGGTATGCCACTTCTGGGCAGGTGGCCCTGCATCATCTAAGAAGCAGGCTGTATAAGTCATGAGGAGGAAGTCAGTAAGTTGCAATACTCCACGGTCTCTGCTACAGTTCCTGCCCTGATTTCCTGAAGAAAGATGCTAAAAAAGAAATTGCTCACTAGCTCAGAATTGAGTATAATTAAAGATTATTTGTTTAGGGGTAGACTGACAAATCACAATCATCTGCTGGACTGGAGAACAGCAACTGAATCCTGCAGTCGGAAAAGGGGTCAAAAAAAGCACTTTACATTGGCATATATAGTGTAAGAAGCCATGCCCAAATGGGCAGGTAACTTAAAGGCTACTGGTGGTAGGAATTCCTACAGCACCTTCCCCTTTTGTTTAAATAATAAAGTTCTAAGACTAATATAAAGTTATATACAATAATAACAAATATAAAATTTGAATTACAACAAGCATAAACAATATCAAGCAAGAAACATGTGATAAATGTTACAATAATTATCCTATCCTAATGAGTTTTAGTCTTGCATATGAATAATTTGGCCAAGTCATGAGAGGAAAGTAACTACAATTATCTAGTCTTCAACCCCATCGAAGACCCAAGAAGGGAATAATATTACTTGAGTAAGCAGGAAGTGCAATCAAGCAAACTTCCAAAATGTGCAACAAATGTCAGAGACAACTGGCTATCTGGGCAATCAACCAAAGTCTCATTTGCAATGTTGGAGCAACCAACTTTGGCTAAGGCCTAGAATAACTGACAGACCATTTTCAGAGACTGAAAATTTTTCAAAACTGTCTTATCCTGTCTTGGCAAGATTTGACAGTCTTTTTTTTTTCTTCTATCCTGCTTGTCCTGTCCAGATATCGTGCATTTTGTCAGTGGTCTGCATGGACAGTTCCTTGCCCCAAAACCAGTTTTGTCAAGAAGAAAACAAGCTCCAAGTGGATTGTCTTCGGTGCTCAACATTCTCTCAGGAATAGATTAGACCAGTGTTGCCAGGAGCAATCGTGTCTCACGTTAACAGAACCCTAAGTTATTTAAATGCCATATTCTATAAATCTTTGAAGTGGTTGAAGATTACCTATCTATGCAGAATACAATCTCTATATATCTAAAGAACCTGATTAGTCTAACTATAAGTATGACAAACATGATGACTATTAACCTATATATCTTAATACCTATGTAACTTAAATACTAAGAATTCATATTAGAATATTAAGCAACCTTTAAACAACTTTGCAAAAATTGAGGACAATGACCTCAAAATGTAAACAATGTATAAGTATCTTGATCAGAGGTAGAAATGTATATTGCAATATGATAAATATATCTGAAAATTATATCAATATACAAAATGTCTTAAGCAGAGGTAGAAGCATATATGCATACAATATGACAAAATAGCTTTTCTTAGGTATATAAATATTGTAGATGAAAACAGGAACATATTCAGTATATTTAAGCTTGTATCAATATATGAGAATCTATACCAATGTAAATTGCCTATAAATAATAGCTCACAAGTATGTACTCTATTACTCACTATTATTATTAGTGTGAATAAGCCCACACTCATCTATTATCCCATCCAATCCCCCTTTTTTTCAGAGATCCCTGATCCTACATAATTTCCTCCCTAGCCCCCAACCCTATACCAATTATAATCAACCCAAAATGATGTCCCTAACCCTGAGGACAAACTTTGTTGGGAGAGGAAACGTTGTCTTCTAGAATTACTTCCAACTGTCATGGGAATGATGTTCTTTCTATGGAATTCTATGAAAGTAAAATGATGGTTAAGTTTCAAGATTACTGTCTGGTATAATTGAAAATAGTCTCTGAGTTTCCCGTAGTGTTTTTCTGAGTTTCCTATTTGGAGTTCTGGCCAGAACTTTGTAAAAAAAAAAAAAAGTACACCATTTCAGTTAACTAAGTTGGAACCATCCTGAGCAGCTTGTACCCAAAACAGGTCTTATAGTAGTGCTTATAGGCATCATGATGTCGTATCAACCAGGTGGAGTTGTTGTTGAACCCCATCTTCTTCCTGGGAACTTCAAAGATTACTTCAGGAAAATTCATTGTTCATTGTGTAAAACTTAAACATTATTTATATATTATTTATATAGACATATACAGATATATATATATTCAATGAAAGGTACAATAGAGACAAACATAGGTATAAAGAAAAGTAAAATTTTTTCTAAATTCTTTCTTCTTTTTGTCCCATACCACACAGCTCTTGACATGAGACAGAAACTTCGAATTTTTCTTTTAACAACATGCTTGGGTTTAGAGAAGGACAGAGCCATTGTCCATCTCCAAAGAGAGCTCTATTTATTCATAAATAAATATATATTTAAATGTATATGTTTTGATCACCTGTCCTTACAAGTTATATTCCTTTCTCTTGATGATTCTTATTGGATAGTTATTTTCCCTTCTGTCAGCATCCAAACATCCAGGGTCTTTTGAGTTTTTGAAGATGTGTATTTTCCTATAAAGACAAGAGCATAACCCTACCCCAACCCTATATTGTTTTCTTACCACCTGTATGGTTGTCACTGTTGTGAATGAACTGTCATTTCTTTCTCTCAAGATATTTCTCTTTTTCAAAGTGAATCTTTATTAATTTTGATGGTATCTGTCAGGTGGTGGTGGCGCCCACCTTTAATTCCAGCACTCGGGAGGCAGAGGCAGGTGGATCTCTGTGAGTTCGAGGACAGGCACCAAAGCTATAGAGAAACCTTGTCTTGAAAAATCCAAAAAAAAAAGCAAAAAGAAAAAAAATTTTGATGGTATCCATAGTTTTTCTTCTCCTGTAAAAACAAGAGCAAAACCTCTTCCCCAATGTTGCATATCTCCTGGCTTCCATTGTGAGATCAACAAATCCTTAAAATACACCCACTGAATTAATTCAGAAGACTTTTTTATTATCCAAATTCTCTCTGCTGCTGTTGTCCCTTTCTAATTAGCGTTAAAAAATTCAAGGTTAATAAAGCATTATGTAATCTATTTCTGGGGGTATTTTCCATCCTTTTTTGTTTAACATATTCTTTATAGTTCAATTTGATCTTTCTATAACTGTCTGACCTGTAGGCAGGTAAAGGTTTAGTGTGTGGTAAACCTGTAATATATTTTATATTATAATAAGCAAAAAAACGGTTTCATTTTCTTAGAGACATATGCTGGACTATTGAAGCCACAGGGCAATCAGTAATGAAAAGTCCCCGGATTATCTTAATACAAAATATACAGCTTTAATAAACAGAAGTAAGACTTACACCAGCTTACACCAGAATCCAAGTGATCTGTCTGGACGCAGGAGCCAGGCGAGAGAGAGCTAGCTGGAGCGCGCTTGCTAGGTTTATAGGCAAGCTTTAGCCTAAGGGCAGCATGCCCCCAAAACAGATTGTGATTGGCTAAACTCCCCTATCAGACTTTTATCTGTCTTTATTTGTGCAGGTATACCCATGATGGCCATAACTTCTAATAAATGTGTGATTAATGAATCAGCCTTTTCTGAGCATAAAGCAGTTGTCCACTGAAAACCTGAATAAGTGTCAATGGTATGGTGTACATATTTTAATTTTCCAAATTCTGTAAAGTGGAACACATCCATTTGTCAGATTTCATTTTTTTGAATACCCTTTGAATTTTTTGAATACTGTTAGTCCCCACAGGTAACAGTGTTTGGTTATAGAAAGAGCAAGTAGGATATCTCTTTATAATCTCCTTAGCTTGGAGCCTGTCATGGAACTAGCTTTTGTAGACTAGGCTGGCCTCAAACTCACAGAGATCCACCTGTCATTGCCTCCTGAGTGCTGGGATTAAATGTGTGTGCCACCACTGCCCTGCCCAACATGATGTTTCTTATGGAATTCTGGGGCCTTCAACACACTTCCAGTCAGTAATCAATCAATTTCTGCATTACCTTGTGATAGAGGACCTGGCAAACCTGTATGGGATTGGATGTGTGTTATTTATATGGGACAAAGCCTATTCCTGATTATATCTTGAACCTGTATGAATAATGAAGTCAATTCTGTATCATCTGGTATAAATTCAGGGGTTTCATTATGCAGGACAACTCTTTTTGCATATTGTCGACAGATCAGTAAGTATATTAAAATGTTCTTTAAAATCCTTTAGTACCATGAGAATAGTATATAATTCTGTCTTTTGGACAGAATTGTAAGGACTTTGTTCCATCTTAATTCTTCTGATTTGTAACCAGCTTTCCCTGATTTATTTACATCAGTATAAAATGTATGGACTCCAGTTATTGGAGCATCATGTACAATTCTTGGAAGAATCCAAGAAGTTCTCTTCATAAAGTTAGTCTACCACTTTGTGGATAATTGCTATTAATTTCTCCCCCCAAATTAGCACAAGTTCTTTGTTATGGTTCATTGTATTCCCATAACTCTTTTATTTCATCAGCAATGAAAGACACTATAATCTCTGCTGAGTCTATACTTGCTAATTAATGGAGTCTTAATTTACCATATATAATTAATCCAGAGAAATTTTCCACTTAAGTTTTTAATTTTTTATTTGGTTTATGTGGTAAAAAGATCTATTCTAAGTTAATGCTGTCCCTCTGCATTAAAATTCCTGTAGGAGAAATTCTGGAAGGCAATATGACTAGAATACAATTACAATTTGGATTCACCCTATCCACATGTGCCTCCTGTAATTTCTCCTCAACAATTGTCAATTCCTTTCCCATTTTAGCTAATAATTCTCTGAGACTATTCAAGTCTTCATCATCATCTAAAGTTTTGTTTAAATGAATTGTTACATCAGGGGTTATCCCAACAGCTGGTCACAGACTGGAAATATCTCCTAACAATCTCTGAAAGCCACTAAGGGTCCACAACTAGTCTCTCCTAATTTATGCCTTTTGTGTTCTAATTTTCTATAACACCTATTCTATAACCTAGGTAATTGACAGTATCTCCTCTCTGTATTTTTTCAGGAGCAATTTGTAATCCCCATTATGGCAAAACTTTATTTACTTCTTCAAACATTGTTTCTAAAGTATCTATGTTTGAATCAGAGAGCAAAATGTTATCCATGTAGTGGTAAATTATAGATTTAGGAATTTTTCTGTATTATTTTCAATGACTAACTTACAAAGTATTGACATAGGGTGGGGATATTGAGCATTCCCTGTGGAAGGATGGTCCAGTGGTATCTCCTAGTAGGCTGAGAATTATTAAAAGTAGGCACCGTGAAGGCAAATTTTTTTCTCCGTTCTTTTTTTTTTGTAAAAATATAGTGAAGAAACAATCTTTTAAATCAATAACAATAAGAGGCTATCCTTTTGGTAATAGAGAAGGCAGGGGAATTCCAGATTGTAGGTGGCCCATAGGTTGAATTACTTTTAGATATATCATCATTCTCCATTTACCAGATTTCTTTTTAACAACAAATACAGGAGAATTCCAAGGGCTAGTTGATTCTTCAATATGATTAGCATCTAGTTGCTCCTGTACCAGCTGTTTTAAAGCCTGCAGTTTCTCTTCTGTTAACAGCCACTGTTTCACCCAAATTGGTTTCTCAGTTAATCATTTTAAAGGTAGGGCTGTTGGTACCTCTAAATCTTTGCTAGTTGCTTTGTGTTCTTGTACAGACTAAATGGCTGGTGACTTTTGTGTATAGTACCTTATAATATCCTTTCCAGAATTATGAGTTTCTGGGACTGCAGGGATGTTAACCTGGGTGTTCTGTTGCTGCAATAGGTCACAACCCCATAAATTCACTGCGATATTAGCTACACATGGCCTTGGCTTTCCCCTCTGTCCTTCTAGTCCTATGCATTTAACCCTTCTCGTGTTTTGTTTTACTTGAGATAAGGTTCTGATTTTTAGTAATTGAACATCTGCCTCTTGAAGAGGCCAATTTGGATGTCAAGATTCTGAAGTAATGATACTCACGTCCACACCCATGTTTATCAAAGCCACAATTACAATGCCATTTATATGCACTCTTAGCTTTGGTCTTTGATCATTTATAGGAGTCTGCCAGAATATACGTTTCCTATTTCCTATTGTAATTTTTGATTCATCCTCTATGTTTATTTCATCATCTAGAACAGTATGATTTTTTTTACAGAAAGCTCTAGATTTTTTAACTTTCCTGGTGAGACATGGCCTCCACAGTGACTGGGAATGACTGGACCACTTTTGACTTGGGGGCCAGCTAGAGGCCCCTCAAGGAGTTTCCCAATGGTATCAGGATGCCTTACCTGTCTTTTGTTCATCTGCATTCATTGGTCCAATGTTGGCCTTTGCCACAACTACATATACCTGAAGGCCAAGTCCTCCTATTCTTGCCATTCTCAGAGGAGATATTATTCCTAGGATTTCCTTGTCTACAATCCCTTCTCACATGTCCTATTCTACCACAATTAAAACATTTGACATTTTAATGTCTCCTCATTATATCATTATAATCAGATGTCTCAATGTTCATTGTATGCAGGATCCATTCATCCATGGGTGTTGATCTAATCTTTAAAGGCCCAAGTATCTTTTTGCATTCTAAATTGGCATTTTCAAAAGCCAGAGATTCAATAAGTACTCATCTAGCATCTGGGTCTGTTACTCTGATTTGTACAACCTTAGTTAATCTTTGTAAAAAGTCACTAAAGGGTTCTCTCTGGCCTTGTGTAACCCTGGTATATGATTCAATTTTTTTATGGCTGCCATGTGGCATAGGGACAAGATTTGTTCATTATACAGAGCTGAGACTGTGGGTCAGCATAAGTGCCCTCACCATTCTTTTCCCTGTTGCTCTAAAATTGCCTCTTCTCTGAAATAGCATTTAAACATCATCCACGTCTCTACCATCTCCCTAACAAATGCAGAATGCAAGCCGTAAGTTACAATAGCTTCCTTAATTTCCTTTACATCATTTATTACTACAGGTATCCATCTACCTTCTTTGGATTCTTTTGGGCCTTTAGAACTTAATGTTTTGTCAGAGTGGATTACAGGGTAGGAAGTTAAAACCCTGGGTAAGTCATCGCTGACAGCTCCTGCTCATCAGCTCCAATAATTTCCTCAATCATTTCAAATCTTTTTACTACTGTCTTTTGTAAAGCCTGAATCTCCTGGCCTGTATATATTTCTAGTGATTTCACTGAGACACCTAGCTTCTGGTCCTCATTCTGCACATGTGATTCCAAGGTCTGAAGTTTTTCCTTTAAAGATGACACCTCATCCTTGGTCATTATTTGGAAAGCATGCAGATTGCCCTTCTGGAGAGATACTCTATCTGATAACCTATCACAACTTTTTAACAAATTTTGATTGTCAAATTCAACAGTATGAATTCTTTCAGATAATTTCTCAGTATCATTTGACATGGATTCGATTTAGTCTATCAAATTAATGTTACCCTTTCCAATAGTATTTTTTTCAGGTAACTTTTTATTTTCAATGATATTAATCCTGTCAGCTAGCTGTTCATTATTGGTCTGTAAAGACTGTATCATTTCTAAAAGTGCCTCATTCTTGGATCTGTTATCAAACCATTTTCTTAAGAATATAATATGAAGAAAAAAATTGAGTCTCAATATCCAATAAATGGATGTATCAACATAACCATATAAGCCTTGCAGAATACAATCCATAGTATTAGCAATAAAGTTACTAAAATTTTCCATAGTAATGTTGTCTGCCATTATATAACTTTCAAGTTTATTAGTTAATAAAATATTTATCTGGTATGATGTCCAGTAAATTGTTTTCGGTGTAGTAATCTTGATTGTCCAGCAGGTGTCGTGATTGCAGAGTTGCGACTAGCAGCGCAACCTGGTGCCATGAACAGTCCTGAGCCGCTTAGGTTTCCCTGTTTTGGTGCTGGTTAAATACTGAGAAATATGCTTTGCTTGACAAATTAAAAGCAATTAAATCAATTCTGTACATGGAGCAAGAAGCCCAGAACTCAGGAGCTGGGAGTATAAACTGGAAGTTGCACAAGTCACCATGTGGTAGGGAACAAGGCAGGGAACAAGACTGTGGGGGTGGGGGAGGCGTATGCACGCTTGGGAAATTTTTTAGGCACTACATTCAGTTAGCTCCACGGTGGTGGGGCTTTTACAAAACAACAACAACAAAAAAAAATGCTTAGTAGGTAAAAACAAGACAAGTGAGTGGGGGTGGGAGACTTTCGGGGCTATGGACTGTTTAAGCCTTTAAACAGAACCACCCAGTAGTGTGGAATTCAGATCCACATCGGGCGCCAGATGAAGAAGGATACAAAAAAAAAATCCACACTAGCTCAAGATTAAGTATAATAAAATGTTATTTATTTAGGGTAGACTCACAGATCACAATCCTCTGCTGGAATGGCGAACAGCAACTGAATCCTGCAGCCGGAAAAGAGGCTAGACACGTGCTTTTCAGTGGCATAAATAGTATAAGTGGCCATGCCCAAGTGGGCAGGTAACTTAAAGGCTACTGGTAGTAGAAATTCCTATAGCAACTTCCTTTCATGATGGACTATGATCAGGATGTATAAGCTGAAGTAAATCCTTTCTTCCCTAAGTTGCCTCTGGTCAAGGCTCTTATCTAAGCAATAGAAACCCTAACTATGACATACACATAATGGATTCATTTTTTTTTTTAACTGAGAAAGAAGAAAGAAAAAGAGCTAAGGTGGTGGTGTACACCTTTAATCCCAGCACTCGGGAGGCAGAGGCAGGCGGATCTCTGTGAGTTCGAGGCCAGCCTGGTCTACAGAGCTAGCTCCAGGACAGGCTCCAAAGCTACAGAGAAACCCTGTCTCAAAACCCCCCCCCAAAAAAAAGAAAGAAAGAAAGAAAAAGAATTATTTTTGTAACAAAAACTGTCCAAAGGGTTCCTTCAATAAATTGCAGGTTAATTTTTTTCCCCCTGTAACTGCTCCTTGGTTTCAGGACTGGTCATGGGTGAGAAATAACCCCTTTAAGGGGACAGACAACTTGATTAAAGGGGCAATCTAAAATAAATAACACACACACACACACACACACACACACACGTGGTGGTTCAAGAATGACTTTGAAAATGTTTTTATATTTTTCAAGACAGGGTTTCTCTCTGTGTAGCCCTGGTTGTCCTGGAACTCATGCTGTAGACCATGTTGGTCTCAAACTCACAGCAATCCACCTTCCTCTGCCTCTCAAGTGCTGGGATTAAAGGTGTGTTATTGTGGGAGTTGGCAGAGTATGAGACTCTTAATCTCAGGGTCTTGGGTTCAAGCCCCACGTTGGGTACCAGATGAAGTGAGATTCCACAGAAATCTATTTAATAATCTATTAAGGGGTGCAAGGAAAAAGAGACTTAGGGATACAGAACAAGGTAGATGCTGCTGCACATCCAGCTGCGGTTGCTCCATCATCCTGCCCAAGGGTGAAGAAGACCAACCACAAGTTGTCTCTCCAATCAAAGAAAGCATGCCACCCTTCTCTGTTTTATCAGAGAACAGTCCGTCTCACCATTGCCAGCCTTCTTAGATTCCAGCAGGGGAAACTCTCATGATGTTCAGCATTTTGGGGGAACAGGAGCTGCAACCATTAGATACACCCAGAAAACTTACTGAGAACAGAATTGTACTAAACACTGAATCAACCTTTGCTTGTTGGCCATTTCTGTCACTGTTGCTCAAATTCAGTGGCCACATCATTTTTTGAAGGTGCAAATAATTCTGTGTTTATGAATTGGGATTGTTGACTATGGCAAGTAACTTATTTTGATGTATCACTGTGAGAATCAGTAAGCTCTAGCTTTAATACTGGATTCTTTTGAGCCAGGAAAATTGTTTTTGAAGACTCGGATTCCTCATTTGTGTCACAGAGTTAATACTGTCTGTCTCAGAGATGGTTGTGAAGGTTAAATGTGACCATGAGAATCCAATGTCTGATTCTGACACCTCCTAGCAACATCTTCTTGTAGTTTTCTGGGGTTGTTTAGTAAGATTCAGTCATGTTAGCTGTTCTGAGTCAGCATTTGCTGTATGGCTTTGTATGAGTTACCTGTTGCTCTCTAATGAATGACCTGTGGTTGAAACAGTAACTGGTATGATTGATTCATGGTGGCATGACCCTGGCAGGAAGGAGGCAGACAGATATGCCATGCAGAGAGAGCTTAGATATAGAGTTTATTTAGTGGGTACTGGGAAAGGTATAAGGGTAAGCAGTTATGGGGGGGGAGAGGGAAGGAGAGAGGGGAAACAAAGAAAGAGAAGCAAGAGAAAGGAGGAAGGGAGAGGCAGAGACTGCCCCTTCAGAAGGACAGATACAGAGGAAAAGAGATGGATAGGAGGAGTGAGATCAGCTTCCCTCAGCTGGATGGGGGACAAGTGGAGGTGGGCAGGGTTTATCTCTTAAAGGGGCAGGGTACTCAGGTGACATGGCAGGTCAGCAGATTTATAATTACAACATTCCCGCCTTTCTCTTATAATAAAATGGCAAGGAGTTAGGCATGGCAGATTGAGGGGATAAGAGCGTCTAGTTCTCGAGACTGTTTCCTGGTGATTTGTGGATGTCGAAGTCTTGGGGGACCTGAGAAAGCTTGGATCTGGTCACATCCTGGGGTAGCTTGTTGCTTCACTCCTGTCCAGGATTTGTGGCGCTGTGGAACTCTCCGATGTCTCTTGGATCTGACAAGGTCTGGTTGAGCGGAGGACAAGGTTTAGGAAGAAAAAAAAAATTGTTTGGGTCCTGGCAATTGAGGAGGAGGGTTTAGGACCAGAGAATTGAGAGAGAGAGGTGTATCTGATCTCTTTAAAGTGAATTCTTCAGTTTGGTCCCCCGAAACTCACAAGAATTCTTTGAGTTTGGAAAACGTAAGTTTTAGTCACATACATTGTATAAACAGCAGCATTTTATGTCACGGTGACTGTGACAGATGCTTCTGCACAGTGAAAAGTATCTTTAGAAAACAACCAAAGAGACTTTAAAATCTTGATCTTGAGTAGTGGTTGTACTCTGCCAGAGTTAGATTAATAGCTTATCGGCATTTTATTGATAATGGTAAGACTATGAATGGCAACAGAACGAGGAAAAGAAATTTGATAGCTTGCATTTGTCCTCAGACCGTTATGACTTGTAGGTACACACTTTTATAACTTGTAGGTATATACCTTAGTAACTTGCATTTGTATATCTTACAACACCTTTTTGGTTTGAGCTTTTTGCATTTCGAAACACCTTTTATTTAAAAAAAATTGTAAGAAGTTGTACTGAAATTTGTTTGGTGAAGTTGTCATTTTTAAACTGTCAAAACCTCTCAGCAGACAAATTGCTTCAAAGCTCTTTGAGAGGATAACATTTTGCTTGAGTTATTGATTTAAAAAATAGCAGAGGATTTACTCAGTTGGCTATCGAGAGCCACTCCTCGGGGTCCTCCATGGTGGTTGGGAGCAGGGGCTTTCAGGGCTGTATTTGTCTTCTGATGTTAGTGCAGGGCCTACCAGGCTTTAGAAGATCTGTGGGTTAGGAAATCTGTAGGAAGACAAGCCTACCTTGTCCTGAACAGCTAGGCCATTGATTCCAGTCAATTCTGTCCACTGCCTGGAGATCTTCAGGAGTTTCGATGAAAGGCTGTTATGCCCAGTGGTTAGCACTTTCACTTGCTGAGTGAACTGTGGCTGGATGATATTCTCTGTCTACCCGTCTTCTGTATTCTTTGGAGGAAAGATAGTGCTGCTGCTAGGAGCCAATCTTCTCCTCTGTTACGAAAAGCCTTTTAATAATTAAACATTTAAATGCTATACTTCCCAAATCCCTGAGCACTCTGAGGGTTGTTTATTGGGTATATATTTAAAGTTATGACTAAGGTATAGGATCTGCCTGGAGAGCTAACGCCAAGTTTGACTGTGCTGGTTTTGAACTTAACAGGAGAGATTTATACTTGTGAGAGACAAAGAAGAAAAAACTGTGGGCAACAGAAGCTTAACAGTAGAACTGACAGTAGTGAAGACATGTACAAATATGTGCAGGTGAATTTAAGTTTCATACACACATACATACAGAGTTAAAGCTAATTTATGCTAATATAAAAAGTTAACTTAAAGTCACATACATGCACACACACATAAATATTAAACAGGGGCTGGGTGGAGTGGATGCTTTGGTGGGCCCTACCAAAAGCATGCCACTGTGCAAAATAGACATGTAACAGAGTCGGTAAGAGGAATTTAAAGACAAAAACATAAGTAAATGGCAAGACGAGGCAAGGAGTACCTCAGTAAAGATGGCGACTTGGTTACACGGCCTGCCCTTAGTCAAGATGGTAGAGGTCACATGCTGCATAGAGAAACCACATGTTGTTCATGGCTGTGGCAAAAATTTTGAACAGATACAAATAAAAAGAGAGACATAAAGGATATGTAAAACATACATTTAAAACAGAATCTCATCTGTGTGGCCACACCATTCACACATTCTTTCATACATCAAGTAGACAGGAAAGTTACTCAGCACCACCAGTCCGGTGGCAGCAGCCTCCTCATGGGTCGGACCAGTTTTGCTGGTTCCTGTGGACTGGAGGCAGTAGCAGTGGCAGAGACAGAATTTGCGGGGGTATCCCACCCCAAACAGGCTTAGCCATGGTGGGAGGCAGCCCAGTAGAGGGAAAAGTGGATGGGCATGAGATGGCACGGCTGGATAGAAACTTCTATCTGCCTGTTAGGTGACAGAAATTAGAAAACTCTTGTGTTGCGGGTCTGCCGGTAGCTGGCCACTTTAGGTTTTTATTTAAGGGGTACGTAGGCCATTTCCCAGAGCTTGGGGGGGGGACGAGAGTCAAGATCCAAAAAGCAAAATATTTTAGGCGTCCCTAAAATAATGCAAGGATCGAGCAGATTGGTCAAGTCATCCTAAGGCTTGTCAGCACAGAGGGTGGGGACCAGTCGAGTGTCCCAAGGGACTACAGTCCGAGATGAGAAATGAGCCGAGATCCCAGTCCTCAGCCACGGGGAGTTACCAGAGATAATGTCAGCGAAAGCTGACTTGGAGATGGGAACCTTACCATTTAGTTGGTGTTGTGCGTAGTAGCAGCTTCGGATCCGGGATTCCCATGTGCTTTAGCCGGACCGTCCATGGGTGGGAGGGAACATGGAGAGAGCCTGGTCGAGTCATGCACCAATTCATGGAGGCATGACCCCTGTGGGTGGGAGGCAGACAGGATGCCATGCAGAGAGACTTGGGTATAGAGTTTAGTATTGGGAAGGATATAAGGGGTTATGGGGACGGTGGGGGAGAAAGAGAAAAAGGAGAAAGGGGGAGGGGAGAGGCAGAGACTACCTCTTCAGAAGCATAGATAGGAGATACAAGTCAGTTTGGGTAGACTGGAGGTGGGCAAGATCAGAAGGGGGAGATTGGGGGTGGGAGGAGTTTGCCTCTTAAAGGGACGGGGTACCCAGCTGACAGGGCAGGCCAGCAGATTTATAATTACAACAATAACCCATTGAACACACAATAGTCTTCTGGTTAGTAACTGGGAGGCAGCTTAGATGAGCACATCGATTTAAAGTCTTCAGGGAGGATGTCATGGCTTCCACTGGGCTGGGGAACTCATTTGAAGGTTTAACTGGAGAAACTCAGTTTCTAAGTTGCTGCAGTCAGGGTGTGGGTCTTTACACCCTGTTGAACTGACTAGCTTTCGCCCGGAGGCCTGTCCTACTCTTCACCACATGAACTTGTCCCTGGGGAGGTTTGTAATACAGCAGCTGCCCAAATCTTTCCCAAAGTTGAAACAAACAAGGGCAGCCCTTGCGTAGGGCCATTGTCTATCCATGTTCTTAAGGTTCAGAGGCACACAAGCGGCCTCGGGGCAATTGTTTACTTGCCTCAATATCTTTATCAATGTTTTTCTCCCTCCGTAATGAGATTCATTCTCATTACTTTTATTTATGTGTATCTCTGCGTTTGGGTGTGAGCGAATGTCATGTGTGTACGTGTCCCCAGAGCTCAGAAGTAGGGGCTACTGGACTGCTTGGGGCTGTAGTCAGCGCTGCCAGGTGGGTGCTGGGAACACAACTCAGGTCCTCTGGAGAGGGAGCCAGTGTTCTTAACTGTTGAGTCATTGCTTCAGCCCTATCCTATACTTTCCTAAAACAATGTGGATAATGCACAAACCATGGGAACTCTGTAAAGTTTTAGGAGCTTTCAAACTCCCCGAAGCTCATGGGATGGTGTCCTCAGTGTTCTTAGATCTCAGGATAAAATTTCTTTCTTCTTTGCGCCTCCCGTGGCTCTAAGAACCAGACTCAGAATCACTGTTGAGTTGGAGTGTGTTTTTAACAGAGTCCCCAAAGCCTACCTGACGCATCTTGCATCTTGGAGTTTGAAAAGCAATGGTTGTATTTCACACACACACACACACACACACACACACACACACTCACACGGAAAAAAAAAAGAAAGAAAAGAAAAAAAAAAGCCCGTTTCCTCCTACCTACAGGCTCTTTGAACTTCTTTCTCTCCTTGAAAGCTCTTTGGCAGTTAAGAATTTACCTGGGCTCTGGGGAGAAGACGTCTGTCGCATTCCTTAGGATGTAGGACAGGAAATCGGGGCCAAGCACAAAGCTGGGGTTTTAAGAGGTCCTTGTAGTCTGACCCCTGAGGCAGCAAGAACTGGATCTGCAAGACCCTGGCAACCAGGACTCTAGGGGTAGAGCAACCAGGACCCTAGGGGTAGAGCGCAGGCGGCAACTCTCAGTCGGGAGCTTGCAGAACTTGGCTAAGCCCTCCGGCCTGGGAGGGCGGGGGCGTGGCTAGGTCGGCGAGAGGGCGTGGCCGGAGCGAGGGGCGGGGTCTGACCGAGGCCGTGGGGCAGCGACGTCGCTGGGCAGCGGAGCGGCGGCCGCGCCATGTGGCTGCTGGGGCCGCTGTGCCTGCTGCTGAGCAGCACCGCGGGTGAGTGAGGGGCTCGCGACGCGCTTCACTGGGCCCGGGGCGCGGGGGCCTTCCGTGATCGTCCGTGCTCCGCGCGCGGGCCTGGGCTGCGGGCGTGGGTGTGCGCGGAGGGCGGACTGGGGCGCCTGGCTGGCCGGGACCCCGCGAGGGGCCGCGGCGGGGCGCGCGCTGTGTGCTATTGTGTGGGCCGGCGCGCCGGGTGCTGTTGTCGTGTGTTCGCGGGCGGAGCTTTGTGCGGCGCCCGCTCCCTGGAGCCCGGCGGCCGCCCGGATTGGGCGTAGCTCGAGAGTGGCTCGGTGTACTGGGAACGGAGGAGGGGAAGAACACTTTTCCCTCATTTCGGGTCTTCCCAGACTTCCGCAGCCTTTAACGTGCGCTTTCCTGCCTCAGTTTCCCATCTCCGCTGCCCCCCGCATCTGTATCCCAGATTCCTTCCACTCCCTCTGGGACTGTATCTGGTTTGGGAATAGTGAGATCTAGTGTGACTGGACGTGGGAATCACTCACTCATTCTAGGAGCAGATCTTTTACTTCTGTCGTCTGTCGCTGACGCCTTAACCTGCGGGCAGCCGGGAACAGAGGATCCTGGACTTCCTCTAACGGCCGTTGGTCCCTGCATCTCAGAGCGCATGCATCCTGAGACCCGCAGGGTTCCTCCCAGACAGAGTGCTGTTCCCAGGAACTTTTCTGCTGATGTGGGCACGCTCCGAATTCCAGCTTGGAGCCCTTCCCCTCTGCTGCTGCCCGCCGGCCACAGCTGTCAGCAGTCCCTCCTCAGCTCTGCCCACCCCTAACCCCTGATGTTTATTTCTGGGCAGCCGATGCTCACTGAACTTTCTTTACTGAAGATTTCTTGCTCCGTGTTTGTGTCGTTCACATGTCTAATTTATATCAGTTTACCCCAAATGTTTCTAGAAGTGTTTGTTGGGGGAAGTCGAGACCATTCTGAGCTACCCCTTGGAGATGCCAGGGAACCCTCCCTTCCAAGAAGTCGCGTGTCCTGATCATCTTCCCAACCCATTGACGAGCTCTTCCTACCCCGCCCCCTCCGCCCAAGACATCTTCCTCAATCTTCTGAGACTCCATTTAAATGTCTGGGTTTGCTCCGCTTCCAGTGAAGGACTAGACTCATGTGGTGGCTGTGGTTTATTTTTTTAACCAGGTCTGAGGCCCTGTGTTGTTTGTCTCGAGTAATGGGGGAGGGGGATGAAGAAGGAGAGAGGGAGGGAAACATGAATTAGGCAGCTATAAGCAGGTGCAAGTTATTTGGAGACTGTTAGAACAGCCTCAGTTCCAGGGCATCTCAGACATGAAGATCTGTCTGGATTCACACATTTAATTCACAAGGCAATGGCATGTCCCCTGCTAACACCGAAGCTAGCGCTTGTGTGTGTTTACTGCTTATGACCAGTGGCCACTAATTGCCACATCTCCCTTTTGTAGTGGATTGCATGGGTTGAGTCTTGAGTTCACAAAATTGTGTGTATTTCTTCCTGTCAGCAATGGTTCTTGAATATGTCTGTGAACTTATAACATGGAACTCAAATCAAGGAACTAGTCATAGTGAGCTATAGTTGGGACAGAGTAGGGACAGTCCAATGTTCCTTGGCAGAAGTTGGCTGTGGCTTTGGATTACTCTAGGGCCTTTAGGTGGGTTGAAGCGTTTTCTCGTAATTCCTCCATACTTGGAGGGAGGCGTGTGGATTGAGAAAGTAGAAACAACAGAGACACAAAAATAGACATAGGATAGATTCGGGAGATTGTCAGTGAATTCTGCAGCCTCCAGTGTATTTTCCATAGTCCTTTTATACCCCAAACCAAAGGGGAGGGCAAAAAGACTTTATCAGGATACAAGAAACAAACCAGAGTTCAAAACACTGAGGAGCAAAATCTCCAGTAGCTACACCTTGGCCCAAGCATCCTGTTATCTAGGGAAAACATGCAGCACCTTTACCGTAGGCCAAAACATCTTGTTGTTTGACCTCAAAGGAGCAATAATAGGCTCGAACTCTCTGACCTTATGTTAAGGTGGAGCAAAGCCACTTCTGTGGGCTCACACAACTAACCATCATCCTTTAAGCGCGCGTTGTGTTTTGAATTAACCACTTGTCGTGGGAAAGAGGGCTGGGTTGTTCTCACTTGGACCAGGTATCTTGGTCTCACCTCCTACACCCACATCTTTTCCTGCAAAGTTAATAGTAACACAGTGGTTATAGAAGTTAGGGCTTTGCATTTTCAACTCCTGATAGTCTGTAGAGAAAACCTGGGGTCTGAGTGCGTGTTAAGGGGTCTTTAAGAGGCTGGAAGGCCACTGCAGTCCCAAGAGCAGTTCAGAGGATGTCATTGTTCAGGTTTCTGAGGTACCTTGGCACTTGTTTTCCTTTCCTTTGTCTTATTGTTTGCCTCAAGGAGATGAAACATTGATTGTGTTGATTGTGTTGTTACTATTTTTTAATGTATCCTGCTGGAGTGCCTCAGATCGCTTCAGCCCGACATCACTTTGTCTGATGTTCTGTTTTCTGGAACCTGGGTGATGCACGTGGTTGGTTTTAAGTGCGTGAGGTTTTCGATATTCTGAAGGTGGATGCGAGGATCAGTGGGTAGGTGGTTGGTCTTCTTTCTTTCCTGCTGGCTTTTGCTAAGATCCACAGCCCCCTTCTCTTCTGGTCAGGGAAGAGTTGTGATTTCCCCGCCTTGCAGCAGTTTGCCTATTAACTTTTTCTCCTGGAAGGATCTGCTTCATGGCCTGAGGATGGGTTTTATTTATGTTTTAACTAGCTGAGTAGCTGCACTTAGCCTAGCAGTGCCCATCAGGGTGGATGGAACTGCACAGAAATACAAATAAACACACTGTGTTGCTTTTCCTCTTCAAAGGGTTGTCACTGGGGCTCCCTACTGGGGTGTGAGGTCTTGTTTGGTTTTTTGTTTTGTTTTTTTTTCCCTTGATAGCCTACTAGATTATGTATTTTAACATCTGTTAGGGAGGAAAGGGGTGGGCATTTGACTAGTAGATGGCATGTTGGTCAGTTCCTGGCCTTAAACCTTGAGAGAAACCAAAGTTCTCAGCATAAGTTGGTAGTGTCTTGTGTTACCCCACTCTGTGTGTGTGTGTGTGTGTGTGTGTGTGTGTGTGTGTGTGTGTGTGTGCGTTTGTTCCTGTTTTGGTTTATTGACAAAGGGTCTTATTAGCCCAGGCTGGCCTCTAGCAATCAGTCTTGAACTGTGCAGATGAGGACAACGTTGAACGTTTGATCCTCCTGCCTCTGGCTCTTAAGTACTGAGGTTACAGGCATGGGCCACTGGTGGTGGGAGGTCCTTCTGTATATGTGTTGCTTTTCTTGGTTAGTGAATAAAGAATCTGCCCTGGCCTGTGATAGGGTAGAGTAGAGCTAGGTGGAGAAAACTAAACTGAATGCTGGGAGAAAGAAGGTGGGGTCAGGGAGAAGCCATGTAGCCCCGCCTGAGACAGATGCTGGAACTTTACCCAGTAAGCCACAGCCTTGTGGTGATACACAGATTAATGTAGATGGGTTAATTTAAGGTATGAATTAGCCAGAAATACGTTTAAGCTATTGGCCAAACAGTATTGCAAATAACATGGTTTCTGTGTGTTTACTGTGGTACTGGGCAGGACAGAAACCTCCTACTTCAGGCCACCTCACCCTGGTTATGTGGTACTGAGACTCAAACAAGGGCTTCATTCATGCTAAGTAAGTGCCTGGCGACTGAGAGATATTCAGTCTAAGTCTGATAGTTCTGAAGCAGTTGGGAGCATTTCAGGACTGGGAAATTATGTGAGGTGCTGTTACTGTTTAAAAGGCTTGCCCATTTACACGGGGAGATGAAGGAACCCCAGGATTCGTGGCCTAAGTCCTATATATGAAATGTTCATCTTGCCAACCACTTGACTTGAAACCCACTTGACTTTCCAAAGAGCTCAGGTAGAAAGTAGCTGCTTGTCATTCCATGGATCCCGAGGAACTGATGGTTCTCCAGGGCACCATGGTGGAGACTGAAGCCTAGATCCTAACCCAGGCTTTTGTCAGAACCCTTCATGAACAGTGCTGCTAGGTTTGCTCTGCCAAGGAATTTTGTGATTTAATACAACTACCACAGAGTTTGTCCCGCCAATGTCCTTCCCCTCCTCAGATCTGTTCATCCTATGGAAAATGCTCTGAGCATATTCGACAGTGGCACCAGCTGTCTCCAAAGGATTCACCAATATTCATAGTGAATACTTCAGTAGATCTCAATCTTTGTGAAGATGTAGGTTTGCCATAGTAACCTCACCTCTACCATCCACATGGGTGGAAATCATGGGATGCTATGAACCAAGGTACCTTTGCTGACTTGGGTGGAGCAGCCCTCTTTCTTGGCTGCAGCTTCTGGTGCAGGGTGCTCATTCGTTGGGCTCTATATTTATGTTTATCATTTTGTGTAAATAAAAACGAAAAGATGAGCTGTGACTCATCTTAGAGTTTTGGAGCTGTACTAGTTACGGGATACTTCAGGGACAAATCTATTTTTAGCTGCTATGTTTTCTTGCCTTTCTTTTTCTCTTTGCCCTTCTCAACTCCCTTTCCCTCTCTGCAATTCCTTCACTCGGTATCAAAAGCCTGGACAGCTTGAGACAGTCCTGCAGATTGTGAGGAAATTATCTGTGTTCACAACAAGGTGGTTTCTTGACATTTCCACGGTTCCCTGAAGTCCTTTTCCCTGAAGTCCTTTTAAAGTTCCGTTCTTTGTTGCTTTCTAACCCTGGAGCTCCTTTAAGACGCCTGCCTTGCAGCTGTCCCCTTCTTTGTTTGGCCTCCAGACTTCCTTAAGTTTTTTCCTTCCTCTTCTCCTCAGATGAGCCATATAACTAGTTGGCTCCTGCCTTCTTTGATGCTTGGACTTGCAGGATGAAGGAAGCAGGCTCCCAAAGGGGATTGTGGGGCTTCCATCCAGGCACATTTGTTCCAGTCTTGGAAAGCCTTCTGCACTGAGGAGCTCTGGTTTCCCAAGCTTCCAGCTCTCCTTTTCCTTTTTTGTCTTTGGGTAACCAGAGCATTCTTCTAAAGCCTCTTTCACATGTCCAGTAGTGTGACATCAGCCCTGCACACACAGGTACGTGTTGTGCTCAAGGGTGCAAAGCCATGCAGAGCTTTCTATATGCCCATGAAGGATGGAGGGATCTATGGGTGGATGTGAGTTTGCTGATCTGTTTGGGATCTCAGGCATGAAGGACAGCAGCACTTTCTGCCATTGTGCCTCGGAGACATTTCTTAGCACGAGTGGAATGTTTGGAGCGTGGACGTGGGTGGGAACAGTGCTGCACAGAAGTCCCAGTACTGTGGCAAGCATGGATTCAGGACTGTTGGACATGGTTAACCAGGTTCCGCAGATGACAGCACATTCCCTAACTTGCTCCTTTAGCTTCCTAGATAATATGTGTATTGGTGTTTTAAGACTCCTAAAGCTTCGTCTTTCTGAGATTTAACTTAATTTATGTGGCTATCAGACACTGATCTTCTTTGGTCAAAAGTGTGTGTGTGTGTGTCCTTTCTTTGCTTGGTGTCCTTAGTGACTGAATCTAGAGCCCCACTTAGACACCATGGATGCTCACATCTTTTAAATATAAATACTATATAAAAATAGTATTTGCATACAACTTATGCATAGCCTATGTACTTTGTTATTTACAATACTTAAAATACTGTATGAGTGATTATTATTATTATTATACCAAATAAATAAAGGAATAATGGGAGGAAGTCTGTATATATTCAGAAGAGATGCATTTTTTCAGTTATTTAGGTTTGTGTGTGTTTGTGCATGCACACGTGTGTGATGTTTTGTACCCATGTGTGATGTATACAAGCGTGTGGGTGTGAGTGCATGTGTGCCGGAGCAGGTCACTGCATTTTCCTCCATTGCTCTCTGTCTCAGTGACTTGAGACAGGGTCTTTTACTGAACCAAATACTGGCTGTTTTGGCTAGGATGGCTGGTCAGTGAACTTGAGACATCCTCCCTTTGCATCCTAAGTCTTGGGGTTATCGACATGTGCAGCCATGCCAGGCTTTTTAGGTGGGTGCTTAGTATGTGAACTTGTGTTCTAGCCCATTTCCACAGACTTTTGATCAGGAGTTGCTTGACCCTGCAGGTGGATACTGAGGGCACATTGTATATGCCTTTCTTATTTGTTACCTGTGCTGACTAACCCCTAATCTTACCACACTGTAAACTCCTCAAGGCCTGGGACTTTGTTAAACATTTGTATAATGTTTCTTGTTTCTTCTGTGATGCTGAGGAAAGTAGGAACAGCTTCAGTCACTGAAGGTCTGCTTTGCCAGATGGGATGCTGGGCTATGTTATATATAGATATATATGTATATAAATATTATGTCCAATTATATGTATATATGTGTATACATGTACATATAATATATGTATACAGCTGTAAAGTTCAATTAAAAACACCAGAATACCTGTGCTCAGAATTCAGACAATATCGAAGAACGACAATGAAACATTAAAATCTTCCCTTCACTTCTCTCCCTATCCCTAAGTAACTACTGTGGGCTCTCTGAATGTTGATGGATTCATGAGTAAATACACATGTACACACAGGCAGAATGCAGTGAGTTCATGACTGCCGCTGGTTGTAGCTTATCTTTTCTCGCTTTCTTATATTGTGTTTCATCAGTTCTGCTGTGAGCCACTTGGGCAGGTCAGTTGCTCTCATTGGCCCCATCGTTGATATGCAAGAGTTTTCAGCAGTCTCTGTCAACCATGCTTGTGTTGCTTGGCTCATCGAAGGCAGCTCCCCCCGCCCATCACCCTTGTCTCCTAAGCTCATGGTGATGTAGTTGCAGCTATTTGGAAACATCTTTTTCTTTTAAGTTTTTTAATGCTTGGCTTTTACCTACCAAGAAAATAGGGAATTGTGCTCCTTCTTTTTTCAATGATACTCACTTCACTGTTACTTATTTGGCCTCATTCCCCTGTCTTTCTATGTTCACATGTAATATTTCATTGCCATATTTTAGTATCATCTTTGGAAAGATGTTTTAAACAGTAGGTACATTCCACCTGGGCAGGCAGAACGATGACAGTGACAGCATACAGATGTTCACAGCCAAGTTCCTCCAGCTCACCTCTTCTGCGCCGGCCCTTCCACCCCTTCTGTCTAAGCTGTTACAAAGTCAGAGCTGCTCTCACTGCCTTTATTCTAGCTCTAATCTATCTGCCCATTCTTTTCAAAACAGCTGGACCAACATCTTTTTGGTATATGACATTTGTGTAGGTAGGTGGTGTGGTGGTGTGTTCTGCCATCTTATAGATGAGCCAAATGCAAAGTGATGTCAACTGAACGTCTCCTCCCCGAGGACTAACTTTCATGCCACCAGAAGATTCTGTGCACACTTCCAAAGGAAGAGAGCGACCAACAGTCCTACCCAACTGTGATGCCTATGAGCCGCAACGACCAGCATGGGACACAATAACCCTGAGGGTGCGGTATTGGCACATATATCTTGGCAGTAACCAACAGCTTTCTGATTGGATTCAAGATCCACTCAACAAGAGGAAAATCATGCTCAATTTTGGAAACTTAGCAAACTACTCCAGGCAGTGAAGTCGTGGATCTTGGGGAGAACCTACAGCCACCACTTTACCAAACCAAGTAGTCAGCATAATCCCTAAATATATCTAAGTATTTGTCTTTCTACCCACAGGTAAGTGTAGTTCCCAACTTGATTGAGAAATAGATGGAGACCATTACAGAAAATCATAACCAATCAAAATGCAGAGCTGTGGAGGCCAGTCCCAATAGATACATCTACAAACAAGTCCCGTACCTAAGGCTCAGGGAACATTGTAAACATTGCAGAAAGAGATTAGGGAGTTTGCTGTGAGACTTCGTCTCCTAGGAATGTCAGAAGCCACATTCATAAAATCTCACTACATGAGCCGAACAGGGACAGTAGACATGCTGAATTGGATGTGCAAACTCCCCGAGGCCTCAGCTCTACACAAAGAACCACAGCAGCTAATGCTGAGAGCATGAGAAATAGCCTTCCTTGGAGCCTGTCCCGGAACTCTGTAGATCAGGCTGACATTGAACTCAGAGATCCACCTGCCTCTGTCTCCAGAGTGCTGGGATTAAAGGCGTGCGCCACCACCGATCAGCACCAACTGGCTATTACCCAATACCAAATGGAGAACCTTGGAAACATATATACAAGTAAGTTTATACCGACCATTCAGGTTGTATTCATGTACTTAGGAACACATATGTATATATGCATACATACATGTATGTAATAGTAAATACTGAAAAAAGAGGCCAGGAATTTGAAAGAGAGCAAGTAGGGGTGTATGAGAGGGTTTGGAGAGAGAAAAAGGAATGGATAAATGATGTAATTATAATCTCAAAAAAGAAAAGAAAGAATTTAAAAAAATCTGGGGGTTACTGTCCTCAGCTTTAGCAAGGAAAAATGGCTTCAGAATTGGCTTGCAGGACTGCACAGCCCTAACTTGTGCTTTTAACCACAGGCTGTGGTGTCTGCTCATCCCACGTTTGTTGGAAGATGTGAGTGGGTGGTCCATCTTCTGCCAGAGAGCTCCACAAGTGAATAGTGTTGTCCCACTCCCGCACCCCCCACCCCCACGTCATGCTGGAGAATGTGGCCTGCTGGAGGGTCGTTGGAGTGGGAGAAATTCAACTGACTCTGCTCCAGGGCACGGGCTCTGTATTGGAAGGTTGAAACGGTGGTCGGCCTTTCTCCTGGGTAGATACTCAATGTTAGGGGCATTTGAGTCGTCATTGGCAGAGGCTTGATTTATTAACAGAAACAAGAGCAACATAAACAGGATGCTGCGGTGTTGAATATGTAAATGACAGAATTTTCTTTCTCTTTTATGAAAATATTTGGTTGGAATACCAACAAAAAGGAATTTCTTTCAAAAATCATTTTTACATTTCTCTCTCCTCCCCCACGTGTGTGTGTGTGTGTGTGTGTGTGTGTGTGTGTGTGTGTGTGTACAACTTAGCAGGAATTGGTTCTTTTTTTTCACTATCTGGGTGTCTGGAATCAGAACTCAGGTTGGCAGACTTGGTGTCAAATTTCTTTACATATCCAACTGTCTCACCAGCCCCAGGAATTCCTTTTCTGTCATATGTGCCTTAGACAATGGTCAGTACCACAGGTAAGTGATGACTGCTTAAAAGACCCGGAAACAGATTTTATAGACAAAAATAGAGTCCTGATGACAGTGTTACAAATAACAAAAAGAAGTTTAAGTTTTCATAAGAATTTCTTTGCTCCTCTGGACATCTGTGAGTTTGGTTCCCTGGCAGGAGAGCTGCTTGTTTCTGAGTTGATGGTTGGTGGTATTTACGGTATCCGTCTGCAGAAAGAACTCTTGTCCCTGTCTTTATCCCCCAAGCCAAGGAGGACTTGTGGGCAGTGGCTTTGCATGCTACTATTGCTTCTAGTTTATAAAGCATTAATCATCGTGGGTAGATCAGAATGGACTGCGGGACTTGAAACCCTTGCTCCTAAGGTCTTTCAGAGAACTGAGAACGAGAACCAGACTCTAATTTTAGGGATTCATCGTGCCATCAAGGGGTGGTGATAAATTGGGGGAATTCTCTGGTGCCTAAGTCCAACTGATTTCTGACAAACAGTGCACTGTGCCGACGAGGCTGTCTCTGTCCTGGACAGTGGCCACACAGAGGGAGGCGTCCACTGGGCTTATTCTGGAGCTGGAGGCAAGTAGAGTTTATGAATAGTTTGATTTAGAAGACTTGTAAACCCAAGGTGCCCGTTTCCAGGTGGCAGCGGGGTAGTTGTGTATGTGTTGGCATGAAGAAATGAAAGTAGAAAGGGTGTTTAATTTCACAGCATTATAAAGCCCTCCCTGCTCATTATTGTGGGGTCCAGCGAGGTTAGCGAGGTTAGCGAGGTTAGCGGGAGACCAGGAGTGTGTGTCTTTGATGCCGCTGGAGCACTTTCCTTCAGACTTTGCCTTGAATCAGAGCAGTGTTCTCTTTAACGAATTGGAAATGGCTGAAAAGTGAACCCCAGTCACACTTGTGAGCTCCATGGTTGGTCAAAGCCTCTCATTTGGTTTGGAAAGTTCTAAATTTAACTTGTTTTTCATTATAAAAATAAAATGAAAGAGTTTGCAGGAAAATGGAAGAGTGATTAACAATGTAGAGTATTCATTTCATTAGCGCCAAGGCCATAAAACATGGTTGATGCTAAGAAAAAGCAGAACAGAAATGAATACAGTGTTTCAAAAGCAGATTTATAAAAACATCCTTGTAAGCATGGTTAAAGCCATAATAGTAGCCAGTGAGTCCTGCTCCCTGAGCCCAGGGAAGGCGTGCTAGTAAAGCTAGTAACCACCTTCAAAGAGATAAAACAGGAAGAGTGATGGAGTCAATGAAAGAGGGAACCAATCTGGTAAATGTTAAAATTAAACTATAAACATAGGTGGGACCTAGGCAGGACAGCAATGATGTAACCCTAAAGATTTAGCCTGCCTAAAATTCTTTTGTTACCCAAAACAATGATAAAGATCCTGCAAGATAAGCTAATGGATGTTGAAAACATAATGAAGTTGTTTATCTTTTTTTTTTTTTAAAGCATATCAGAGCAATCAAAGAAATAATAAAACTTTGGAGCATAGAGAGTAGAGAGATGATTCGGTGGGAAAGAGTGCTTGCTCTCACATAGACCTGAGTTCAAATTCCAAGCATCTACAGAAAAATCACGGTATGCCCATCACTCCAGCATTGTGTGTTAGGGTGGGGGTGGAGCGGCAGAAACAAACAAACAAACATCTTCCAAGTGCTTGCTGGCTGTCCAGTCTTTCTTAAATGGTGAGTTTAGTTTAGTGGGTGACCCTGTCTCAAGACAATCTGTGGAAAATGGCAGAGGAAAACATCTGACATCTTGATTTGGCCTCTGTATACGCACACGTGGGTTCACCAGCATACTCATGTACATGCAGCATGCTCACACCATCCTTTCTTCGCCTCGAATTGGAAACAACATGCAGAGTAGATGGGACAATGTCAGCATCCCTTGAAAGCACTCGTAAGTACCGTGACTCAGCAACAAATCCTGAACAGAGGTAGGTTCCATGGGGCACGTGGGGTCCCTTGGATTCTTTGATATTTGTGTCTTTCTGGTACTCTCTGGTACCTGGTTCAGTGCTTGGCATGTCAGCCACACAGCAGGGTTTCCAGTAAGTCATCTAGAAGAACCAGTGGAGGGGGCAGTGTGGAGAGGTGACTGTGACTTTGAAGATAACAAATCAGGGAAAGAGCCAGATGAAGCCACGGGGAATGAAATTTACCTGCCCAAGCCAACTGTGCCCTTTGGTGACTAATTATTTCTCCTCTTGATTTTGGAGCAGTCTCATTGATCTTCAAAGACTTGCAAGGATCATTACAAGAGAGAGCCTTGTCTTAAGAAGAAAAGGAGGTCTTTGTGAAGGAAAAAGATTAGAGCAATTTCAAATCAGGTGATAAATTAGAAACACGCCTTATGAGACTAGCATGCCCCACACGTAAAAAGTTATGGCAGGTCAATGAAAGCTGCCGTGAGTCCTAAGTCCACTGGAAGGAGGCTCACATAGTTTATTGACTGAATGGGAGACACTTAGCAACAAAAAAGCCAAACCGTTCTATTTAAATATCATTATTACAAAACGGTAAACACTCAGAAGCTTATTCTGGCCTAGTTTAAAGGGAAAAAATTGACTGGTGAAACTACACAGATGACTCCAGGAAAGAGTACAGCAATAACTAGAGTGTCGGAGGGAAGTAAAAGAGGATATCTATGCCTGTATCTGTAGCTGTACATGCATTTGATGTGTATATGTATATATAGAGGTCAGCTATAAGACTAAATGTTAACTGAAACGTTGCTACCACTTACCCAGAAAGAAGTGTCACCTGTCTGTTCTGATAGGAGATGAAGTGGCGAGCAGGAGATAGAGAAATAGAGTGCAGAGTTAGGGAGAGAAAATCCGTTCTGCAAGGGGACTTGATGGTATCGGTTCAACTTTTACATGGCATTGCACACTAAGATAGATTAAACAGGTCACACTGTTAAGGGCAACAGGTTCATTAACCAACAGATGTCTCATTGTCCCACATAAAAAGACAAGAGAAATCATGAACATAACGGCAGTGTTGAAGGCTCTTTAACTGTTAAATTAGCTAGTGTGTAGAACGTTGGGATTCTTTAGAGAATATAAATATTTAATTTTTTGAAAACAGGTTTTGGCAATAGTGATGTTGAGATCTAAGGAATGCTGGGTGGGTGGTAAAATGTCCAGAGTTGGGAGTGGGCAGTTGAACTCACTTGTCTGTCTGGGGAACCCTCCCTCCAGGGGTCTTTTCTTTCCAGCTGCTCCTTGGATCTGCAGAATTGTTGGCCGTGGACACTCTGGGGATCAGTCCTCCCTGCTAATCAGATGAGAAGGCTCATTAAGCTTCATCTGGGAGCCTGACACCAGCAGCTGCCAAAAGGTGTCTGTGAGTGAGAAATGAGAAGGGCAGCGTGGGGCCAGTTACAAGGACAGCAAAGGGTGTACATGCGTGCCTGTGAGTGCGTGTGCGCGTGTGTGCGTGTGTGCATGTGTATGTGTGTGTGTACTCTTAAGCACTTGTAGTATATTTGAAGGAAATATTCAACCACAGGGATATGGTCTGAAGAGCATGTTGTTAGGTAATTTTTGTTATTCGGTAAATAGCACATCACCAGACAATATAATTTTATGGAGCCACAGTGGTATATGTGGCCCACTGTGGGCTGACATGTAAAGACATAGCACATGACTCTGTTATCCTTTTTATTTTTCTTTTGAGTGCTCCCCTTCTACATGGATTTACTCAAACTCACTGCTAACTCCAGAGTTGTGTTGGAAGTGGTCACATGCTTCCTGAGTCCTTCCCTAACTGACTTACTGGGGAAGTGTCATCCATGCGTGGAGTGGAGGAAGGGAGAAGGCCATGTTGGTGGCAGTAACCTGTCCCTATCTCTGAACATTTGCAGACAGGGCTCCAGCACCCAGACTTGGTGCTGTTTGGGTAGGTAGGTGCAAACTTGCATACTGTGAAGGTAGGGATTGGCCTCGGGGTCTTTGGTTTCTTCCTGGGCTTTCAAAAGTGATACCGGCAAGCTTGACTGGGAAGAGATGCTGCCTTCCAGTCTGTACCCTCCATGCAGCCTTGGGGAGTGTGTTTGCTTTCTGTCTCTGTAACTCGGGCTGTGGTTGTTTGCACAGTCTCGCTGGAAAGCTTCCCACTCATCCTTCAGACATGGCCAGTGAGATTTCTTTTCTAGAAGCCCCATAAGTCTGTGTTCAGCATCCAACCTAGAATTAACCACTGACTTTTTTTTTTTTTTTTTTTTTTTTTAAAGGTAGGATTTCTCTGTAGCTTTGGGGCCTGTCCTGGAACTGAGTCTTGTAGAGCAGAATGGCCTTGAACTCACAGAGATCTACCTGTCTCTGCCTCCCGAGTGCTGGGATTAAAGGTGTGCGTCACCACCGTCCAACTAATCACTGACTTTTAAAAAGCTACCTCTACCTCACACTTGGTCCTGTTCAACATATACTATATTATGGTTTATTCATGCTTGTTCTTAAGACTTGAATGGTTATTAAACCTTTAAAAATTATAAAAGTTCCTTTTTTCTATTTTAAAACTTTGTTTTTTCTTTTTTTAACTGTTTTTATTGAACTATATATTTTTCTCTGCTCCCCTCCCTACCTCCCCACTCCTCTTTCTACCCTTTCCCATGACCCCCACGTTCCCAATTTACTCAGGAAATCTTGTCTTTTTCTACTTCCCATGTAGATTAGATCCATTTTAGGGTCTTCATTGTTGTCTAGGTTCTCTGGGATTGTGAATTGTAGACTGGTTTTTCTTTGTTTTATGTCTAAAAGCCACTTTTGACTGAGTACATAGGATAATTGTCTTTCTGGGTCTGGACTAGCTCACTCAAAATGATGTTTTCTAGATTCATTCATTTGCCCACAGATTTCAAGATGTCATTTTTTCTGCTATGTAGTACTCCATTTTGTAAATGTACCACATTTTCCTTATCCATTCTTCGGTTGAGGGACATTTAGGTTGTTTTCAGGTTCTGGCTATGACAAACAATGTTGCTACGAACATAGCTGAGCACATGTCCTTGTGGCATGGTTGAACATCCTTTGGGTATATACCAAAAGGTGGTATTGCTGGGTGTTGAGGAAGGTTGTTTCCTAATTTTCTGAGAAATCGCCATATTTATATCTAGAGGGGCTGTACCAGCTTGCACTCCCACCAGCAATGCAGGAGTGTTCCCTTTACCCCACAACCTCTCCAGCATAAGCTGTCATCAGTGTTTTTGATCTTGACCATTCTTACAGGTGTAAGATGGAATCTCAGAGTTGTTTTGATTTGCAGAGCTACAGTAATGAAAACATTGTGGTATCTGCATAAAAATAGACAGGAGGACTAAAGGAATCCTTTATTGAATCCTTAAAATTGAATCGAAGACCCGGATATCCTGCAGGCAGGACACCACTGTACATTGAAGGGTTTGTAGCAGGATTGGTGTTTGCTTTTCTTCTCTGGCAGTGCAGACTACCTTCCAGTACATGGACACTACTAGTTGGTGGGGGTGAAAGCTCTAGGTAGGCACCAACTTGACTTCTCTATGTTCAATGAGTTATGCTGTGTTGTCTTCAGCAATAGGGCCTCACCATTGTTTTGTGGAGAGCAACATATAGCCTTAGCAATAACCTGGGTTGTTGGGGTATTCCCGTGAGTTTTTATGTGAGCTCTGAGTATCTGTACTCAGTTCCTCATGCTAAAGACAGGGTATTGCCAATAATAGTCCAGGCTGTCCTTGAACTCTTATTTCTCCCATTTCAGTGCCTCAGCCTCCTAAGAGCAGGGGCTATAGGCATGCTACCATGCCTGGCTCTTAATTAACTTTGAAAAATACATTTGCCATGGTGGTGTATGCCTTTAAACTCAGTGCTCTTGAGGCAGAGATCTGGGGATCTCTGAGTTTCAGACTAAGTCTCCAGAGTGAATTCCCAGTCGCCCTGGCTACATAGTGAGGCATAGCTCTTTCCTGCTGGATAGAAAATCCTCTCCTCCTGCGTTTGAGCACAGGACTGGGGTGTTCTGTCCCTCAGCTGGACCTCTCCTGGGGGCCAGGTTTAAAGCTCTGAGTGTGTGCTGAGACGTCACCGTGCAGTGTGCTTCTGCAGCTCTTTGCCACAGCTCATCTTAGTATGTTTGCGTCTTCACCCAAGGTCCTTTTCCCGTCCTGAACTTTGGGTGGAGGAGGGCGTGCCCACCGTGTGAGGTCGTGGTGAGGAGGCAGTGACCGGTGATGCTCTTCCCTGTCACTTCAGCCTGCTTCTGAAAGGCTTCTGAGTTTGGGGACCTTTTTGGCCACCATACATGAAAGAGGCTTTGCAGGGAGACACAGAATCTTGGCTTGGGAAAAAAAACGGAAAAAAAGCTCATATATTTTAAAGGATCCACTCTGATGACTCCTTTTTTTGTTTAAATTTCATGGGCGAGCTGGAAGATGGAAATAAATGAAATTCTCTTTAGACTTGAAACGTATGTGTGCACAGGACACCATCATTGAGAGGACATTTAGTGGATCAGAAGCCTAAGGTATATGAGGAAACAGAATAGTGTAAAAGACTGGCTTTTCAAAATAAATATCCATGTCACATGGAAGTGGTACTGTGAAGACAGATTAGATAGAATATGGTAAACACTCAGCCAGAAGTAGGTGTGGTCAGATCAGCAATGAGATGAAGGTGGGGCTTGGTGGAAATCATAAACCGATAGGGTGTCAGAAATATCGGAAGGAAGCCCAGACCTCAAGAGCAATAGTTTAAAGTCTGTGGGATTTGATTTCTAGTTATCGTCCTCTTATACAGCCTGAGATTTTAGGTTGCATATATATTTGTGTATGTGTGTGTGTGTGTGTGTGTGTGTGTGTGCGTGTGTGTGTGTGAGAGAGACAGAGTGACAGAGACAGAGAGAGAAAGAGAACATGCACACATATAAATATTATTAGCCTTTGGTCCAAAAATTCAGCATTGGATATGAGGTATTCGCCCCACCTGCTAAGCTACTTTAAAACAGTCTGTCTGGGATGTCACTGGCATTTTACAAAGTCTCATTGTTCCTGTACTTGTAAGGCAACACAGTGGGTGTGGTTCCTAAGTAACTGGGAGTTTCTCAAGAGAAACTGCACACAGATTTCAGGTGCTGTACGGTGCGTGCTAAAATGGAATTAATCACAGACTGGCCTGGGCTGAGTTCCGGCATGGGCCTGAGTGTGTGTGCATTACATCTTGGATGTTGTATCTACTCATTTTGCTGGAGACAGAGGGGGCAGTAGAGGTGGAAAGAGGACACGCCCTCCTGTGAATACTCCTTTTATTCAGTGTTCCTTACTGGTTGGCACTTACTGTGTCCCAGGTCCCAGACCTGTGGGAGCCTTTGTCCACCTCATTTTCTTGGTGTGCCCTCAAGGTCGCTAGGAGGAAGGGACTCCGCTGAGCACAGCTAGGCCTACTGGTAGAGCAGAACTCAAGCTTAGTGACTTACTGGGACATGGACAAGGCTTGGCTTGCCCATCTCTCCCCCTGCTCTGTGGTTGGTGATGAACATCACGGAGATGAGCTGAGTCTGTACACTGCAGCCTCTGCCTCGATGGGCGCTCTGTTCAGAGAGACTGGGATCTGCCTGCCCTCAGGCTCTGGGGTGACAAGGGCATGGCCTAGGCTGTCAGATGCAGACTGGAGGCAAACCGGGGTGTGGATGTGGAGACTTTGGTGAGAGGAGGCTGGGCATGTGGATTGGGTTTGAGACATTAAACCAGGAGGAAGTGGAGTCGGCTAGGCAAACTGATTTCCATAGTTTGGTGGTTTCCAGACTTGGATACCAATAAAATAATGGGAAAAAAGAAAAGAAATCCCAAAAGTTGGGTTTCTTACCCTAGGTCACTTATTTTTCTGTGGTGAAATAAGACAATGGAAAGAAGTGCCTCTAATATTTCATCACCACTGTATGAACGCAGTGTTTATTCTACTTGTATATGTGTGTAAGTGTGTGCATGTATGTGTGTGTGCAGGTATATGAATGCTTGTGCTTGTGCATGTGTGGGGAGGTCAGAGGTCAACCATCACCACTTTATGAACGCAGTGTTTGTTCTACTTGTATATGTGTGTAAGTGTGCATGTATGTGTGTGTGCAGGTATATGAATGCTTGTGCGTGTGCATGTATGTGTGCGTGTAGGTATATGAATGCTTGTGCGTGTGCATGTGTGTGGAGGTCAGAGGTCAACCTCAGTGCCGTTTCTCAGCATCATTCACTTTGGTTTTGGGGAGAGCATCTCTCAGGGAATTGGAACTTGCCCCATCGGCTAAGCTGTCTGGGCCATGAGCCCCAGGGGTCCACACCTGGCTCTGCTTTCCCAGCACTGGAATTCTAAGTCGGCCTTACTGCACCTGGATCTTTGAAAACACGGGTTCTGGAGGTTGAGCTCATGTCTTAGCAAGTGCTTTATTGATCGAGGTATCTTTCTATCCCTCCAAATCACATTTTAATATAAAAATAAAGCCGTAGGTCGTGTTCAGAATAAAGCCTGATCCTTGAAGTCTAGGAAGGCATGCCGGAGTATTTCTTCTTCTTCTGCTCTTGATGGCACGGTGTTTTTATAACATGTATCTGGGCCCAGATGTGCAGACAGTCCTGCCAGGACGGATCCGGATCTTGACGTGGGAGGATGTGGGGTGACTAATTTTCAGGTTCGGGGCAGTTCAGGTGTAGGGGAAGATTTTCTGGAACAGAGAACCTCACTATGCAGAATAATTGAAGGCCATTGTGAAGACAGGTGTGAGTAAAATGTACTGAAAGAGGGGGGACCAAGATAGCCAGGCACCCACATTCATTAGCACCTACCTGGGGGTCAGTTGGGAGCTAATCCTAAATCATCTAACAGATTCTTTGGGGACAGGGACAATATTGTATCCATTTCACAGATGATAAAATGAACACTCTGGGTATCTAATGTACTTAAGTTGCCTTTCCTCCCAGTCTCAGAATTGGGGTTCAGAGTAAGTCTATCCCCCAAGCTTCTAAATTTTCAGAGACTTAGCTGAACTGTGTAGCGTGATAGCAGTGACATGTCTGGGTGCTTTCGTATGTAGCTGCCTTGCAACTCTTGCACTGTTTCAGTAGATTTTGTTGATCCTTATGTGGGTGCTCATCACCGGGTGATTACACCCAGCTCACACACACATGCACACACACAGACACAGACACGCAGACACACACATGCACACACCTACACGTGTATACAAATAGAACAGAAACACTGACTGTGTCAATACAGTGGTGGTGAAATAATAGAGGCATTTTTTTTTTATTTCTTGTCTCACCACAGAAAAGTAGGTGACCCAGGGTAAGAAACCCAACTTTTGGGATCTCTCCTCTCCTCCCCTCCCCTCCCCTCCCCTCCCCTCCCCTCCCCTCCCCTCCTCCTCTTTCTCTCCCCACCTTCTCCTCTCTTCTCCTCTCTTCTCCTCTCTTCTCCTCTCTTCTCCTCTCTTCTCCTCTCTTCTCCTTTCTTCTCCTCTCCTCTCCTCTCCTCTCCTCTCCTCCCCTCCCCTCCTCCTCTCTCTCTCCCTGCCTCCTCCTTGTCTCTCTCTCCTCGCCTTCTCCTCTCTCTCTCTCTCTCTCTTCATTGTTTTATTGGTTTACAGTATCCAAGTCTGGAAACCGCCAAGCTATGGGAACCAGTTTGGCCTAGCTAACACCACTTCCTCCTGGTTTAATTTCTCAAACCTAGTTCACACGCCCAGCCTATTGTCACCTTTTAAATTGAAACCTCTTACCAGAGTCTCCACATCCACACCGTTTGCCTCCATCTGACAGATTTGCTCATTACACTGTGTCACCCCAGTGCATCCCAAGTGCTCCTGAAGCCCAGCTTTGCCGTGTCTTCTGCGCAGGTGCTGTGGTGGCACCTGCCCCTCACACAGAGGAGTCAAGTCTTGGCGCTGGTCGTTTTAGTCCCCAAACTGAAGGTTCAGGAAGCAAAGAGGACCTCCAAACTTCCACTGCTTGCACTACCTTCCTGTCCCTTGGCCATAGCGGCTCCCCACTCTGGTTGGCGTGCGCCCCAGGGAACCTCCTTGATAACTCATAATGGAATCTTTGAACAGCTGCCCAAGGATGCTTTTCAGCTATCCAGCCATTTTTCTCTTTAATGGACGCTCTGACTGACTAGTTGGTTAATGGGTCCCAGGTTCTCTTGGGCCACTTAACTTCCTCATTTTCAAGCATTATCCATGGAGAAAATCTACTCTGCAGACGCCTAACCGCTTCAGGAGCTCAGTCAAAGCCATCCTCAAGTTGTGAGCTGCAGTTTTGATTGGTGTGAAAGGGAGGGGCTGACGGTGGCAGCGTGAGGGGAAGAGAGGGCCCTGCCTATGATCTACTAATCTCTTCTGAGACTGCAGCTGCCCCAGCTCTCCAGGGAGCCACAGGGTGAGGCTGCTCAGGCCTAGCCTTGCTTGGTCTGTCTGTCTCCATGGCCTGTGCTGTTTCTAGGACTTTGTCTCTGGAAGTTTCTGTTCTGGCAGGTAGCTGCATGGTAGAACCAGAGGCACACTCCCTGAGAAAACTCCTACCTTCACAACTTGCCCTCGGTTGAATCTGCTTCTCCAGGAAGGAGGCCTGTGGGGCCCACATGGGTGCCTAGAGGCTTTTGTTCAGAGATTCACTGATAAGGTAGTTACATCTGTGACTTGGTACCAACTTCTGGTTTGCTTGTTTGTTTGAAAAGTTGTAACAGCTCATTGGCTGTGAGGATGCCAGTTTGTTAACTTTTGGTTTCTTGCATGTGGTTGTAGCACGAGTTCTAATTGTTCTTAATAAAAACCCGGAGTCAGAAATTAGGGGGTGAAAGCTGAGAGATAGAGAAGCAGAGTGGCAGCCACTGCAGAGACCGTTTACCTCCACCAGTGCTCAGACTGTCTCCTCAGACTTCATCCTCTGACTGCAGGGTGATCCTCAGACTGCCACCGTCTCCACCAAGCCTCAGATGGCATCCAGCTCCTGTCTCCTCCCGCCTTATATTCCTCTTTCCGCCCAGCCATATCACTCCTGTCTCCACCTCCCTAGTGCTGGGATTAAAGGCATGGGATCCCAAGTGCTGGGCTCACCTTTGCGTGAGCTCTGTTTCTCTTTTAGACAGATTCAATTTTGTGTAGCCCAAGGTGGCCTTGAACTAACAGAGATCCCTGTGCCTCTGTCTCAGGAGGCCTGGGATTAAAGGTGTGTGCCACGATTCCCTGGCCTCTAGTGGCTTAGTTCTGCACTCTGATCTTCAGGCAAGCTTTATTTGTTAAAACACAAACATAGAGCGCTACATGTGGTCTTTGTTTTTATGAGGAGCAGAGAGGCCAGACTTGGTCTTCCAGAGAGAGGCTTTTGTGTAGCATAAAGCTGTTCTGTGTGTGGCAAGACAAGAGCTTCCTGTCTGTGTGACCTGGCATTGTCCTCACTGCCTTTAATCCTCTCATGAGTCAGGACTCAAGAATCTTGAGTTGTGTGTCCCCAAAAGATATGTCCAAATTCGTACCTATAACTATGACATGTTTCAGGAAAGGGGTCTTCATTGATATAATTAGTTAAGATTACTTACTAATTATCTTACTCGATCAGCGTCGACCCTCATCTTAATGACTTTTGGAGGTTTTCTTTAGTGTGTGTGTGTGTGTGTGTGTGCGCGCGCGCGCGTGCGCGTATACATGCAGTCAAGTGGGTGCACATGTGTGTGCATTTGTGTGGAACCAGATGTCAATCCTAGGACCTATCTCCTTTGGAGTGTGTATATGTGTGGTGTGTGCTCCCATGAAGGCCAGAGGAGGACATTTGCCCTATTCTTGTCACGTATTCCTCTGAGATAGGGTCCTTACTAACTGTAGAGATAGGCTGGCAGCTAGTAAGTCCTAGATTCCTGTCCCCAACCTCTATAGCATTAGAATTACGGTGTGTGCATGGCTGCACCCACTGTTCATGTGGGTCCTGGCCTTGAACCCAGGTCCTCAGGCTTGCACAGCAAACACTCCTACCCATAAGCCTTCTCTCTAGCCTCTACCTTGTTTTTTTGAGACAAGGTCTGTGATTGACCTCGAGCTCAGTGATTAGATTAGGCTGACTAGCCACCAAGCGCAAGGGACCCTCTTGGCTCTGCCTCCTTGGTGCTGGGATTGAAAGTCATGTGACCTTTTCTATTTTTCAAAAAGCCATGAATTCTATGGATTGAGCTCAGGTCGTAAGGCTTACATAACAAGCACTTCACTGACTGCCATCTCCCCAGTTCCTGATGTGTGTCCCATGCCCCTCCCCCATACTAAGGACACACACACACACACACACACACACACACACACACACACACACCCCTGTCTGGGAAAATGATGCTCGTAACAGGGAAATTGGGTTGACATTCACATCAGCCAACAGATGCCTGGGATTTTCAGCAACCTCTGAAATCTAGAGATACATGGAGGAGTTCTCCCTGGAATTGCCCATTCAACATTTTGACTTTGAACTTCTAGTTTCCAGAGGATGAAATCACAGAACTCTCCTGCCTTAACCCTCTCGGCTGCTTGTAATTGCCTGAACAGCCTGTGGGAACAACCGGCTGCTAACCCTGTTTTGCCAAAGAGCACACAGGGCTCAGAGGTGTTACACCTTCTGCCCTGAGTCACTCAGCACTCAGGCAGGCACAAGTGGAGCTGGGTATGTGTATGTGTGTGTGTGTGGGGGGGATTGTGGGTATGGGTGTGTGGGTGCCCAACAGGGGTGTGTATGTGTGGGCACTGCTGAGTCCATGCCCTCATTTTCACTGCTGAGCCGGCTCAGTGGTGACTTCCTGAGGCTGGTAATCTAGGACATCTTAATGAGCATTGTGGTCTCAGAGGGAGGCCATACAATTGCAGTGTGGATCTCACTGGGTCTGGGATGGGAGCTGAAGTTTCCCTGAGTGGCGTGGTAAAGGCAGGTTTCCTTTTGTTAAGCAGACACAGCCTGGTATTCTCTGTACAGCAGGCTCGGTTGTGGGGGGAGGCTGATGCCATGGCCCACGTTTCGGTGAGTCTAGGGGAGACCAGGGCCGTGGGCCCGTTCTGTGAACTCAAAACTGTCTGTTCCAGTCTGCCTATAGTTGAAAAAAGTGAAAATTCACTCCATAACTTCCCCAGTACAAGTTGAAAGTAGGGCTTGTGATGTGGAAAGGACAGTGGAATACTAGAAGAGGTTTTTAACAAACGTGTGTTTGTGTGTGTGTGTGTGAGAGAGAGAGAGAGAGAGAGAGAGAGAGAGACAGACAGACAGACAGACAGAGACAGACACAGAGAGAGAGAGAGAGATAGAGAGAGGAGACAGAGAGAGGAGAGAGAGAGAGGAGAGAGAGAGGGGGGAGAGAGAGAGAGAGAGAGAGAGAGAGAGAGAGAGAGAGAGAGAGAGGCGGGACCCTTGGGTGTCAGTCCTCTCCTTCCACCTTGTTTGAGGCCAGGTCTCTTAGTGACCATGGACAAGCCTACCCATGTATGCTGTGAGCCTCTGGGGATTCTCCTGTCTCTGCCTCCTGCCTCATCAAGGTGAAGAGATTGCGGTTGTCCTCTCTCACATCAGACTCTACTATGGCGTCCTAGGACTCTAAACTCAGGTCCTCACGCTTACGCTGCAGAACTTTCATCTCAGAGTTATCTTCCCAGCCCTGAGGCTTCCCTTCCATGGGGTGGGAATAGGGTCCCATGTAGCCTAATCTGGCTTTAAACTCTTTTTTGTGGCCAAAGATGACTGAAGTCCTGAACCTCCTGTCTTTACTTCTGAGCGCGGAGATTATAGGTGTGCATATCATGCCCAGTTTTATATAGTCTTGGGCATTGAACAGAGGGTTTTGTGCATGCCAGGACAAGCACTCCACAAACTGAACTACATCCCTAGCCCTACTGGAGGTTTTTCTTGAGGTGAGTAACACGAGATGTTGGCCATTCTTACGGGCTGAATTGTTTGTACCCCAAGTTCATATGTTGAGACCCTACACCAATACTTCATGAAGAACACAATTCTGTTGGAGACTGAGCCTCTGCAGAGGCTGTGAAGGTAAACTTAGACCATGTGGCTAGGCTCTGGTCTAGTGTGACTTGGTGTCCCAAAAAGAGGGAATATGCGCCTGTATAGACATTAAGGGGAAATGGCCAGTGAGAGACTGGAGAGGAAATTGGTTCTCTGCTACAATGTACGTAAGGGTTCTGGGGATCCAACTTAGGCCACTGGGCTTGATGGAAACTACTTTTATCTGCTAAGCCATTTGCAGGCCCCCTTACTACTACTACTACTACTACTACTACTACTACTACTATTATTTGAGGCAGGATCTTGCTGTGAGCTCTGCTAGTTTCAAACCTATGATCCTTTGTAGGCGGGGTTTTTCATTAGGACTGCCAGCTCCCCAAATAAACACATAGAGACTTACTATTAATTATAAATGCTTAACCGATAACTTAGGCTTGTTACTAACTAGCTCTTTCAACTTAAATTAGCCCACATTTCTTACCCACCCCTCATGGCGGTACCTTTTCAGCATGCTCCATGTTCATCTCCTTCTTCCTCTGTGCCTGGCTGGCAACTCTGCCTTAGCATTCTCTCAGTCTGGCTCTCTCGTCTAACCTCTTTCTGCCTAGCTATTGGTCAGTTTGCTCTGTAGTAAACCAATGAGAGCAACACATTTTCACAGCGTACAAAAGGATTATTCCACAGCAATTCTCCTGCATCTAGCCTCTCCCGAGTTCTGGGATGACAGGTGTATACCATCTCAAGTGGCTTGTGTGGCCATATTTTAATGATTGGTTTTGAAACTGGCTGCATATACAATGTACACATACATGTACATATGAAATGCTACACAATTGGAAAGAGAGCGCAGGCAAGAAATACTTCCCTTTCTCACCCTGCCACCCCCTGCCCAGCTTATCACTGACCATTGCCTGAGAACCAACACTTAGATTCTGAGTGCTATTAAAGAGGAAGCTGTTTGTATACATGTGTGTGTGTTTAGTTCCAAGGCAGCTTCCTTATTAATTTGATTTTTTTTTGTTTTGAAAAACAAATACAGCCAGATGGTTTAATATTCATGGTGTGTATAAGAATCCAGAGTGAAAATTTCCTTTTGCTCTGACCCAGCCTCTCCATATGTCTCCCTGAAGCAGTCTCAGTTTTGACTATTTTATTATGTCTTTGCTAATAAGTTTCAGAGATTTCCCTGTCGGAGCAGAGACAAACTCCTCATTCTGTCTTTTGAACTTTCCCCCTGTATCAGGCCAAAGCACCCTTATTGTAGTTACACGGTTCATGTTGTTCTGTTATCTAGATACATGATTGCTGTGGTCTCCTATGAGTAGGTCTTTCCTGCTGCATGGCCTTATATACACGCTGTTCTGATATCCCTAGAGGTAGAGTTGTTGAGCCTGGGAGCCAAGAGTACTTGTGGTTTTGATAGCTGCTGTCTAATTGCCCGCTAGAGAAGTTGTCCCAGTCTGTTCCCTGCCAGCAGAAGGTAAGAGTGTCGGCTCCCCACTGCCTGTAAGTGAAGTGTGTGAATACATTGATCCTGCTAAGGAATCTCATGAAATTCTTGTGAGCAAACATCTCTCAGAAGTCTAAGGCCCTTTCTGCTGTTCCTTTTCTGCAAACTGTTCACACCCCTTCTGTTGTGTAATTGATCTTAACTGACTTTTCTCTTATTGATTTATGGGAACTATTTATATATTAAGGAAATTAGTCTTTTGTGATGCAACTTACAGGAAATATTTCCCTCTTTAACCACATTCTGTTCTTTTATAGCATCTGGGCATAAAGAACTTGTGTTCTTTCTTTGGGATTGAGCTTTCATATTTGAACCTTTCAATATGTAGACTTCCTCGTGCCACTTTTGCTTTATTCTGTTGATGAGATGAGAATGAGAGGTCCCACTCCATCCAGAGGAAGATGGTGTGATGTGTGAGGAGACCCGATGGCCCTTCTCTGTAGGTGACTACCCCATGGTTCCTGTTATTAATTGGCTAGCTCACTTCTGTTGACCTGGGTTCATTTTCTGCTGCAGTGTCACAGTGTGACCAGAGACTTGTCATTTTAAGGAACATATGTGACCACCCCTGGGATCCTTTGGGGGTCCAGAATCTGGTAACACTCTGTTGCATGCACTCTGGGAGGTCATGATCACGGCATCATCTGAGCTACAGTTCCATCAGAGGCTGGACAGCTTCAGACTCTGGGGGCTACTGTCAGCTCAAGCTTCTGGGTAAAGGGCTTTGCTGGTTTTCTTTTTCCATTTTTCTTGCGTGTGAATTTTACATTTGTGTATGCATGTTTTTGCACATATACAGGTGCACACGTGTGTGGATGAACATGCACCTTTGTGTGCATACATGTGGAGGCCAAAGGTTGATGTTGAGAGCATCCTCCATCACTCTTCCGCCCTCCCTGTATCTTGAGACCAGGAATTGCCAACATGTCTAGTTTCGGTGGCGGGGCAGGTGGAGGGAATGTGGATCATCTGTTGTGCCTTACTAGTGCTAGGATTATAGCTGGCCATCACTCCACTAGGCATTTATGTGGGTTCTGGGGTTTCAAATTCAGGTCCTCATGGTTATGTGGCATGTACTTTAACTTTTGACCCATCCTTCCAGCCCCAAGGGCCTATTTTTCTTGCTAGCTGTCTGGAGGTCACACAGTTCCTTGTCATGTGGGTTCCCAGCATGGTGTTTTGTTTCACCAAATCATTGAGAGAGATTCTAGTGTGATTGGAGCTGTGACATGTGGCTGCATGTCCCACCCACATCCAGGAGAACAGAATGACAGGGAGCACAGCGGTAGGACCTGGAGACTGGGGGAGACCTGTAAGAGGCACCTGTTCGCATGCCTTGGTTATATTTTAGACCTCTGTATGTTCGAGCTGTTTCCTGTCATCTCTCCTACTTTGCAGGGATAAGTAAGAGTCTCCACTTCTTCCTTCTTCCTCTACTGTTTTTTGAGACAGGGTTGCTCTTTATAGCCTAGAATGGGCACAAGCTTAGTAACCATCTGTCCCAGCCTTCCAGTGTTGGGGCTCCATGTGTGAGGGAAAATCTGAAAGATGGGAGGTGGTGCCGGGAATTCACTCGTCTTTCCCAGCCCCAGCCTGGCCAGCTGTGGCCCTCATTCACTTGGATCCTTTGGCTGCTGGCTTCATTCTCTGGCTGAACATGGCCCAGAGCTGCCTGCTGACTTCTTGTCCACAGTCTGAGATAACCTGGGGAGATCTTGAGCTTGGTAGGCCTTGCAGCCTTGCTTCCATGTGCTTGGTCTTGAAATTCTGTCTTCTCAAACTAAGGCGTATGCTGCTGTTCACAAGTAGGGCTTTTGGGGTGCTCCACTGCCTGGAAGTCAAGTCAGTGTCCCCGCTGTCCTTCAGACATGGCATCCCAGAGGAATGGAGTGACTGGATAAGCTGTGCTCTATCTGAGTTTTGCATGATTCTTGCTCATCAGTATCCCAAAAAAATGGGATCTCTTTAAAAAAAAAAAAAAGATGGAAATTCTGGAAGATGAGTTCCCACCACATTTTCCTAACTCCATTTAATCTGACCAGAGATAAAGGCCAAAAACTTAAAAGAAAAAGAACAATGCCCAATTCTTTTTCCCCCAGAGTCTTTATGGATTATTGGTTTGCCGAGTCTAGAGGATTAAGATATAACTTAAATATATAAATTATAATTTATAATTAAAAATATTAATTAAAACACACTTCTCAGAGCAGGTGGACCAGTGGGTACCCTGGTTCAACATGACATAAGAGGAGGCCTTGGGCTTTTGGTGAGGAGAACATCCTTGATGATGTCAAGTGGGAGGAGCTGGCTAATGTGGGGATGGGGGAGTCCCATTTCCTTAGGTGAGGTGGGTACCTGGGAGGGGTACCTGTGCATGTGTTTTGTAGAAGAAAGGGGGTGGTCTAAAAATAGGGGAGTACCTGGCCAGGGTGAGGTACTGTTGGCAGTAAACTTGCCAGGTGGTTCTTCAGCCCTGTTGAAGGTGCTTTGCTTCATGGTAGAGTCGGACGGGGAGTGTGCAGTGAGGGACCCTGCCCCTGCTCCACTTAGCTGTGTTGAGCACCTCCGAGAGTCACAGGTATCCTGGCTGGGAGAAGACAACTGAAAAGAGGTGGTGGGGTTTGTAAGTGGCTTTGTTCAGTAAGTAATGGAAGTGGTGGGGTTGAGGGTCTGTGAGAGAGGTGAGGACCAGAGGTGGGACTTGGGGATGGGTGAACGTGTTTTCTTAAAAACAGACCATCAGGAAGGGATATGCTGGTTAGCCCATCCAGTATACACGCATTCCTCCCTCTCTTCTGGTTCACCAGAAAAATTTGTTTCATTTCTCATCAAACTTACTGTGTCAAATATTTCCTTCCAGGAACCTATTTTAGTGGAGACAGGGATGTGAACTTACCACTGTGTGTGGTGGTGCTGAACCAAATGCCATCCTTTTCCTAAAAGTCTGTTTCAATTGAATTGTGTGGCAAAGTAGACAGTGTCCTTAGCAGTGTGTGTGTGTATACTCATGTATGTTGCTTTGACTTTTTGTTTCTCTTGGAATCTTGGAAATACTCATGCTTAGAACATATTTACAGCCTTATATGTGGTGACCCTAACCATAAAATTATATTGCTGTTACTTTATAACTGTACTTTTGCTACTGTTATGGATCATAATTTAAATATCTGATATGCAGGATATCTGACATGCGACCCCCCCACATGTTGAGAATCACTGATTTATAGCCTGTCCTTCAGTTGCTATTGAAATTCAAGATCACATTTTTGACTCATTGTGCAGACAGGAAACTACTTCCTTAGGGCGCGTGTTTTGCTAGTTGAGGGGATTTCAGAGCTTGCTTAGCAGTAAGTTGTCCAAGGTGCTACCCTGGCCCCATTCTTCCAGGGACTCCCTGGTTTTCTTCTTCTTTTTTTTCTATTTTTATTTTATTAAAAAAACTATCTTTTTTATTTTACATAACAATTCCAGTTCCCATTCCCTCCTCATGCCCCGCCACCGTCTCCCTTTCTTATATGTTTCTCTGCAGTCTCAGGGGTCTGCTTGAGTACAGCCATTTTGTCTGAATTCAAGTTGAAGAAAGGCTGTGGAAAGAAGAGCTTGCTCTTCTTAAGGATCCTTTCTGGGATCCTCACAGAGAACTTTCACTCAGTCCCATTGGCCAAGGGTCAGTCATATGATTATGGGCTGTTGTAAAAGCTGGGAGAGTGGGTAAAATTGGAATTCTCAGGAATTGCAAGAGGAAATACGGTATATTGAGGGTTCATGATGATAAATACAGAAGTTTACTTGGGCTGGTTTGTTTAGGGAACTTGCTAAGAGGCTAGAGGCATAGTAAAGATGTATGTCATTGTCCCAAGAGGGGTAGCAGAGAAGGTATCCTAGAGAGGTTAGGGAGGGTGAGACCCGATAGTGCTTCTGCTTTAGACTCTACCAGCTGCCACCCTGGGATGCTGTGAAGGTTAATATGTCCACTCGACGGGCTCTAGATCACTTTAGAGACAAACCTCTAGACATGTCCATAAAGGGGTTTCTAGAGTGGGTTAATAGATTTGGGGAGACCTTCCCTGAGTGTGGGTGTCTGTCACCGTATGCTTCTGATTGTAGGTACAATGTGACCAGCTGCCCCTTGTTTTATCTGCCCCTCCTTCCCTGCTGCCTTGAGCAGTAAGCCAGAACAAGCCCCTCTTCCTTCAAGGTGCTTCTCAGCGTCCTAGCTAGGGTTTCTGCTGCTGTGATAAAGCACCAGGACCAAAAGCAACTTGGAAAGGAAAGGGTTTATTTCTTCTTACAAGTTTCAGGTCACAGTCTGAGGGAAGTCAGGGCTGGAACTGGAATAGAAGCTATGGAGGAGCGCTGCTTGCTTCTCGTGGCTTGCTTGGCCTGCTTTCTTGTCTAACTCAGATGTATGTTTGCCTGAGAGGCATGGCCTCCCATTGCTGAGTCTACCCACATCAGTCACTGATCAAGAGAATGTTCTATAGTCTTGTCTACGGGCATTTTGATGGAGACATTTTCTCAAGGTGCTTCACCCTGGATCACTCTAGCTTGTATCAAGTTGACAGAAAGTAACCAGCACAAAAAGCAATAAGGAAAAGATGTTATTGATGGGGTAATTTTATCAACACTAGAAATGTATTGCTCCTGGCTCATGGCTTGGAAGGCCAACATCAAAGCAGCAGTAGGCTTGGTGTCTGGCATAGTTCCTTCATAGACAGTGGCCTTTTGTGGTGTCCATGTGTGGTGGAAGGGGACAGGGTCTCTTCAGGTCTCATGTTTAAGCACTGGAGCCCTTAGGGCCCGATCATCTCCCAAAGGTGCCACATATCAAAATGATTGTGGTGGGGATGGAATTTGAACATAGTTTTGGAGTCACATCCTCTCTCTATGAGTAGTAGTGCCTTCTGGTGGGGTCTCGAGGAAGCAGATGGTAGTTTCTAACCCAGAGTCCCAGCTCTACAGCTGCGCTCTGGGGTGTGGGTACTGGTTTGTAGATACTGATTTGTGCCCGTGGTTCTGAGAAGTGTACTTCTGAGGCACAGTGGGGTCTTTTTTAGTGATGTTGTCATGCCTTGTGATTTCTGCAGATTGGTGCAGTTAAGTCAAGTGCTTTAAAATAATGGAAGATTATCACCCTAGCCCCGCCCCACTCAGTAACCTGCTCTGGGGTCAGAGAGTTGGCTCAGTGGTTAAGAGCTGTGTCTCTCTTCCAGAGGACCCAAGTTCGATTCCCAGCACCCACATGTCAGTTCATAATTGTCCATAACTCCAGTCCCTGGGGGATCCAAGGACACCAGGCATCCATGTGGTACACAGGCACACATGCAAACAAAGCACCTATGCACATAAAATAAATTAAAATAGATCGTAAAATGTTTAGAAATTACCTGAGGGCCTCCTGCTGTAGAAGAGGGGACATACACTGAAGCTCCCAGGACACAGTAAAGGAGGCACCGTGAATGGCACCATTCAAAGGAAACAGGGAGACTGGAGCCCTTTGTGACTGGGAGCCCTGCCGGCCTCCGCCTTCATTCCTTTACGGTTTGAGCGCTGAGACTGCACCACTACACATCACATCCAGCCTTTGTCCAGAGAGACCAGGGAAGAACAGCCTCATCCCTGTTGGTAGCATCCACGTGGCATGTTCTTTTCAATAATTTCTTCCCTTTGCTGGCTGTCCTCCATGTCCAAGCTCATTGGTTCAAGACAGGGCTGTGGCTTCTTCATCTTTGGGTCCCTGGGTCTGTTGTATTTTGAACTCATAGTTATCACTGATAGCCCAGATTCAAGGGTGGCCTAATCTGATGACTGTAGACATTGGGCCTGAGACATTGTTTTGCCCAGAGCAGGTTACTGATTGGGGCGGGGCTGGGGTGATAATGAAGAAGGTGGCTTGAGATTCCTGGAGGATCAGGCAGGGCCTGGGCACACGCCAGTTTCAACACTCACGTGCGTAGCGGATGGGAGTTTGGTGGCAGAAAGTATTCTGGTTTAAATTACACTCATGCTTGAAGGGTCTGAGCTGCTTGAGAACAACTGTCCTGCACTGGGCTGAATTTATATTTCCTTGAACGGCTTCATTCTTTTCTGTTATTAATGACCACTAGGACCTCGCATTTGAAGAGGGCTCTTTAGCAAGGCTGCCTGTTCTTGGCTGTGTCTTCTCTCACTTCACTCACTGAAGAACGCTCCACTCCAGGCTCCAAGTGCTTGCTGAGGGTATTGGTTTCTCAACTGTGATGAGGAAAGAGGCAGGAGAGGCTCAACCTGCAGAAACTGGACTGGGTGTTAACCCCAGTGACAATCACCCAGAAAGAGGGTGTGGAGGTGTCTCCACTGAGCAACCCAGCCTTCCAGATGGGACAGGGTGCTGTGTTAGAATTTACCACAGGCTAGCCCAGCCGGAAAGATGTTTTTGAAGTGATTTTGCAAGGAATCACTAAGGGGGAAGCAGGTCTTAATTTGTTGCTTGAGGGTCTTGGGTAGTTTGGGTTCAGGCAACTTGTGATCTCCCTGACCGTGAGAACAGAAGCTGCATTTCCTTTTTTAGCTCAAGATGCTTGTGAGCGCAGGGTGCTGGGGCCCGTAAGGCAGAGCATGACGGAGACGGCTGCTTGGTAATCCTTCCATTGGGCTGCTGAGGTTAGAAGAGCTCTGATGAGTTTGGAACCAGGAATCAGAACTGGTCCATGTGTTGGGTTGGAGAGGTTTGTTTGACTCTTCCTAGGCTACTGGGACTCAGAGCTAATATCCAGTAAAGTTAGTTGCTTGAAAGAGAACTTGAGAGAACCCCAGGACTTTGTAGCTCCCCATCAGGGTGGCTGATGGGTTTGATGAGCCAGTGGGCTGTCCCATCATGCCCTGTCCTGGAACTCTGGTTTCAGCTTGAGTAGCAGCTACCTGGTCAGGTGCACTGTCTTCCCTTCTTATTGACCGTCATTGTCAGTGTGCAGTTTTCCCCAGAATGTTGGACGGAGGCCCCAATTACCCTCTTCTAGAATTGTCTTTGAGCCCGCTCCTCTTTAAAATAACAGGGTGATGGAAATTTTTTTTGAAAGTGGAGCCTCCTAATTGAGCCTTAATTTCCATTGAAGTATTTTTATAAGATTTATAGTTGTGTTTAGCAGCTCTCTAATGACATTACTGATTTGCATAATGCTGATTATCCAGGCAATTCAAAATCATTTATAGCTGTGTCTTCATCTCCAGGTGGCAGGCAGTGCCCCATTTCCTTGCCAGGGAAATAGAGGCTTTTTATATAGAAGTAAATGACCCATGAAAATCTAGCCATGGGGGTGAGTTCCTGATCACCTTTTGTCCCCGCGATTGACTTGGTGAGAGTGACGTGCTCACGCTCAGAGCTAGTCCTCTGGTTTATTAGACACTAGTTAGTTTGAGTGTCTCTCTCTCTCTCTCTCTCTCTCTCTCTCTCTCTCTCTATATATATATATATATATATATATATATATATATATATATTTGTGAAAATTCTGGCTCCCTTAGCTCCCCTGCTGTGAAGGTTAATGAATGAATATGAACTTTGTTGAACAGTCTCAAAGAATGACACTATAAAAAAGTCACTTTATTAATGATAAACTTGAGTTCTGCAGTGGGGCCCCAAGAAGGTGTTTGCTAGCTTTCCAAATGTGTTGGCAAATCCTGGTCTACTTACTTACTCCCCCTGTAACCCTGCTAAGAAGTTCTTTTACGGGATTCTTCCCAGGAAGCAGATGTTTTGAAAGGGCTGGTTACCAAATCGCAGTTATTAAATAATAATTTGTATTGTGAAAACAGCTCTGGAGGATATTTATAGCTGTGAGTTTCCAGTGGGAGGAAGCAGTTGTTACCACACAAGCTTGCTTTTTGTTTCAGCCAAGAACAAAGATGTTAGTTGCCTGACGTTTCGGCAAATGGACAGTATTGGTTGTTGCTTTTGAACTGGTTTGGGGAGTATCTGGCATTCTCAACAGTCTGGGAATCCAACTTTGGAAGCTACCGTTGAAACTCTCTGGTGACTGCTGAGCCACCAGGGGAGTGAAGGTGCTCTATGGATTTTAGTTTTCATATGGATGAGGGAAATTTAATATATAGTAATTCCTGTTCTCTGAAGGGACACATGTCGTAGGAACCCTGAGTGCCTGAAATAGTAGATAGTACTGGATTCTTATATATAGATAAGGGAACAACCAAGCAGCTAACAGATGGTAGTATATGCAGAAAGGAGATGCAGAACAAAGGGATAATTGAGGACCTAGGCAGGACAGAGTGGGATGTCCCGAGGTCATGCTTCTCTGAGCAAACCCACCATTTAAAATGTTAAAAATGGTTTACTTCTGGAATTTTCCATGTAATATTTTCAGACTGTATTGGGTCCCAGTTAACCTTGGCAAGTGGAACTCAGAGGACTTAGTACAAGAAAAAAAAGATAGGAAAATCTATCTGGGACTCTGGTCACCTATAACTGTGACTTGGCACTTTCTGTTCCCTTTTCCCTCTGTGCCCATAGTTATTAGGTCACACTTTGTGGGGACTGCAGAGCGCAGTGAGGAGGCTGAGACCACGGGAAGGAGGACTTTACAGTGAGGGAGATGGCTCTGCATGCAGAGCATCTTGGGACCAGAATTGGACCTGGGAAGAGCAGTCAGCACTCCTAACCATTGAGCCATCTCTCCAGGCCCCCTCATGCTTACACTTTTAAGAGTATATTTTTTCATGCTTACTTAAACCTTTTTTTTTTTCTTTTGAGATAGGATCTCATGTGTCTAGGCTGACCTCTAACTTGCTGCATAGCTAAGGCTGGCTTTGAACCACTGATTCACCTGCTTGCTGGGATTACAGCCATGCACTAATGGCTCTCAGTTCATGCAGCACTGGAGATCAGAGCCAGGGCTTTCTGCATGATAGACAAGTACTTCACTAACTGAGCTATACCCCCAGTCTCACTCTGATGGTCCTGTTGCTGTGGCTTTCACCTTCCTCCCAAGGAAGTGAAGTCAGTTTCTGTATGACCCTCTATTGGTCTGCAGTTTGTCCAACCACCATTGATGTTTAAAGCATGCACTGGAGAGAGGCCCTTCCCTGGCGTTAGCTGCTAGCAGGCCATCACAGCCATTCTCTGTTCAGTCTGTCAACATAACATGTTGATGAGAATCTCAGGCATACTTTTGTTGCTTGTCAAAGTCTATAGTTCACACACCTACCCTTTCTACTAAAAGCTAAAAGAAACATCTTATCTGACCTTATAACCTATAACTGGCACTTCTTGGTCCCTCTGCTATGGATTTTGTTCTGTCCTGCCAGATTTAGTCCCATGGTCAAGGTCAAGGTGGTCCATGGCAAGGTACAGGCACTGGATGGAAAGGGCTGTCATAAAGTAGTACATATGGGCGTCTGCTGTGGGACAATGGTCTGTACCCTGTCACTTGTATTTTATATAAACACTGATTGGTCAGTAGCCAGGCAGTAAGTATAGGTGGGGCAACGGGAATTCTGGGAAGAGGGAAGTTTCAGTCTGCAGTCATTACCCAGACACAGAGGAAGCCAGACACAGAGCAAGCAAGATGTGACTGCCTCGCTGAAAAAGGTTCCAAGCCACATGGCTAACACAGACAAGTATTATGGGCTAATGTAAGTTATAAGAGTTAATAAGAAGCCTGAGCTACTAGGTCAACCAGTTTATGATTACTGTAGACCTTTGTGTTTCTTTGGGACTTAACTACTGTGGGAACCGAGCAAATGGAGCTCACGTGGACAACTGCATCTGCATAAAGCCTGAGTAAGCTTGGGAAGTAATTCTAGACAAAGAAAAGAATAGAGTTAAGCATGGTTTATTGATAGCAGCATTTCCTTATGCTAGAGGCAAGCACTCTCATTTAAGAGAGGCTTCCTGACTCAGCTTTAGCTGCAAAACCTTGCAGCTCTTTTAAGAGGTCCTGCCACGAAACACTTAAATGGTGTTGATGAGTAGCCACCAGCATGCTTCTTGGTGGTGGCAGGTACCTTGAAACACCATAGAGTTGTGGTAATAAACATGGCTCCGGCCAGTACATCTGCTATGAGGCTAGACTTTCAGAAAAAAAAGCTAAGGAATGGGCTGGATCTAACCACCAAAGCTATGGCTTTAATCCTAGCCATATCGCTTAGCAAATTAAAGACTCATGTGGTCAGAAAAAGAGAGATATACAGTAAAGATAGATTCAAAGAAGAAAACCTCTAAATGGTTTACTGTGTGTTTAAAAATATATGTTGGCTTGGGAGAAAAAAAAGGATAAAGTCCTTAAAATAAAAAAAAAGAGTAATTAGGTGTGGTTGCACACACCTTTAATCCCAACATTTGGGAGGCAGAGGCAGGAGGATCTCTGTGAATTCAAGGACAACCTGGTCTATAGAATGAATTCCAGGACAGCCAAAGATACACAGTAAAACCCTGTCTCAAAAAGCCAAAAATTAAAAATAAAAATAAAAGAAATAGAGGTTAAAATAAGGCCACGTAAAGATTAAAAATACACAGAGAGTCTGGATACTGTATATTATTGTGTTGTCTTTGAATTGCTTGATGACTAAGGAAGGAACAAAAGCTGCTAAAAGACATTTGATTATAAATGCTGCTGGATTAATGCTTTGACTTTAAAATTTAAGTCAAAAGATATGCTACTTTGGAGAAGAGGTTTTGCTTTTGTTTCTACAGGAAATGAGGGATTATGGTTTCATTCTGTATTAAGAAAAATCAGGTTTGACCAATGAAGACCCTCTGAGAAATATCTGATAGGAGGAATGACCCAGATGTCTTAGTTCTATATCCAGAATAGTTCAAAGGTTGCTGCCTGAGATGATCAAGCCTCACAGGATACTCCAGTCAGGATTTGATCATAAATCTAAAGTTTCTTTAGGTCCCCATAAGATTATCAGTGCCCCCACCCCCAATCAGCAGGAAGTAGCCTGGAAAACTATACCCACATTCCCAAAAAATGGATTATGGATGTTTGCCTTTGTTTAGAATGTTGGTTACAAGTTGTTATGGATAATGGTCAGTAGAAAAGCTAAACAAAGGGGGGCAGGGAATGCTGTGGGACAATGGTCTTGTACCCTGTCACTTGTATTTTAAATAAATACTGATTGGCCAGTAGCCAGGCAGAAATTATAGGTGGGATGACCAGGCAGGAAGTAGAGACGGGGCAATGAGAATTCTGGGAAGAGGGAGGTTTCAGTCTCAGTCATTACCCAGACATAGAGGAAGCAAGATGTGACTGCCTCACTGAAAAAGGTACCAAGTCATGTGGCTAACAGAGACAAGTATAATGGGCTAATTTAAGATGTAAGAAAGAATTAATTATTAAGATGCCTGAGCTAATAGGCCAATTAATTTATAATCAATGAAGACCTCTGTGTGTTTCTTTGGGACTGAATGGTGGCAGGACCAGGTGGAACAGAAAACTTCAGGCAACAAGGGCCTAAGCAGATTGTTTTCCTTTGTTTCCAGAGGCTGGGAGCCTGAGGTCAAGTGGATCTCTTCTCTGGGCTATGTGGGAGAATCTGCTTTACTTGTGTCCCCAGCTTTAGTTTCCTGGTGACCTTTGACCTCTCTTGGTTTGTACTTAACAGCAGCTCGGTCTCTGCTCTCAGGGAATTACAATGTCCTCCCTGTGTGACCTCTGTGTCCTGATTTCCCCCTTTCTGTAAGGATGGCATATGCCAAAGACCCCATTTTTACCTGGTAACCTCTGTAAGGATCTTGTCTCTACCTGCAGTTCAGGACTTCAGCACATCCTTTTCAGGAGACGTGGTCCAGCCAATCACAGGCACCTAGGACTCCACATCATTTTCAGGAGACGTGGTCCAACAAATCACAGGCGCCTTCTGTTCATTTTCAAAAGTAACCTACTCAACAAGCTGTATGTTTGTCGGAAAGGGTACCTTTCAAAAATTCACCCACAAGGAGCTGCCACCTTCCTTTCCCTCTTTCTGTCCTTGTCCTTAGGCAGGTAGAATACAGCTCTGCTCTCTCCACAGTATCCCTGTCTTTGGAATCATGGCACCCATGTCTGTTCTGTTCCTCTTACAAGGTCATCTTCCTGTACAGCCTTGTGTATGATTGTGCCTGGTTGCTACTTTTGGAATATTCCTGGGACCTTTCTCACATCCTTTGTAAGTGATTCAAAGATAAGGACCACATGTGCTCGTAGTGGCATACTGGATAACAGACTGCTACAGTGAATTTGCCTATTTCTTTGTATTTTTTTTTTTGTAACATGGCTACTGGAAGCCTTTCATTAAATTTATTTGCTTGCTTTATATTTCTGTTGATCTGTTTTGGTTACTGTGCTCTTCCTTTATCCACCTAGAAAAATATGCCTGAAGCTGGATTAAATGTTACTCATCAGGGTACCTCATTCGATACTAACACCCCATCAAGGCATGCAGTAGATTAAATGGTGGCCTCCTTGAAAGAGTCTTTTTTTGGGGGGAGGGTAATTAGGGTTGACATAAGATCCCTCTGGATTACCCAGGCAATCTTGAAGCCATTGCAAACATCCTTTAAGATCAGGCACACACAGGTGTAAGTGTCACGGTGGAGGCAGAGAGGGGAACTGAGAGCAGAGATTGGAGTAATCCATTTATACCAGGACTCCTCGGCACCCCCAGAGGGAAAGGCAAGGGAGTGACCCCTCTGATCTCCCAACAAGTTCTTGTCTCTTCAAACCTCCACCTTCTACTTCTGTGCTCTAGAACAGTGCGAAGACAGGTGTCTTGTTTCAGTCGCCCAGCGTGTAGTGGTTTGTTATGGCAAACCTGGCAGTTGTGCCCCCAGACCTTGTGAACAGAGAGAGAACTCTGAAATGCTGAAAGGAGGGACAGAGGAAAGGGGTGGGACTGCCACAGATCACTGCCCAGCCTGCTGTTCTAGGAGCCACAGGCCAGATGTGCATATTGGGTGCTTGGCAGGAAAGGCAGTGACTATGACTTGGAAGGTGCCACACTGACCTTGAAGATGAAGTGGAGGGAGTGTGCCTGTGTGCAGGGCTGTCGAAGTCTCCAGGTGGTTGGTGGCCGGACATTACAAGACAGTCTTTGAGATTTAGAGATTTTTCTGTTTGTCTTGTTGTCTAAAGGAGGAAGAGGAATGAATGATGTGCTGATTGTGAGAGGTTTTCGGTTTTTTCTTTTTTCCTTTCTATTTGATGAGCGATCTGCTGTCTTCCTGGTCCTCATTAAATACTTGTTAAATTGGATCTCTCCACTTTTGGGGAAACAGCATGCCATGGTGGTTTATCTAGAGATATTGGGCTCCCACCAAGAATTTTATAAAGCGACCTCACACTAATTACAAGATAAACATCTCCAGCTCCCCGCCCCCCCACGTGCAGTGCAGCAGGCTTACTTGCCCAGCGGTTTTGCTTACTGGGAAGAAAAAGAACATTTGTTTGGTGATTTAGAATACATCAAGCATTTTAATTAATCCTCAGGCTAGACCTGAATGTGACGCTATCACCCTGCCTTATAGATGGGGGTCTGGGTCCCTGAGAGATGAAGAAACTTTTCCAGGTTGCATAATAAACAGGAGAGCTGAGTCCTATCCAGGCAAGCCACTTTCAGCGTCAAGGGACCCTTTTTCCAAGGCACCCTTTGCATAATGCTAAATGAGTAAAACAGTGTGGGCTGCTCTGGCTAGGTGGGGATTGGATGGAGGGATTGGGTCTCTGGGTCATCTTGAATGTCATTCGTTGTCCTTACTTGGTTCCTCCTGGACTACCCTGCTCCCTGATGCTGTTTTTCCCTGTGCATTGGTGATAGGGAGTTTTTCATGTTGAATGGATTCTGGAGGAGGGTGTTTCTTTAGATCTTTTGAGGTATCCTTGCTCAGTCCTTGGACTTCCTGGAGACTGGTGTGGTAATAGCTAAAACTCTGCCTCTGGGCCTTGTAACTCCTGACTATGGGTGCCTGAGAGAGGAAAGGGTAGACGATACTTTTGTGAAGCTCACTTCATGGTAAGCAGAGGGAACAGATTCTAGACTATTACATGGCTAAGGAAGGTGACAGGAGACCTGGAATCTGTTGTGTAGAAGGTGGTGTTTGGTAGGAGATATGTATTGATAAATTTATGGAGAGTATTACACTCATGTGAGATGCTTACATGCATGTAGATCTACTGGGTGTGGAAGAAATGCAGGCAAGACAGTCTTTGCTCCTTAGGGGGGCATTCTGGGTAGAGCTGGAGGGTGCCAAGTATCTCTAGGAAGGGATATAATTCTAGAAACATCTACATGAAATGCTTTAAGGTAGTTATTAAAGCCAACCCTCCCTTCTTTCCTTCCTTTTTGTATAGATGTAAAGACATCATTGTATAGTATCATAAACTTCTTTCTTCTAGAATATTCTTTATGTTCAGGCTCAAAGAATGATAAAATTTTATCTTGGAATTCCACTACTATTTATGGTCAGAGGCTCATGTAAGGATGTCTACTGGATTGTGTTTCAGTCAGGATCCTATAGCTGCAGGAGCACCTTTCTGAGAACACTGATTGGCTTCACACAATGGCCCTGCAGACTGAAGGGCTAGTGTGGTGGGGTGGGGTGTGTGTGACTTCTGCTCCGCGTAGTTGCTTCGACCCGGCTGACTGAGGAGCCACTGTTGGAACAGTGTCACACAGGAAGATCTGTTCTGTGCTGGTTCCTTTGACCTTTACCTTGTTAAGTAATACAACTATTTCCCCCCGTGTTGTGTAATACAGACTGTTTTCCCCACATTGCATTGACCAGAACTAGGTTCACGGCCCCACCTGACTTGGGAAAGGCGGAGGTACCAATGGTCAGTCTGTGAGCCGCTTTCTGTCACAGATGACACACAGTGCCCTGCTGGGCACACTTTCTGAGGGATTGCACAGTGTTGGGCCAAGAGCGGGGTGAGAAGACTGAAGCTTGGCTTCCTCATCATCAAGCGGTCCTTGTCCACTGTCCACACTTTCTTAGCATCTAGAAAATAAGATGTTGACTGAAGGAGTCCCCCCACCCATGGTCTTGACAACGCAGTCATCTGCCTAGAAATGGCGTATGCCACCTGGAGTGGACCGAGTGCCAGCCGTGACAGACTGCTGCACATTGCTAGCATAGCCCCTGCATTTTAGAAGGGATTGTCTGCTTTTTCTCCTCTTTTTACCCTCCTGAGACAGGACTTCTCTGCCTAGCTCTGGTTGACCTAGAGTTGTCTGTGTAGACCAGGCTGACCTCACAGAGCTCCACCTGCCTCTGCCTCCTGAGTGCTGAGATTATAGGTGTGCATCATTACTGCCTGGTTAGAAGGATTGTCTTTAAACTCTCTCATAGGGAGACTCCTGCCCTCTTTGTAGTGAGGGTGTGGGCTTCATTTATATTTATTCAGCCCAGACCTAAATTCTAGTCCTCTGCTTTCTCCTATGTGATTTCATTTAGTTATTTTTGGGTGTTATTTATTTATTTATTTATTGGCAGGGTCTCGTTATGTAGCTCCAACTGTCCTAGAACTTGCTATGTAGGCTGGATTCAAACTCAGAGATCCAGCTGCCTCTGCCTCCCAGTTGCTGATATTAAAGGAATGTGCCACCATGCCCAGCTCTCTATGCAATTTTGAACTGGCAACTTACTCTTCTTGAGCTTCAGTGTTCTCATTTATAGAGCAGGTGGTTAGATACAGGCATACAAATTCCATCTTTTCTGAGCTATCAAGGGTTATTTTATTATTCAGTTATTTTAGTTTCCTGAGGGTGTGATAACAGATTCTTATAACTGGGTGACTTAAATACATTTGTGGAAAGTGGAAGTCTGAAGTAAGGTGTTTGCAGGGGTGACTTTCCCGGAGACTCCAGCCCTTCCCCTGGCTTCCTCTCTCTTCTCCTAGGCCTCTCTCCTGGCTTCCTACTTTCACCTTCCCTTGACATTCTACTCTGTGTGTGTTTCCTTCACCTTATGGGGATATTTATTAGGTTAGGACCCACCCCCATTCCATTATGACTCTTTTTACATAGGCTTTAGCTATAAACACCCTCTTTCTGAATGAGGTCACAGTTGACGGTATTTGAAGCTTAGACTGGGGATCTGTCTTCTTGGGGAGCTACATCCTACCCACTCCAATAGCACGGCAGAATGCTCCTGTTACAGTACGCCAGTAAGGGAGTTTCCTGTGCTTCTCAGGGGAGAATGTTGGGGAAGCCTTCATGGAACTTTTGAACCAAAATTTGCTGTCCTTGTAAGCCTCTGAGGTTATTGTGTCAATCAAACCAGAGCGATTTCTGTTGTTTTTTGGTGACACACAGCTTTTAGCTGTGCTGCACACCCTTCTGCGGTGTGTGTGGGAGCTGTCATGCATCTCATTACAGAATATGCCCAGCATTTGGATTTCAAGTGACGATAGCCCAGTGCTGTCATGGTTTCCTTCGGGCACTTTTGTCTTGCTTAACGATGCAAAACAGAAAACGCACACAAATGGTTCCTCAAAATGAGGCCTATCGTTATTGCCTCTTTACCTCCAGGGCCTCATACTGCAGAAGCTTATTCACTGCAAAGCAATGAGGCCTCTAAATCTCCCGCCTTCATATTTTCTATTCCATATTACAGTCGAACATGGTGAAATTAATTGTGGCCAAGGCAGAGACGACAGGAAAAACCTATAATGGTTTATCATATTTTGTAGGCTTTGTGAGGGCTGTAAATTTAAGGCATATAGGAATTGTATTTATTCTTCAGGTTCTGCAAATTTGTTATGTTCCTTTTTCTCCATGGGGAAAGGGTCTTCTGGATAATGGGGAAGGGGTCACTCTGTGTTGAAGAAGAGGCAGCCATGGAGATGCTCCCGGTGTTGCAGACCCCTGTAGAGCCAACTCTCCCAAGCTTCTTTAGTTTCATGGCTGTTAATAACTGAATTATTAATGCTGGCTTGCTGCTGGTTAGAGCTGCTTCTGAGACAGCCTCTCCTCTTACATCAGCTCTTTGATAGCAGCGATTGTCCGAATCACATTTCATATGGAGAAGTCATAAACTGAATAGGGGTGTGTGTGTGTGTGTGTGTGTGTGTGTGTGTGATATACACATGCTCTTAGGAGCGAGGCCTCTGACCGTGTGACTGTCTGTTTGAGAGTACCCTTTGTCTGAACCTTGTGATGCAGAAATTTACATCCTGGGATGGGAGCAAGGTCATTGCTGTTACACTAATACCCAGAGATTCCACAGTTCCTCTTGACATGGAATTGCTCCTTTCTCAGTCCATTTGGACAGTGAAGCTGTCAGAGACTGAAGTTCTTTGAAATCACCCATTCTTAGAGATGTGGAGAAGTTGTTTTAGCTACTGGACCGTGTGAACAGGAGCAGGGCATTGAGGCTGCAGTCTTTTGTTGTTACTACTTGCTTGTTTGTTTTTAAAGACAGGGTCACACTAGGGTCTCACTTTTGCTGGTCTAGAACACAGTATGTAGACTAGACCAGGTTAGCCTTGAACAGAGACGCTCCTGCCTCTGCCTCCCATGTGCTGGGACCACAAGCCCAGGTCATGTGCCTGGCATGAATTCGTGGTCATAAAGCAAAAATCACGAGCAGAATTAGCACAGAGACAACACGCACACTGGTATAGCAAGTCCTTGTTACACTGACAGTGACCCACAGAGGCACATTTGCATGTTCATACAGAAATTCATATGTGAATGGTTCATAGCAGCAGCTTTCATACTCACTCCAAAGTGAAAGTGTCCATTGTTTTATGAATGGATAGATAATAAAATAATATTGCTATATGAATACTAAATGTGTGGTACATCCATTCAGTGGAATATTGCTCAGCTATACAAAGAAGCAAAACACTGATACCTATTGAAGATGGGTGACCTTTGACAGTTGGTAAATGAAGCAAGTCAGTTAGAAAAGACCATGTATTTCTATGATGCTGTTGTGCAGGATGTCCAGAATAGCAAAGGCCATTGAGAAGGAGAGCAAGTGGAGGTTTACTAGAAGTCATGGGATAGGGGAGGAAATGGAGAGTGGATTGTGGCCTTGGTTGCATTGAGTTGTCTACCTTACATTGTGGAGTTGAATAGTGTATGAATTTTATCTCAATAAACCTGTTTAACAGTCACATTTAAATTGCAGATTAGAATATTATATAAAACTGAATTAAAAGGCATCCTGTTTCTAATATATTTAGATTTATTCTAATCGGTTCCCCTTTGTGTCTTTAAAAGTTGTTGGATGTGACCCATCATATTGAATCCATAATCCACATTTTTATAAATTTTTCTCCTTTTTACAGATGAAAACGAGTTTTAGGGCATCAGGATGGCAAGCCTACTCAGTTTATTAGTGGTTGATTTGAGACAATGGCTGGGATCTTCTGATTCTCATTTCTCTGTGCTCCCAGGAGGTTGGAAGTTCTTCGACTTGGGACAAATATTGGGATCTGTAAAGGTCCTGCCAGTGAAGGCTGGGGAGATGGTTTGTCAGATGGACCTGGTTTTGATTTTTTTTGGTTCAACATAAAACAAACCTAGAGTGGTAGCAAGCATTTATGATCTCAGTACGGGGGAGGAGGAAGCAGGAAGATTCCAGGGAGCTCATTGGACTACTTGGCAAGGTCAGGGTCACTGAGAAATTTGCATAAATGGTGGAGGCACCTGAAAGAGGTACTTGAGTAATGCTAGTCCAAGTTTTTCTCTGGTCCCAGCCCCACATACATGTGCTCATGTGCGCACATGCGAGCGCGCGTGCACACACACAAACACACACACACACACACACACACACACACACCTAAGGTACTGGAGCTGACTAGCCTCCTTGTAAACCCCTTCTCATGGTGCCTGAGGTAGTTAGGAAAGTTCCAGACTTGTAAGGACTGGCTGGCTCATCGTGGAGCACAGCGCCCCATATAGCACAGCATGTGGCTCACTTATATGGGATGCACATTTGTTTATTTTTTTAGGCAGAGATACTATTTTTCTCAGCGTTTTATAGTAATAACACTCAACATTCTTAACTGCCTTCTGTTTAGATGACAGGTGTCTAGCTCTTCCACTGAAAGTCAAATTTGGTATATGGAGTGATAAGAAATTAGGGGGTATACATGAGGAAGAGGGAAAAAAATAAACATTGGTTTTGACTAAAGCTCCAGTGGTATCAGTTAATTGTGCCTTGGATAGAGATACAAAGAAAAGAACATTTTAACCGTATTACAGGATGGGGCTGAGGCCGATTCTTGGGAGCAGACAGAGTGTGGAACAGTAAAAGGTTCTGGGTTATCCAGATGTGCGTGTGTGGTGTGAATAGAAGAGAATTTGCTTCAAGGAATTAGAACTGGTTTTGACCTGGCCCCCTTCTAGTGTCTGAGAGGCCATATCATGGCCAAACAACTAAGACTGGTTTGTTTACCCCAGTGTCTCTTTCCTTCTCTCTTTTCCCCCCTCTCTCTACTTCCTTCCTTCTTTTTTTTTCTAGCTTTTTTTTTTTTTTTTTTGGTCAAAGTCAAGTTGCCATGTGCTAGGGGCAGCTGAGAAGAGGTAACCGCAGTTGAGACGATGCCTCCATAAGGTTGGCCTGTAGCAAACCTATGGGACATATTCTTGATTAAATGATTAATGTGGAAGGGCCCTACCCATTGTGGGCAGTTCTCTCCCTGGGCAAGTAGTCCTGGGTGTATCAGAAAGCAAACTGAACAAGCCAGAGGGAACAAACCAGTAAGCAGCACTCCTCCATGGCCTCTGTTTCTCTTCCTGTTTCCCAGGTTCCCTCCTTGACTTCCCTGCTTTGACTTCTCTCAGCGATAGCCTTTCACCTGCAAGTGTAAGATGAAATGAACCCTTTCCTCCCCCAGTTACTCATGGCCATGTACTTTATCGCACCAGTAGAAGACTAACAGACACACTTAGCATTTGGGAAACCTTCTGCCTTGGTAGTTTTATAAATAAATATTTGCTTGCTCTTGCAGGAACATTTCTTTTTCTTTTTCTTTTTCTTTTTCTTTTTCTTTTTCTTTTTCTTTTTTTATTGTGCTATACATTTTTCTCCACTCCACTCACTTCCTCCCCTCACCCCTTCTACCCACTTCTGTGATCCATGCTCCCAGTTTACTCAGGAGATCTTGTCTTTTTCTCCTTCCTATTTAGATCTATGTATGTCTCTTAGGGTTCTCTTTGTTGTCTGGGTTCTCTGGGATTGTGAATTGTAGGCTGTTTTTTCTTTGCTTTATGTCTAAAAGCCACTTAAGAGTGAGTACATATGATATTTGCCTTTCTGGGTCTGGGTTACCTCACTCAGTATGGGTTTTTTTTTTTTTTTTTTTTTTTTTTTTTGTAGATCTATCTCTTTGCTCTGCAGGAGCATTTCATTTCCCACAGTGGATTGGGTGTTTCTGTTCTTAACTCCATTATGAGTCGTATAGCACTGGGCCCACCATCTTAGCTTGGGTAGGTTTGAGCTGAGGTTTGTAAGCCGGGTGGAGAGAGAAGGACTGGGCTTCTCCCACAGGTCTGTCATACAGCAAGGTTTCCTCCCGAACTAATAGGGAGCCATCATTGTCTGGTTTTCATATTGCCGTGCCGTGAGGTTCCTGTTAGGTGGTCACTCCTCCAGTGGAGGATCGATGTCTTCCCCATCTGACTGATTGAAAGGGCTGGGGCCAGGAGTGTACTGAAGGGATAAAGGCAGCGAATACAAACACTTAATGACTAAAACAGCAGCAGTCTGATTAAAAGTTGTGGGCCCAATCAAGGTGTGTGGTCTTCTTCGAACTCCTAATATGTCAGCACAGCCCTTAACTCAGTGTTGACCTTTGGATCAAGTCCTTGCTCCTCCATGTGCTCCTCATTTACCTGTGGAAACACTAGCATCTGCGTCATCCTCTGAAAATGACAATAGCCATGTGCCGGCCTAAGGGTGATGGACTGCTGGGAAGAAGGTAGTGAATGCTACAGAGCCATTGATTCATATCATGTCCTCAACGAATAACAGCTATTTTATCACTGCGTGGTAGAAACTTGCTCCCGTTTTGCAGATCAGAAATCTAAGGCTTAAGCAGATTCCGCCCCAGCTGGAGGTCTGCAGCTGCAGTGTAGTGCGGGCTCAGACCGAGATAGGGCTGGATGACTGGCTGCCATGTTCGGACCTCTGTACTCTTCTCACCTATCATCTGAGGACAGTAAAGAGGTCATATGTACAGAAGGACTGTGTTGAGTGCTTAGACCTACCTGGGCTTCCATTTGGGATTCCAAGATCTTTTCTTGAAGGAAGTTGGCTCATCTCAGTGACCTGGACCTAGGATCAGTGTTTGCCTGTGTAAGTGTGGAACTCTCAAGCTCTTGCCCTTCGCCTTCCCTGTCCCCTAACCTAGAGTAACTGAGGCCAAAGAGATGTTTTCCGTCTGTGTCGCATGTCCCAATTGCGGTTACTCAGGAGACTCTGTGTGCTTGCCTTTTCTTCTCAGTGTCAGTGATTACAACCTCTAGTAACAGATAAAGGCCCCTCCCCATTCTGATGCTTGCAGACACTCCCAGACTTCCCTGAAGCCGCAGAATGTGCACGATCAGTACCAGATTGATTCCAGGCCTTCCTTGCCTGTCTCCTTCTAGACATGGAGGATTCCCATTTTATCAGGAGTGTGGGTCACCACGTGCGATGACTCGGGCCTTGTGATCGGCCGGATGTGAAACAGCAACAAACCCAAGTAGCAATCCCAGAATGAGCCTCCAAGGACCATCAGCCTTGTCCAGGACCTCCTGGGCTCCAGGGAAGCTGGAGATGGGACCTGAGGGCTCTGTGGTTTGTAAGTCTGCAGAGAGCTAATGGGGCTTTGGTCTGGTGACTGTAGGAGCTTTGGCCTCTGTGTAGTAGTAGTAATAGCAATTTAAAGGAGACTCATTACTGAAGCAGTTATTGCTTTTGTTCAGAATGGCTCATCCCAGTCAGGCCCTATTAAATACAGCAATTTAACTGACACTTAGTGTCTTTATGGGGATGAATTATCCTTTGGCCTGGTCACCTCCACTTTGAAGTTTGGTCATTGGTACAGCATGGGGAGAGCTGTTCAGGCTGATGCTCTTGCTCACTTGTAGGCCCACCACAGTACTTCATTCAGCACGCATATAATGGGACCACCTCCACACATGACACCAAGTGGAGCTCTCATTTCTGATGAAGATGAAGCCAGTCTGGACCCTGTCGCTGAGTTCACTGAATGGGATTCGCTGATTTCATTCAGTCCGGAAACACTGATTGGCACCTACCATGTGTAAAACCTGTGCTTGGTGTTGCCCAAGAGGATGGGGGCAGCTCGTTGCTGTCCATGGATGTGCAGTCTTTATGGAATAGAGAGAGGCATGAGGTGAATTGCCTGGGTCCAGCCTGGAGCTGAGCACACATCATAAGGGACACTGGGAATGCAGGAGAAAAAAGGGGTGGTTGGACTGGGGGAGCTTTGTTGTGTAGGTGACATTAGTGCCCCTTGAAGGATGTCATCTGTTGTGATGATGGGGAAAGGTAAAGAGGACAGGGGCTGGCAGAAGAGAGATGACTGAGACCTAGGTGAAGCAGGCGCAGTGTGAGGACTCTTCTCCCCTGGAGCTGCACCAGATGTGCAGGCCCGAGGGACAGCTGGCTTTTGAAGAGCTGGAACTAGTTTGCCCAGCTCTTGAGGGCTGAGTGCTCTCGCCATTCTGTGTGGAGCAGGTTGCAAAAGCAGATTACATTTGGAGGGAACTTGGAGCAAGACGGGAAGGAATCATATTCCCCAGACTCGAACATTAGTGGGTAGAAGTCTGATTCTCCACATGTCAATATCTGTCATATTGCTAACTCTCAAGTGAGGATGACATTCAGAAAGATCCTGGGGAAGAATTCTCTCAGCAGTGAGCTTCACACAGCCCCAACTGAGCAGTTCTTTTAAGAAATGGCTCTTTTAATTTAGTAATTGGAGAAAATGGTTTCTTCTAAACTCTCTGCCTGTGTTGAGTTACTGTATATCAGTTCTGCAATAGCTGTCACCTTCATTAAAATTCTAAGAGAATGACATTGATTTACACCCTCATTGTTGCTCATTTGGAAAATAGATTTAGACGGAAAGAAAATAAAAATCAACTAGTAATTGTGCCACTTAGTAAGAGTTTGGCGGGTTGCCCTTTTTGTCGTGTTTGACATACATATGAATGTGTATGTAGTTTCTGTCGTCCATTATCCAGTTTACATAAAGTGAGCCCTGTTCTGTTTATGAAAACATTTCTAACTGGTGATTTGGTTTGGTAGTACACTGCTTCCCTAGTTGGTACAAAACTCTAGATTGGAATCCCTAGTTATTTTTATACAGAGAGAGAGAGAGAGAGAGAGAGAGAGAGAGAGAGAGAGAGAGAGAGAAAGAGAAAGAGAGTTTTCCCCTAATCTTCTTGGCAAGTGGAGTTCTCAGATTTCTTTTCTTCAGTCTCTATTGTGAAAATAATTGGTTTTCCAGTTGTTTTCCGACCAGGAGCTCTGTTCTCATAGGGTTCAGTTTTCCATGCCATGTCCAGTGAGTCTCCTGAGTGGACCATCCCTTCTTCCTCGGGGGCACTTTGCCAATTCATCCAAATCAACTTTATTTTTTTAATTAATCTATTTATTTATTAAAAATTTCCACCTCCTCCCTGCCTCCCTTTTCCCTCTCCCTCCCCACATTCCCCTCCCTCTCTAGTCCTAAGAGCAGTCAGGGTTCCCTGCCCTGTGGGAAGTCCAAGGTCCTCCCCCTCCATCCAGGTCTATAGAGGTGAACATCCAAACAAACCAGGCTTCCACAAAGTCAGTCCATGCAGTAGAATAAAAACCCAGTGCCATTGTCCTTGGCTTCTCAGTCAGCCTTCATTGCCAGCCACATTCAGAGTGTCCATTTTGATCACATGCTCCATCACTCCCAGTCCAGCTGGCCTTGTGGCCATATAGAATTCAGCCCAGCCGACATTCTAGAATTTATTTCCTCACTCGCCAGATCTGGGTTTCCCTTCCCAGTTTTAGTTGTTGTGAGTCGCTGCCATGGTGGCACATTTGACGCTTTACCTCGTGGACACTTAGAGGCATTTCTTCAGGTTCAAAGGGAGTGCCGAAGCCCACATCCACTTGTGCCCCAAGAACCAACTGACTTGCAACAGAGACACATTCAGCACTGAGTCACCTCTTGTGCACCTGTGTGGTCCTTTCAGTGTCTAGAGGGTATCAGTGCTGCAGAATTCTTAGCTGTTGCTATCCCCCACCACCCGCAGGGCGCGGGAGATCTTTCAGAGGCCCTCGTGGTCACGTGATCTTCACTGGGTGCTTTTTCCCTGGGCTTAGACTGTGGAGAATCACATTGCTATCTTCCCTGCTTTAAGACAGTTAGCACATATGTTGGACAGTCAGAAATTCAGATGAAAAGGCTCCAGAGAGATGACTTCATCATTGAAGTGCTTGCCCTGAAAGTATGAGGACCAGAGTTTGATCCCCAGAATCCTTGTAAAAAAAACCAGCCATGGTGGCTTATGCCTGGAATCCCAGAGCTGGGGAAGTAGAGACAGCCTATCCTCATGAGTCAGCCCCAGACCAAGAGAGACGGCTGAAAACAAGGCAGGTGACGTTTGGAGGAACGACCCTGGAGATTGTCTTCTGACTTCCACATGCACAAGCACCTATATCATGTGTACACACACACACACACACACACACACACACACACACACACACAAGAAGGACAGACAGAAAGAAGAAAGACAAGATAGACGAATGGCTTTAAATAGATTTTCATCCTGGCTTGCTCCTGGCTCACTCAGGTCTGGCCAGGGCCCCAAATAGCACACCTAACCCACTGCTTCCAACTTTCTAGTAGAAAAGAATTAGGGCCCACCTAACCTATAAGGTGGCAATTATGCAACAGTTCTTAGGCATGCTGCAAATTTATTAAGAGCAATGACTTCCTATGCAACAGGGCCAACTTCATTCATGAGTTTTCTGCTGCAGAGCAACCTGGTAGGTTACCATCACATTTTTGTTAGTCAAAGCCATACCCAAGTCCAATTAAGACAGAGTGTGCAATTTCCTGAAGTCAGGATTGAGGTCATAACCTCGAGTGCTCAAGAATTCCAAGTGTAATTAATCCATCAAATTATGATTACAAAGAGGAAATACCCTATCAATATCCAGTGTGCTGAGAGGGTGACCTGCCAGGGTGACTGACTGTTCTTCTGAATGACCACACTCCATCTGAGTGGACTGGGCTTGTGTGTGTAGTATTTCTTCAGTGTGAGCTTGAGTCCCTTGCTGGAATTGGTCGGCATCCCTTCTGGTACCCCATTTCTGTTTAAATGTGAAGTTCATGTACAGGCTGCTGTTGCACGATGGGCTGGGCTCTGCTTCTTCCAGGACACCCTCAGCCTTGGTTATCCCGCTGAAGTCCAAACTCCTTCATCCAGGAGGACTGGGAGCTTCTGAAGGGTGGGGAGTGCGAGGGCAGAAGGAAAGAGGAGTAGGGATGGAGAGGGAGGGAGAGAAGGGAGAAAAGAGGGAAAAGAGATGGGGCAGGGGAGAGGGGAAGAGAGAAGAAGGGAAGGAAAGAGAAGAGAGGGGAAATTGAAGGGGAGAGAGGGAGGGAGAGAAGAGAGGAGTAAGATGGGGGAGGAGAGAGAGAAAAGAGGAGCGAGGAAGAAGGGGAGGGGAAGAGAGCGTGAGCATATGAGTGTGTTGGTCGTATTTCTTAGGATCCTGCCACATACTGCTTCTTGGATGAATGGCTTATCTTCAGTGTCGTTGTCCCTATTGTGTGGGGTCATGCTTCTGAGATAGATCATCTTAGAGCTTCCCTTTGGCTACAGAGAGTAGGACCTCTGGTTATGGTCCTATTACATTACAGCTATTGATAGAGATAATTCCAACAAAGTAGAAAGTAAAGTGGAAACTGAGTCATTTAAACACACCCGCTTCGTCCGCCCTAGATGTGACCCGGAAATGGCCTTCTCTCTTCCCATCCTGCTACAGATCGGAGCCAGGGACCTCGTAATTCACCCCATTGGAAACTTCTGCCTGCCCCCAGCAGATGGTTTTGTTTAATCCTTTTATTTCCCCCAAACCACACAGCTCCTGCTACTAGAGTTATAATTGGGGAACTCACCAATTAGGGGGAAGAACTGTGTGTCTTGGAGGCCTATAGGAATGGGACGATATTTTGGCCCCACCACTTTCTTATTGGAGGAACTTGACTTTTCTTGGCCTTGGTTTTTCCATAGAAACCACCAAGGGGATAAAATGCCTCTTAGAATTAGGCAGTGATAGTGTATGCCTATAATCCCAGCACTCAGGAGACAGAGGCAGGTGGATCTCTGTGAGTTGAAGGCCAGCCTGGTCTACAGAGTTCCATGACTACCAGGGCTGTAACAGAAAAAAAAAACCCTGTCTCAAATCAATCAATCAATCAATCAATCAATCAGTCAGTCAGTCACACCGCCCCCATGCCTTTTAGAGTTGTTCCACATGTTAAATGGGCAGCCTCAGTGACAGCACTCACCTGTATGCCCAGAATGGAGATGGTGGGAACTTCTGGATGTGTGCACCCTGTGCTTTCTGCCCCTCCCACCTGCAGGGCATCTGGGGCCAGCTGCTCCTCTGTGGGGACCGAAACTGCTTCCTACACAGAGCCTGGTATTCATGGTCCTTTGGTTATATGATCTTGGGTGAGTTATTTAACGTTTGTTTCCTCCTGGGTTCCCTTGGCACTCTTTCCTTTCTCCCTCACAGGGTGGAATCGTGTGAAGATATTGGTACTGTCTTGTATTTAGCATCCAGCATGGGGACAGTGCTAGGCTGTTGGGTTAAATCTCCCCTTGCCCATCAATTCTGACCTCACTTCTGCGCAATTCTTCTCCGCCACTGCTGGCAACAGTCCTTTTTTTCATAGGAAGAAGTTTCTGATGTTTCTGCCATTTCTAGTTGAAGTGCTGTGCCCATCCCATAATAGGGCTTGATTAGGCTCACTCTGTCTTCAGCCACACACAATGAGCTTCTCCGACTCTCCCAGTCCATGGGGAGAAAGTTAACAATTCTAAATCCAAGAGCTCTGGGAAGCTCTGGGAAGACCCACCCACTCAGCAGGCATTATTTATTTATGCTTTAATCTTTGTAGATTACTCTAAGTTGCTTGATGCTCTCCAGAAAGCCCCCGAGTAAATGGAAGTTGTGCGTCCACCCAGAGTAATTAATGCACTTTCTACTAGTGAGGGAACATGTAATTTGCAGGAATGTGTGTCAAGACCCACCCTGCTAAATTTATACCCTGTAATTTGCAACGCTCGCTGGCACCAAATCGGCAGAGCAGTGAGACGGACTTACCTGCTTTGCAATTATATCTGCTGGCTGGTGTTGCAGGCTTGAGTAACTGGGGAGAGAGGAGATTTCAATCACTTAAGTAAATGAGAAGTGGCTCCCCAGGGCCCATCCGAGATGGCCCTCTGGTAAGAAGGCTGGTTAATCATGTTTCCTTTGTGCAAAGTTGAGAGCGGATGAGGGCGAGCAAGGGAAGATGAGAGGCTCGGGTCCTGAGGCTTTCCTGGGTGTGGAGGAACCTTGGACTTGAGAAGGAGTTTTTGTTGCTGTCCCCCCCCCCCCCCTCAGACAGCCTCCAGGAAAGGCACACATGGGGCTAATCTAACAGAAATGGTTTAATGGACTGTTTTATGAGCTGCATTGGCCCTCATCATTGGCTTTGGGGAGAATCTTGCTGGTTTTAAAACTGGAAGTCACTTTACTGTTTCTGCAGACCAGTGATTTCGGTAAACTCCTTGTTAATTTTATTGGTTGGAGAACCTCCGCGAGAATCTTTACAGGCTGAAGTGCCACAGCCTTCTGGCTCTGTTGAGTGCAGGGAAGACGCTGTGAACCAGGGCATGGCAGCTCATGCCTGAACACCCAGCCTTCCGGAGGCCGAGTCAAGAGGATTTGGAGTTCTAGGTTACCCAGGGCTTCACAGTAAGACCCTGTTTTAAAACAAAACAAAACAAAACAAAACCAGAGACAAAAGAAAACAAGACTTATGAGAGGATGGGATGGCCGGGGGTTGCCCCATAAAAGACTCCAGTAGGAGATGAAATGAAGGTTAGGTAGCCCTGGCTCTGAAAAGTCAGTTTCCTCTGTGTGACCTTAGGGTGGCTACTGAGCCTTGTAAATGGCTTTTTCTCAGTTGTGAAATGGAAGTAATGATTTCTTTGATTGAACTGGTTCTAAATATGAGGTGATTGTAAAGGTGCCTTTCATGAATTCCATTTATATTTGGGGAGGGCATCATATTCACTAGTTACCGACACTCTTGGGCTTCCCAAACCAGATGGAATCGGTGGACAGACGGGGTAGTGTCCTGTCTTCTTTGAAATCTATTTGAGACTGGAAAGCATGGACGAGAGCCACATCAGGCTGTTGGCAGGAGTGGCGTGGTAGCAAAGTCTCCCTGATCCTTACCCCTGGGTTTCCCGAAAAGGCTTGTCTGTTATTTAGCCTTGGGGGCCTGCTCAGGAGTCAGAAATGTAGGGAAGGCTCTGGAATCTGGGTCAGGAGATGACTGCGTGCAGCCTTTAAATGCTCCTGCTGTTAAGTGTGGCTTTTCAGATCTGTGTCTGATCCCATTGGTAGCTGAGGCTTGGGGAAGAAGGGCTATTTTCTCGTGCATGCATGTCTGCATCTCCCCCTACTAAATATTTATAGACTGTGGCACCTGGGAAAGACCCATGTTTAACTGACTGAATATTAATAAGCATATTTGAGAGAATCGAGGTCTTTGTTTTCTAGAGCAGTTAATCTATTCCTGTTCGTTGCTCTTCTTCAGGAAGCTGTATGACCCAAGGAACAGGACAGTCTCATTTCCTTGTAGTTTTTTCCAGCTTGCACTTGGATTTCCACAGAGGCCTCACTTAAAACAACAGCAACAACAAAACCAAAGCATGTTTATAGTGGTGTTACCCTGTGGCGATTAGACCCTTCTCTTAAAATTTTGGTTATGAAAATAATATACACTGTGTTTGTTTGCTTGAATTGCTTGTTCTTGTAGCTTTTTTCCCCACCTCAAGCTGGGGAAGCACCAGTGTCCCCTCCCCCACCCGATACAGTGTGGTCAAGGTCCTGCACACAATTGGGGATCTTAGTCTGGCTTCCTACTAGTCACAGAAGTGGATCTTACATTGTTCACATATCCATGGTTTCCCCAGCTCCCATCTGAGGTGCCTACCTTTTTCTATGAGCTTCTAGAGGAGTACATTTCTCTGGAAATTCCCTTTTCTGCTGATAGGAACCCGGCTTTTTTGTATCATTAATTCAGACATATCTGGGCTGCCCCAGGGGCCACTGGTTAGGAACCATCGACAGGCCTTTTAGATGTCCTTACTGCAAGAAGTTGTCATCCCTGGCTGGTTGTCTGCCTGAAAAGAAGGTAGGGAAACGGCCTGAGTTCACATCTCCGGAACCACATAAAAGCCAGACAAAGCAGTCCATAGCTAAATCTCAGCTCCAAGTAGGAGCAAGAGTAGAGGGCATGTGGGTCCGGGGGGGACTATGGGCCTACCAGTCTAGCTAAACAGTCAGTGCCAAGTTCTGTGAGAAACTGTCTCAAAAATAGGATGGAGAGAGAGCAACTGAGGAAGATACCAGATCTTAGCCTGCCTCCAGCCTTCACATATGTGCACATTGACAAACACACATACACATGGACAACATATATGCATTGAGAGAGAGAGAGAGAGAGAGAGAGAGCATGCGCCTGTCCACTGTCATCCATGCTGTGCCTTATAAGTTGGATTGGTGCTGCTGACATGCAAACACTGTTTTATAATTGATCTTTTTAACAGAGTTTCAGACATTTAATCCATGCAGAAATGCTACAAGTTGCTGCACCTTATCTAGGAGTTTTACCACCACCACCACCACCTCACGATCATCATGATGAATTATTATTGTTGCAGAAAAGAACACAAGAAAACACAGTGTTCAAAAAGACTATTTTCTTTGTCTTACGAGCCAGCTACTTATTTTTCAGAAACATAGACTGACTATCAAGAATTTTCCAGCTTTGCATAGTAGCCAAGTACTAAAATCCAGTTCTACCCTGTGGTTCTTTCTTGTTTTCTTTTGGGCTTTAAAGATTTCAAGGAAGCTGGTCAGTAGGTTGGGTAGGATGCTCAGGCCTTGTAACTTGTCTGCACAGGCGATGGAAGGATGTCTTTCACTCTAATGATGGCATTTAGATTACACAGCTGCTAAAATCTGAAGCCCGGAGTGGCACCTTGAACTGCCGGAGGCACTTGGGATTGCTTGCCCCTCGCTCCAGGGGTGCCGAAGCGAAGCCGACCAACAGCACTAGTCTGAGAAAAATACAGCTAGGACATGGGTCTGCTGCCAGGAATACCATCTGCTGTTCCCAGAGGCAGAGACTGGCGACTCAACTTGTCCCTGCCTTCAATAAATAGTCAGAGAGACTAAATATGTTCGTTTATTTTAAGTTTGACCAGTCTTTCATAATGTTTGTTGTTAGAAGGAGAATATATATTGGGATGATTGAAGTGAGGCTCAGTTCTTTGATTCTCAAATCCTATTTTCTTACTGTGTGCCTTTGACTTTCTCTATTTGTCGGACAACTGAGTTAATGTACATGAGGGATTGTTCATTTGGCACACCCTGCTCCAGAACTGATGAACGTGTGGATTTCTCATTGTGCATTAAGTAAAGTCCAAGCTTCATCCTCTGGCTTATAAAGGCTTTGTTAGCCCTCATCAGTTTGTTAGACCTCATCAGGACCACTTGACTATTGGCTGTCATGTCTTCATTTATCTCAGTGGTTTCTCTGGAATGTAGATTTTACCCAACCTAGAAAGCCAGCCCAGTTGTCAGCTATTCCTTGAAGCGTTCTTCTAGGCCCTCTGCCATAAATGTCTCCATCCTTAGTAATTCCTCCATTCTCTTGTTCTCTTTTCTGTGTAATTTCCAAGTCTTGGACTCTTCGCGGCTGGTGAATGCTCCGGACTCTTCTGGCCAGGTTTTCCTTGTGCTTTTGCCTGGATTCCCAACAGCCTCCAGTGCACTAAGTTTCCAGAAAATTCCTATGGGAAAAATGAATGAGTTCATTGAATGAATGTATACTCTAAAACAGCCAGTGACTTAGAGGGTCACCCGTAGTGCCTCAAGAAGCTGAGCTATCTAGCTGGACCAAGTCAGTGTCTTTCCTATGGAACCCTGACTAATGGCTTGTCACCAGCATCCTTATGGTCTAATATCACAGTCACAGCCTGACTACCTAGCCATGGTACAAGAACTTGGGCCTTAGCCTCAGCTGTTTTTAATTAGAAAGATCTAATAATTCCCTTTTGTTACCACTGCCTTTGAACATGGTTCTTACAATTGATTTTAATTAGTCAGCGTAGATTGCCTTACTTCTCTAGTGTAAAGCTTCTAGAGGTTAGCAACCTTTAGTAATATATCTTCACTTCAAGCTGTGAACCTCTGGGGATCTTGAAACTAAAAACAAAAGAAAAACGAGGTAAAAAAGAAGAAGCCAAGCAGTGATGGCCCATGGGAAGCAGAAGCCGACAGATCTCTGAGCTCAAGATTGGTTGGCCTATAGAATGAGCTCCAGGACAGCCAGGGCTTCAAGGAGAAACCCTGGTGCCAGTAGGTATAGGACGGCAAGTTCAGGCAGTGTTTATATTCTTATCTCTCCACTGTAGCTCTGAAGTGACTTGCTAGTTTTAAAAAAATTAAAAAGCTATTATGTTTAAGTTGGCTTACCCAAAGATGATTATGCCAAGTCTCTTTAAAGAGAAAAATGTCGTCCTCATTTATCTGTAGGGAAAGTTTGAGAAATACTGTTTTCCCAATGTTTCTGAGATTTTTTTTTATCTTGTCCTGAAGGTAGTACTGAACCTGACATACAGTGGAGTTTGGCGAAAGTGAATTTTTCCCTAGTCCCCCTAATAAGTTCCTCTTGGCCTCCTGGCATCTCATTAATGTGGGAGACTCGGGTGGTGTGCATTTCTTCTGGTGGTATTTTACAAAATCTGTTCCCCACTCCACACCTCCTTCCTCCTGGAAGGACCAGAAGGACTGGCAGGTGTAGCCCAAAGGCTTGTTGCAAAGTTTGGAGTAGTCTCATAGAAGGGAATGGGGGTGGGGAGTAAGGCTGGGGAGCAGTCACACCCTCATTGAAGATAGTTTTCATAAAGCCTTGTACTAGCACCTTCTCCCTGAAGGCTCTCCTGTGTGTTTGTGGATCTGAGACTCTCTGCTGGACTGTGCCCTAGGACTCTGGGGCTGGGGAGTGTGTTCTGAGGAGCTTTTCCTCCTGCACCTTCCACCTCCCTGTCTATGGAAGCTGAGCTTCGAGCAGCCTTTCCATGTTTACTTGTGTTAGGATTTTTATTGGGGTTGGGGAGGTGGGTGGAGATTGAGTAGCTCTGGGCTGAAGTTTGAACAGAAGCTGTTTGTTTTATGGGAACACAGAAGCTGATCTGAAAGTGGGGAGGGTAGAGACAGAGAGAAGGAAAGGGAGGGAGAGACTGAGGGAAGGAGCCAGAGACCTATACCTCAGTTCCCTTTGTCCACGAATTTACTTTCTGTGATTTTCTTTACCTGTAGTCAGCTGAGGTCTGAGAACATCATGCGGAAAATTCCAGAAGCCAACACTTCCTGAATCTAATTGGTGTCCTGTTTTGGGTAGCACGAAATCCACCCTGCCTGAGTAGATAGCTGCTGTCTAACACATAGTAGGGAGCAAAGAACTGTCTCTGGATGCTTAGGGATTGTAGGAGATAGTAAATGATGTGGGCAACAGAATGGGCCCGACGGGCAACTGATAGCCTGGGACAGAGGTGCTTTAGGCCCTGGTGCAGGGGCAGCAGTCTCCCTTGGTTAATATAATACCTGGGGAAGGGATTCACACGATTGAGAATTTTCTAGAAGACTCAGAAGTTGAGGGAAGGTAAGAGAAAGTCCTTTTCCGCACGTCCTCCTCAGGTGCTCTCAGCTTGAATTCCCAAGTAGACAATGCTGTCTCATCTCCAACAGGATGCCCTGTGTCCTGTCTGCCTGCTCACAGTTTAGTGGCCAGCCATCTAGGTTTTCTTTGTTTGATGCAGGGTCTCATTATGTGACCCTAGCTGGCCTAGAACTTTCTATATTAGATCAGGCTGGTCTTGAACTCAGAGATCCACCTGCCTCTGCCTCCTGAGTGCTGGGATTAATGATCTGAGCCACCACCACACCTGGCAGTGTGAGCTATTGTGGGTCTGCCGTTGTGGTACTGCAGAGTCTGTGTTAGCGTGTGATACTGTCTGTGGTCCCAGACTCCTCAGCAGGGGTCTGGAACACATCCCTTAGGGTAAGGGGCTTCTCTGCTGACTCGGGATGGCTGGTGTTACACACCTGTTCCATCCTATTTTAATGGACTGTTGTGATAGCATCAGTGCAAATGATGGCCTCTGCTGTGTCCAGGAAAACAGCAGTGACTGGTACCTGTAGGGATGTCATGAGACTCCCTTACTTGGGTCGCCTTCTCTGTCGTTTGACCAGCGCCACCCCTCTGTAAGGCTCACTGCCTAACTGAGCTCAGCCTCCTGCCCCCTGGAGTTGAAGCACCTCTCACTGAGCCTCTGGGCAGCAAGGATGGCTTGACACTACAGTTTTGAAGGTTTCGTTGTGACCGGAGAGAACTAGCAAGCTCTATTAGGCTTCTGACTGGTCTTCAGGTAGGGTCAGGGATTATTTGCCCAGTCTGTGGATTCATTGGCTAGAAACCATTTTCCATTGTTAGTTTGCTACAAACTGTGTGTGTGTGTGTGTGTGTGTGTGTGTATCTGTGTGCATGTGTATATTTGCCAAAGACAACAAAAAGTGTATTTAACAGAAGAAGGAGAACTTCCAAATTTATCCCATGGAAAAGTTTAGTGAAGCCTTTAAAAGATTCAGAACAAGTAAGCATGACCCCAGCAGGCTGTATCTGGAGATGGAACTCACCTCTAAGAGGGGCAGCCCCACCTGTGATTTGGATTCATTTTGAAGTGAAATGGAACGCACCCTCCCCACAACCTTCCCAAATGTCTTCTGTGTAGTTTGGTTCAGCTTGCTTCAGTGGAATGGGGGCCTTGCTCCAGGTTTGAGACGTCTGCATGCTTGTTGTTTATCAGGGTGTGGCTGATGCCATTTTGGGTATTCAGAGTCAGACGGTTTTGAGTGTTAGGGAAAATGAGCGAATCGATTAAAAATAAATCCCGAACATGCCTTTCCTCTCCGCGCTGCCCGTTCCCACCAGATCCTCACATCATGGGCCGTGGAACGTGATGTGGTGTGACTTGGACTGTGGACTGTGGACTCTGTTGGTGACTTGGGCTGTAGATGTAAGGAAGGAGACAGTCAGCTGGGAGTGACAGAGACCTTGCCTGAGAGTCAGCTGCGCTTGTCAGTGTGACCCTTTATTTTTTCTCAAGTAAACATTTTAAAAACTTGAATTGGCTGTGCACAGATGTCTAATGCAGAGCCCTGTGCATTTTCATGAAGTAAACACACTTGGGGATCAGGGCTCAGATCAAGAAGTAAAGTACCCAGCACCCTAACATCCCAGGGAGCCCAACACCATGCTCCCACCCACCACTAGCCCAACTTTCAACACCACAGATCATTTCTTTTTCTGCTGTTGAGTGGGCAAGAATACATCCTTTCTCTCAGGTTAGAAGCGTCCTATTTCTCCTCTCATTTCCAGGAGGCCAGTTGTGGGCTGACCCTCCACCTACTTGGGTTTCGAGGACAACCCATCTTGGCAAGCAGACACCTCAGGAGCCTTGGACTCCAGCCTCTGACATTATTGCTTCAGGCGCCCTTGAATGAGTTCTTCTGTCTTCCAGCAGAAATCATGGCCTGAGGCCACCTGGAAGACCCAGGACCCTGGAAACAGGAGTCCAGCGCAGGCTATAATTGTGGGCTTACGGAGTGTGCCAGGAGGACTTGGAGGGACGTTCTGCATTCCCCACACAGGGCAGATTACATTTATAAGCTTTAATCAGACTCACAGTTCCCGTACTCCCATCTCACCGACCCACCTCGGCCACATCTTCCTCAGTCACCAAGGGGTGGGGTTCTTATTGGGGTGGAGCTGGCTGGGAGGGGCACCTGAGGCCAAGGAGAAATTCGTGAGCTCTCCTTTTCTTAACTGACTAAGGAAGAACCACCCATAGCTTCCACCAATTGCTGTCCTGCTTCTTTCCCTTTTTAGGTTATGTTAATACTGGGGTTGTAAATTCTGTGGCTATGTCAGATACTCCCAACTGCTTTAGTTTCTTAGATTTTAATTGTTTAGTTTTTTTTTAAATTGTAATTTGATAAATTGGGTGGCCTTTTCCTTTGGCTTTTCTTTCTTGACTCTCCCCACCCCAGCTTTCATTATGAGCAGTGATGTATCCCTCCTGATGATCTTGGATCATCCTCCAGATGCATTTCCTGTGGTGACATGTTGCAGACTGGCCACCAGTGGGTAATAAATGCACATCCTAAAGTGCCCCCAAGAACTGCTCCACAGTTAGTGTTCTAGACCTTGGTGCTCTAAGTGTCAGTTTAGGCACAGAGGGACAAAACACATGCTTTTAGAGACCCATCTGGACCCGTGCTAATCATATTGTCTTGCAAATTGCTTTCTCCTTTCTAACCATAGTATAGACCTAGTCCGGGATCGGTGTGTTCAGGCTCCTGGGTTCTTCCTAAAGACTACTGCCCTGTGGTTTGTGATCAGCTACTCAGCACTGTTACCTTGGTAAATAAACAAGTTCTGAGTTTTCACAAATAATGCTGTGGAGAAAAAGAAAGGAACACCGTTTCTAGGTGTTTCCATCTGTACAAATGTGTCCCCAGGGAGGAATTTCTAGGTGAAGAGGAGGGAGATGGCTGGGCTGGGTGGATGGTGTTGGATCCTTGTTCCTTGACACATGGCCCGGGAAGCTTACCCAGCCGTATTCCCACTAGTAGTATAGCAAAGCCATTCTCCTCACCCATGTCAGTCCTTGAGCTACAGACTGTTACTGGGCTCTGTTTAACTGTTTGTGAGAGAGGATCTTTTGTCCTCCCTTTCCCCACCCCACTGTCTGTGTCTGTGCCTGTGTGTGTGTCTGTGTGTGTGTCTGTGTGTGTCTTGCCTCGTGTGTGTGTGCATCTGTGTGTACGTGTGCGTGTGCATACAGAGGCCCAAGGCTGATGTCAGGAGTTATCCTTCATTGTTCTTCCACTGTGTATTGAGACAGTTTCTCAATAAAACACCGACTCTCTGCTATGGCAAGTCTTTTCTGCCAGCTTGCTCTGGAGACTTCCTGTCTCTGCCTTCTGAGATTGGAATTGCAGAGAGGCTACTATGTCTACCTGGTCCTTACCTGGGTTCTGGGGATCCAAACTGGGTCCTCACATTCACCTGGCCAGCACACTGACCACTGAGCAGTCTCCCCAGCCCTCTGGACATTTTCATTTGCTTGTCAGTCATCTTGTACTAGCGCCTTGGTCACTCATTCCCTTTGTCCATTTTCTTCTGGCTTGTTTGGAGTTTGTTTATGGACTCTTTAAGGGATTCTAGTTACAGACAGAGGATTGTTTTAAAAGATGCATTTAGAAAAAAAAAATTGTTGGCATTCCTGCCTTGAAAGTTCCATAAAAGACCAAGTTGCCCTTATTTCTGGCACAAGTTGAAGGCTTTGGTTTTCTGCTTTGTTTTTATTTAATTAGGTGAACTTTTTCCTTTTGGCTGCAGAAGCCTGGCTGTCTGTAAATGCATTATCAGCTTGCAGCACAGGGTAGATCGTGATGTGAGGTGGAAAGTGAGCTGCACCAGGCTGGGGAGGGAGCCTGCTGTAGCTGATTATTGAGAGCGTGCAGTGAGACCGAATCCCTTAAATTCTGTGAGTCTTCATGTGGTTAGTGTCAGGGCACACTCATGACTCTAGGAGAGAGGCGGGGAAAGGGGCTGGGCCTCCATGTGGCTCTGGATCAGTGTGCTTCTTTATTCTTTGACATCCTTCATGTCATCCTGGCCCCTAAACTCTTGGCAAGTTCCCATGGAGCCAGTACTTGTCATGTTCAGAGCTTGTAAGAGTTGCCACCTTCTTTACTGGTAAACAACCTGGACTCCTTTCTAGTTAGAGGATGCAAGGGCTGAAAAAAAAATTGGGCTAGCTGGGGACCGAATCTAAACACTCCTATAGCTATGGATGACAAAGACCAGCTCTGATTTAGTGCCTTTATTTCTGCCAGGCCACCCTCATCACCTCCAGGAGCAAAAGGCTTGCTGTTTTGCTCTGGATGAGAGTCCCGGCCTCAAATGCCACTGGGCTGACTGCAGCTGTCACTACTCCCTAGATACAGAGAGAAACAAATAAAGGCCAAGAGTAGGGTGCTGATGGTTGGGGATTTCCCATGGGGAGAGAGGATTGGCTTTTCTAGGGCTGGTCCCGCAGACTTAGCTGAGAGGCTGTCTTAGTCCAAGGCGCATGGAAACACAGGGCTGACTCTTGGGATGTGTCACTCACTGGACGTGTGTGGGCCTGGCTCTTTTTCCCAGCTTGTAGAGCTGACCTTGACCTTCTGTGAGCTGGCTGTGTGAGGGTGGGCGTTCACCGGAGGTTAAATTCACTCATGGATAGCTGTGTAACACTGACAGCTCACACCATTCTGTACAGTCTTTGTTGCAGGAGCTCTGGAGGCAAGCGCTTACCTGCTAATGTTGAGCTGCCTCTGCCCTTTGGCTTGAAGACTTATTAGTTTGTACTTAAGCTACTCTAGAAGTAGAGGCTGCTTTGTAGAAATATCGGGACCCATGAACCCCTCATGAGATAGATTAACAATATGAATTTATTTCTTAGTATGCAAATTTGGACAAAGTTATTGTTATAATATTTAAACGTGAAGGATTTTTTTTAGTTCCGTAAATCTTAAACTATGTACAAATGTGGAAATTGGTCTAACTTGTGGGAATAATCCATAAGATGTTTGGTGGCATGCTTTTTATAATATAGTGCAAAGAAGCAACTGTCAGTGTGTTCATCCATCCACCCGCACGTTCATCTGTCCATCTCTACCCACCCTGCATTCCTTTCAATTTTCTGCCCAGGGCTACATTAGGACATGGATGGGCTGTTCTGCTGTATGAAAGATGCGTATGGTGCTGAGTGGCGTCTGGGAACAACAGACATTTATAGAGCATTATGGTATATGAAGTGGCAGAAGCCTGCCTAAGGTGGGTATGCAGTCTATCCTAGGAGGTTAGGGAGGAAGTCTTTGGAGAGGTGGGCTACCTGTAACACAGAGGAGGTCCTGAGCTGACCCGAAGGATGGAGATATGGGACTCTTGCAAACACTGGATGGAGTGGTGAGGTTTGTTCTGGGGGCCGTGACGGATGCCTCCTGCAGCCTGAGAGATGCCAATGAGGTTGCAGGTAAAATCAGAAGGATTGGTTCTAGGGTTGTGGGAGGCAAGGACAGAGAAAAGATGCATATGAAATTCTGCCTGCTGACATGTGTGAATAGGAATGAGGGTGAGTGTTGGGTGGCAAAAAGAGCAAGCTTAGGGAAATTTAAAGTTATGTCTTAGACATGGTAAGCTGATGTTGCGATGTTTGGTGGTAGGGGATAAACCTTTGAAGCTTGGGTACAGTATGGAGTTGGAAGGAGAAGAACTTAGCCAGAGAAAGAGAGGTATAAGGTTGGGGTTTCCCCTTGAAGGTCAAACCTAATAGTGGACAAGGTCGTATATTCAGGAAGCCATATGTTGCTTACACCAAAGAAAGCAAACCCTGAGACTGTTGAGGGGTAGGTGGAGGAAGCTGCTTCCAGGGCTGTAAGTGGGAGGCAAGGGAACAGGAGATAGAGGTCACTGAAGGGATGTGTCTTAGAAGGGAGGGCTGATTGAGGTGGCCCAGTGCACATAGACCAGGCATGGCGACTCACATCTGAAAGCCCCACACTCCTCCTGAGATGCAGGAGGGTTGAGTTTTGAAGCCAGCTTGGGCCACACAGTGAGACTCTGTCTCAAGAGCAAGAGCAAAAATGTATGCTTGAGGTAAATAGAGAAAAGTAGTCATTAGGTCCGGAGACTGGGAGGCCAATGGGAGCTCCATGAGGATGGATGAGGGCAGGAACCAGCTACTGCTGGGGACTAAGAGAGAGGGACCAGCAGGGTTGCATCCTTCTCGGTGTGGATCATGGTACAGTCTTCATCAAGCCTTTTGACTGCTTGCCGTTGCCTTCACTCTGAGCTGTCCCCATTAGCAGAGATTAGTGCAGTAGCCACAAAACCAGGAGCTACACTGTGGGGCATGTTATTGAATTTATTGAAAAATCATTTCTTAATGAGCAGCTCACTTCTTCTGTGCTCTCACCTCACCTAGAATGATTCTATTGTGTTCAGTGTGGGGTGAATCCTTGTGCGGTTCAGATCACCGTCTCCTGATTACTAATCATGTAGCTACATTATAGTAGTGTGCCTTGGGAAATGACATATTATGTATCTACATGACACCTCTTTAATAGTGAATAATAATACCTTTAAGAAGTGAGCTGTGGTTAATCTTATGGCCTCTATCTGAATGTTGTCATAAAATGAATGAAAACCTGGAAATTTCCATTCAATTTGTACTTTTTTTTTTTTTTTTTTTAAGTGAAACAGTCCTTTTCCTTTGATTACACATGGAACTTGTTAGGTTAGGGTTTGTTCTGTTTCCCATTTGTAAGTGGGTAAACTGAGTCATGGTGCCGCAGCTGTTCCCTGAGATTGGATATAATGGTATTGGCATTTGGGGCACATGGATGGGCTATCGTGTGTCTAGACTAGAACTTCGTAGCCTTAGTTGTTGTTTTCTTCCTTTTGAGGTGGCAGTTCACTACGTAAACCTAGGCTGACCTCCAGGTCAGTTCCTCCAACCTCAGCCTCCAAATGCAGGGGTTACAGGCATGCCCCCAACCAGGTCTTCTTAATTTAAACTTTGTTTTTAGGGTGGCCATAAACCACCTTTCATAGTCTGGAAAGCCCAGACAGGTTCATCCAAGGGTCTCAGTTCCCTGACTCATCAGCTCTGACATGGCTCTTGCACAGGTAAATCGCTCTGAGAGCTGTGATCCCTGAGGACTCACACAGTGAGCACTGCTCAGTTCTAGCGCCGCTCACTAGATGTCCCGGCAGCATTTGCTTGAGACGTCAGTTAATTCCTCATGATGGAGGGCCTGTTGTCAGCTCAGGGAAAAGGTGCCACGTGAGCAGGTTGTAGAAGCGGGATGGACCGGTTTAATGGATTAAGCTACTTAAGAATATTTAAGAAGACACACTGGTTAATAGGCATTCTACCCTTGCTTGGCGGTAACAGACTGTTGTGTACAGTCCCAGTCCTGCGCAGGCTCTCTCTCTCCCGCCCAGAGTTCCTCTCCTAATAGAAACTGATAAGCCAAACAGTTGTTCATTTACTGGGTACATGGTGGAAAGTAGTGGGTTAGTGAACTGTATTGGAGAGGCCCTTGGATCCATAGGGAATCGGAAACAAATCTGACCCCTAGCCCTGTTGTCTCTGGTTGCGGGGGTACATGGGGTCTATTGTCTTTTGACAACACAGGCCGGCACTAGATTTCCCTAGTAGCTAGGAACCTGGTTCTTTGGGTAGCTCCAGCCTGCCTTTCAAGGGGCTGATTATCTCTGGGTCCCAGTTGCTCTGTGTTAGACAGGAGGAAGGACAACCCCACCCCCCCCACACACACACCATAGGAAGACCTCCATGTAAACCCAGACATACTTTTAAGTGCTGAATAATACATCTGGAATAGGAAGATGCTGTATATTTGCCACGTTAGGTACATATCCACAGAGACAAAGAGAGGGTGCATTAAGGGTGGAAAAATGACTCCGGCACAGTCTACCAGTGCCTTGCTTTATACATGGGGAAACTGAGGCTTAGAGTAGAGAAGCAATTCCAGATTCTTTGGAACAATTGTTGGATGTTATAATTTAAGCTGTCTGGCTGCAGTTCAAGATTCCTGAGAATGTCCCAAAGAGCCGCCAACCCAGTCTTGTGTGGGACATAAGTGTATCTGTGCGTGTGCGTGCGTGTGTGTGTGTGTGTGTGTGTGTGTGTGTGTGTATGTGTGTTTATGCGTGTGAGTGCTAGCAGTATGCACATGCCACACATGCCATAGTGCTCTTGTGAGGCCAGAGGATAGCAGAGGTCTTGTCCCCTACCTTGTTTGTTTGATTGTTCTGCATAAGTCAGGCTAGCTGGCCGTTGAGCTCCCAGGGATTTTTCTGGCTTTGCCCCCCATATTGCTGTGGAAACACTGACATTTCAGATGCTTATTATTTGGCTGAAGCACAATTAATAAAAACTCAGAGACAGATATAGGGGCCACAGCCTGATGATCAGAAAAGCAAAGCAGCCAGCCACTGACTCTTACCTCAACCTCAGTCCAAAAACGGCGATCCTGCCTTCAGGAATCTCAGAATGAGACTGTGACTGAGAGCTGTCTCCTCCCGCTTCATTCTCTCTAGTTATGGGATTAAGAGTGTGCACCACTACCACCTGGTTTCTATGGCAAACTAGTGTGACTACTGGGATTAAAGGTGTGTGTTCTTGGGGCTACTGGGATTAAAGGTGCGTGTCCTTGCTGCCTGGTCTGTAAGACTGGCTAGTGTGACTGTTTTACTTTTCTGATCTTCAGGCAAGCTTTATTTACTAAAATACAAATGAAATGCCACTATGTTTCCCCTTTTTGTCTAAAATAAAAAAGAAGGCTATAACTAATATAAGAAAAAACTATATCGTAGCATGATTGATTAAAAATCCAGAGACAGTAATTGGAGTTCAACTTGAAGGTTAGAAAAGCACAGCAGCCAGCCTCTGACTCTTACCTCTACCTCAGTCTGAAATGGCCATCCTGCCTCCAGGAATCTTGGAATGAGACTGTGTCTGAGAGCCATCTCCTCCCGTTTTATATTCCTCTCTAGGGCTGGGATTAAAGGTGTGCACCACTACCACCTGGTTTCTATGGTGAACTAGTGTGAATACTGGGATTAGAGGTGTGTGCTACCACTGCCTGGTCTGTAAGGCTGACCAGTGCAGCTGTTTTACTCTCTGAACTCCAGGCAAGCTTTATTTATTGAAATACATCTGTGCTGCAAGCTCTTTACCCATGGAGCCATCCCCGTGCCAGAGATGATCACGTGAGGGAAGGTAAACACTGCTTGAGCTCCTCCCTGTGTCTCTCTGTGCTTGCTTTGGGATCTAAGTGACATCGTCAAATTGCCCCCGCTTCTATCAGGCAATCACTTGCCCAGGCTGCTTCCCTATTAGAGGCATGAATCAGAAAGGGACGTGGCTTCCTCTGAATACTGCAGAAGCATGAGAGTCTGAGTGGAGTCAGTGAGAATGAATGGCAGGAAAGGAGTAACAAATAGGACTGGTACATGCCTCCTGCTGCCGTGCTTGCTTTAGTCATCACCTGTTCATGCTCTCTTTATCCATCGAGCGTCGTTCTGTGTCTTGGCGCGTTTCCAGAGAGGTGGAGTATCAAGGCTCAGAGAGGGTAACTCACTTGTCTGAAGCCACACTGTTTTTCATGGTTTGAGTCTGGGTCTGGTAGTTCTTCACAGTAGAAGGGGTGGGAGGTGGGCAAGATGTGAAGGCTGGCCTTCTCCTGGCCTCCCCTCCTCCCAAGCCACCTCTCCTGTTCTCCAAAGTGGTAAAAGCCAGGAAGCTTTATTTAGCAAATCCCAGCTTCTGTTGCCTGCTCCCTCCTCCCCCAGCCTGTCTCAGCTCAGCAGAAGGATGGGGAGGCAAAGGGGCTTAAGAAAGACAGTCTCGACTTCTTAGAATTTGGATCTAAAGCATCTGACCTGGTCCTAGACTTGGTTATTTTTGCCCTTAGAATGCCATGACTTAGTATGTGGGTGTGGAAGTTTGTCTGGGGGGAGACACCTAGTTTTCCCTCCATGATTGGCTTTTACCCTGCAACTGTTGCTGCCTTTCAGAAAACGGATGGGCATTGTCTCATTTGCAGTCTCATCCAGTGTGACGCTTGTCCCTTTTGTCTTGTATTCCTTTGCAGTTAAGGGTGTTTTGAAGTTTAGAGGATCATCTGTATTTGGTACCATTAATCTTTTGTAGGTTTCCTCAAATATTAGTGTAGTTTTCATTCTCTATAATGAATTCTACTCGTGAAATGTTTCTAAAGTGTGCAGAAGCTTACCAAGGAAAAGCTTACCAAGGAAAGTGCCATGCGCTTGCTGCTTGCTTCTGTGGGTTCTTGGCGCTTGCCCTGGGAGCCCACCAGTAGCCACCTGTGCCTCTGAGCCCACCCGCAAGAGGCAACCTTGACCTTGAATATAGTAGTTGTCTTTTCCACATGCCCCCTAAAATTGGTTGTTTCTGAGCTTAGCGTGGATGATGTTCCTTAACTTGCCTTTGCCCTTGCTGTTAAATTTCTCAGAATTATCCATGCAAATTCTCTTTTCTCCAGTCCATCCCATGAAATCCCTGGGTGCTTGTGCACTGTGGAGAAGGACCTGTGTTTTCCTCTGTTCTTCTCATGAACATGTGCTGGTGTGGTTTTTATTTTTTGTTTGTTTGTTTGTTTTGCTTTGCTTTTGAGGCACGTGTGGAAGGACCTGTGTTTTCCTCTGTTCTTCTCATGAACATGTGCTGGTGTGGTTTTTATTTTTTGTTTGTTTGTTTGTTTTGCTTTGCTTTTGAGGCACGTGTGCAAAGGACAACTATTTTGGAGTAGGTTCTGCCTACCTTATTTTTGAGGCAGGGTCTCTCGTTTCTGCTGTGCTGCCTGTGTGAGCGTCAATCCCACCCTCCTGTCTTTTCCTCTCACCATGATGCAGGAACACAGAGACTGCAGATGGGAGCCACTGCAATCTGGCTCTTTATTCTTTTTGTGGTGCGGGGAGTAAAGGTTCCAGGGTTTGGACTCAGGTCATTAGACCCACAGGGTGGTTTTTCTTACTTATTTAGCTATGCCACCAGCCCTAGCTTTGTGCTGTGCTGTGGTGTCACATTGTGCGCTGCGTATATTCCCCTGCTGTCTTGGATGATCATTGTACGTTGCTGTTAGGCACTCTGTATTCAGAGTTCCCAAGCATGTGCCATGCCTGGGTTCCTGGTGCTCCACGCAAGAATGCAAGGCTTTAGTTTTTTGCAAGTCTGCTGGCTGGTTATCCTGTGATGACAATATCATAGCACGTCATCGCTGGAAGCACCTGTTAGGATGCTTTGTCCAGTGTCTCCCCCCCCCCCCCCGCCGCCACCATTGCATCATTTGTGTTCTCTTACGTGGTTTTGCAAGAAAATTGTGTATATCCACACTTTGTGGTCCCATGGTGAGCATCTTCTCCCCAGAGATGGGGTGCCCGAAGTGTGTTTATAGCATTTATCGGTGACCTGGAACTTCACAGTTTAATGCAGTTGTATCCAGCTGCCTTTTTCTTTTTGGCCCATGCTTGTTTTGAGTCTTAGATCAGAAATCCTTCATCCTCAAGATGCACTTTGGGGCCAGAATGAAGGTCATTTTGCTTTTCTGGCTCATTCCCTGGCTGGCATTGTTATGTTCCAGCCTTGCCTGCAGTGTGGGAGGGGGCAGGGGGCTTAGTGTGAGCAGATGGGCTGCAGCAGAGTGGTTCCTCCCCAGCCACTGTGGAGATGGCTGCGCTGGTCTCTGGGTGCATGGGGATAATCTTGAGGCTAAAGCACAGCCCTTGCTCTTGACCTCTGCCTACATCTGAGCCTATGTGAAGTGGTGATTAGCTTTATCACAAGCCTAGCTCATCACAGCCTGATGAAGCTGGTCGGAAAACTGCCCCCTTTCCTGCCCTTCAGCTCAGCTTCACTGACACCCCCCACCCCCGCTCCTGCTGTTGCTGCTAGAAGCTGAATAAGCAGCAGGTTGGGGGTGGGGAGTATTGCACTGGGCCCACCCTTGGTGAGGGCATGGGTAGGCAGGAGGGGAACTACTGGATGTGTGTTCAAGGTCTTCTCTCTGTGCCTTTCGTCCTGGGAACTTCGAAAAGCTTCATTCTGCAGGTCCAGTGTCATTGATCCACTGGGTTTGCACGTGGCAAAGCAAAATTGAAGTTCAAGGCAGTTCAGACAAATTCATGTCAGAACTAAAATAATGTCTGCGGGAGTCAGCAGGTTCTGTCCCCATAACTGTGATCTGCAGCCATTTGTGGGGTGTCTGGACGCCTGGCATTTGCTTGTTGCTAGGTGCACAGGGAAGAAGAGCCGAGTTCTCAGGGGGCCAGGAAACAGTAAGAATGGCCCCTCTCGTGTGGTGTGATGGGGTGGACAGATGGCACAGTGTTGGTTGATAAAAGGCTGTACTTGCCTATTACCTGTTGTCTGATGCTTCCTGATCTACAGGTTTAAATAGAAAAATACAAAAAGCAGACAATTATAATCAGTTTTGATTAGCTTTGACTTTAGTTCATCATCCTCAACAACAGGAAAAAATCCACTCTTCTCTGTGGTAGATCTGAGATACAGGAAATAGCTCTTATTGATTTGGAAGATTTTTGAAAAATTCCATCAGTGAAAGATTTAGGGTGTACTGTTCTCTGTCTTATCCTGACACCTGTGCGAGAGCCTTAGCCCAGATTCGTGACCTGCACAACTGAAGTATTTACCGTCTGACTGTCCCTAGCTATGCGACCTTGGGTGAGTCCTGTCTTCAGCCTCTTCCTTCGTCTATAAAAGAGGAGGGTGCCAGTTTCATGGGGTTCTTCTAAGAACTAATAAAAAACGAATGGCTGTTAAATCCCTGCCACATTCAAGTGCTTTGGCAGACAGTAGATCTTCCTAGTACTCAGCACCTCCAGGGCTGTTAAAGAAGCCAGAGGAGTGAGCAAGGCCCTGGTATGGCTCAGGGTTCAACTTGTCATTGCATTACAAGGAGCTGCAGGCCCTCAGACTGTGGACATGAGACCTCATAGGGGCAACATCCCAGTGTATTCAGGTTCCCTCAACACAAATACCATTTCCACATAATTTTCTTTGTGAGATGATACATAAAAATGAAAACATACATCAAAATATAAGCAGTAGCTTCAGCCCTAGAGGCCACAGGTCCAGATAAAAATAATTGACGGAGCTGCCTCCTTGGGGAAACTGTCGATCCTACACCTCCTCCTGTGACCTTCCCTGGCTTCCTGAATGCGAGCCATTTGCTGTCTTCCCCAGCTTGTTTTGTAAGAAGGAAACAGAGTATTCATCATCTCGGGACGCTTCCTGGGAGAGACAAGCCGTGAAGCTGTGTGATGGGCAGATGCTGGGCGGACAACTGCTCACTCGTTATCCTGGTGACGTCACTGCTCCATCCTTGTTCCTGAGGGAAACTGTGTGATTTTTCCTTCAGGGCCATGGGCCATATTTATAGTACATCTGTGAATATAAAGAGTTAGCTGCCCTAGACTGAAGAGTGGGGTCATTTTATCCTTTCTTGGAAATATGTCTAGTGATCTTCCTTGAGCAGCTGGGTAAACCGAGGCAAAACTAATGGAATGAGCTCATGGGGCAGAGGGAGTCTAGATTAACACGACTGGGGGCCTGGCTAAGCTCAGGTGCTTGGAGCCAGGCCAGACTTAGACATTCTTGTGACTGCTGCCTTCTTAGTGATAGCCAGATGCTCCCATATCCAAACTTGAACAGGAAGACATTTGTGTGATGAGGACCAAATGGCTTTGGAAATACACAGGACAGATGTCCGAGGTTCTGTTTAATGCTCATACCACATGGAAACAGTCCAGGGTGGAAGGGCTCTTCAAAGATGTTCTAGGCATGATGGTAAACAGATCACCAAAGAAGAGCCCCCTAGGTGGCCTTAACCTTTTGTAGGTGAGTGTGTGTGCATGCAGGTGTGTGAGTATGCAGGTGTGTGTGTGTGCCTCAAGAAGTGAGTCACAGAGAAAACGGTGACGCCTGGCCTCGCTGGCACCTGGCAATGGGAGGAGTCTGTTTGGCTTCTACGACAGCTGGTGGTGAAGACCTGTCTGGGATCTGCAAGCCCAGCGTTAAACGGCATGTGCGTACAGCACACTTGAGTTTGTGCTTCTTGTTCAGTTCATCGGGCCTGGAGATCTAGACCATCAGGGAGTGAGTGAGGAGAATGAAGGGCCACTGGGCAGAAATCAGAAAATGGGCCTGCTGATTGCTTGCAGATGTCAGTTCAGACTGCACCATGACGGATGTTGCTGGGGAGGGAGGCTAAATGGAGAATGCGGAGAAACGCTGAAGGACTCCAGCTGCTGGAGTGAAATTCCATTTCTCAGCTGGGGAAGGCAGGGTCGCTCGCTGAGTGTTCTGGACGATTGCAGCAGAATGTAGCCTTGGCTGGAGTTTGTTGTCGCCCTGGTTTTGTTCTCCACATCAAGTAGAGAGTTGTAGGCCAGGGGCACTGGAAAAAGCTGTAGCAATGGGCTGCTGTCTTTTGCCTGACAAGGAAGGGCTTGGCTTTTATTTTTCCATTTTGTACAGATGGTGTAGTTATTTTCAGTTAAATGATGTTCTTCTGTGGAAACAGGCAATTCCTTTTGATTCTTTGACTTAATGAAAAAAAAGAGAAGAGAGGAGAAAGCCAACTTTGTGCTAATGCTGGTCAAATTTTTTTATTTAAGTCTGTTCCAAGACACGGAGATGGGATACATATTGCTGCCACTAGAGAGCCTGGCAGTTGGGCTGAGAAGATGTCCAACCTTCTTTCAAGCAGATAGAGTACTTGCAAAGGCCCAGATCCCGTATATCCCTTATTTGAGCAGTGAACGCCCAGGCCCCACCCACATGCTAGGGACGTGAGGGAAAGTTGATGGGGCAGTTCAGGCACTAATGCCACGCCTGCTTTTCTGTAGAGTTACCAGAGATACGCATGGGAGAGTTGGGAATGGCAGCTGACTGGGATGCAGAGCCAAGCAGAACAGAGTGTACCAATCCGGGTACTTTCTGCCTAGCGGCAACATTACTCTAGAAGCATCCACTGGCACAGGCTGGGATCAAGTGAAGCACAGGTTAGCAGAGGGGTTAATAAGGGACCAGCGTCAGGCTGGGTGTCTGGGACAGAGTTTCAGCTTTGATGACTTATATTGGAGTTGAAGGATGAGCAGGAGGAGGCTAGCCTATTGGATAAGATTTTCAGTAAGACTGTGTGGCTTGAATGTCAGAGATTGCTGGTTCCACAGGTGCGGAGATCTGAGAACCAGCTGCCAGCAGGAGTGGTTCCTTCTCAGTCCCTATTGCTTGGTTTACAGATGGACGCCTTCTCTGGGTGTCTTCATGTTGTCTTTTTCACATATGTCTGTGTTGTGATTTCCTCTCCCAGTGAGGATACCAGTCACGTTGAACTAGGCCGCTCTAACAGCTCATCTTAACCCATTACCTCTCTCCGGATTCTGTCTTTAAATACACTTCTTTACCAGGTTCTAATGGTTAGGCCTACAGCACAAAGTTCTGGAGGGATACATGCAGCCCCAAACACCAGGGGGAACCTGAGACTCCTCTAGTCAGCCAGCCACGTGTTTGAAAGCCTGGGGGCAGGGATTACCTCCACATGAGCCAGACACTAGTTCTAAAGGACATTGCAGGGCCTTCAGAGGCAGGGTCACAATGGGCTCTCTAAGCAGGTGGCAAGAGTTCAGGTTTGTCTGAAGGGCACAGAGACACCATCCGCTGCCTTTCAGAAACTCACTCCGTGAAGAGAAGCAACTGGAGGGAGTGAGGACTGCTAGGCAGTAGGTTGGCTTAAGCAGGTATTTCTGGGCCTGGCATTATTGACATGTCAACCCAGGTGGTTCTGTGTTGTGGTGTGGCAGTCGGTGATAGGATAGGAGAAATGTAGCCCAGAACACCTGCCTTTGCTAACAGGCAAAGCCGCATGGGTCCTTTAGCCCCAGACCCTTCTATGCAAAGCCACATCCCGGCCTTTCCATGACAGATGTCAGTAGTACCTTACCCTTAGTCATGATGAGAGAAAATGTCTCCAAGCCCTGGCTTATGTCCCCACAAAATCCTCCTCTGTGCAGATTCCTGACTGAAGGGGGACAAGAGATAATGTTCAGGTGCTCCTGGGCCAGGGAAGCAGCTGGGCTGGGCTTGAGGGAGACTTGAAAGACAGAGTCAACAAGACAATCTTCTCTTGCTCTAGTTACTTCTCATGTTCTTATGTTCGATGATGTCACTTTCCTAAGGCGGTAGGCAGAGGGCCCCTTGTTTGCCTAAGGGGTCTGAGAAGAGCATGTGGCTATTGTATCCCCCAGGACGGCAGGACATTTGTATGCGGCGGATGTAACGGGTGGGATGAGTGGTCTCTGTCCCCACCTGCCTTTCATCAGACCCATGTGTTGCCAGCCTCACTGATGCTCAGAGCAAGCTCTTTGGAATCTAATCTGGCCAATTTTCTGGTTCCGGAAATCTGTTTATCAGAACAAGATTTCACAGTTGTAGTGACTTTTCCAGGGGCTTTGTCTTCGAGGAGTTTGCTCCACAAAAGCAAGTGATTTCCAAACAAAACCAAGTGTCAGCTCTGCATTCCACAGCCCTGAAGAATTCCCTGCTGGCTGCTGAAGCTCAGGGCAGCTGTTCTCCAACAGCTGGAGCGTATATGGGGGGTAGGGTGTGGAAGCTCTGGCTAGAACCCAGCCCGTTCCTGCTTTCTGGGTTCTTCCCCGTGGGCATCCAGATTTCTCCCTGGAGATAATGAAGTCACTGCTCATTCTTCTCAGGGTTAGTGTGCCTTGTGCAGTTGCCTTCGGAGGGAGTCCTGTGTTGAGTCTGTGCTCCGCAGAATGGAGCATCCTGATGGGCTGGGTGGCAGGACTGGAGAGATGGTGACCCAGTGTGTTTGTAACTCCTGCCCATCAGAACGGCTTGTCTTTTATTTCTGACCCATGCCCCAGGCTGTGCCTCCCCACAGCGTGTCTTTGACTCTTGTTCCTTTGATCCTCAGGACCTTTACTTTATATCAGCCTCCACTGAAAATGCCACTTGTTTCCCGGAATCTTTCTTGTTTGCCTTGAATTCTAATTAAAAAACACTGGGGAGCCAGTCAGTGCCTGTGTGGGTGTTTGTCTTCCTGTGTCTGTGTAAGTGCACAAATGTATATGTGTTTGTGTGTGTATGGGGAGCATCTGCATGCGTGTGTATTCATGGATGTGTGAGTGAAGGTCAGAGCTAAGGAAAACATTAGCTGTTGCTTCTCAAGATCTGTCCACCTATTTCCTCTATTTTCTCACTTCCCTTAGGATCATAGACTTTTCTTTCTTTCTTTCTTTCTTTCTTTCTTTCTTTCTTTCTTTCTTTCTTTCTTTCTTTCTTTCTTTCTTCCTTCCTTCCTTCCTTCCTTCCTTCCTTTCTTCCTTTCTTTCTTTCTCCTCCTTCTCTTCTCCTTCTCTGATGTGGGAGAATTGTCTGTATTCTGTCAATCATATTTTAATAAAACGCTGATTGGCCAGGCAGGCAGTATAGGCAGGAAAGCCAGACAGGAAGTAGAGGTGGAGCAAAGAGACTGGGAGTATTCTGGGAAGCAGGAAGCTCTCTCTGCCATTCTTGCCCAGAGCACCGAAGACGCAACATGTGAGCTGTCACACTGAAAAGGTACCAAGCCATGTGGCTAACATAGATAATGATAATGGATTAATATAAGTTACAAGAACTAATAAGAAGCCTGACCTAATGGGCCAATCAGTTTATAATCTTATGGAGTCCTGTGTGTGATTTTCCTTTGGGGCTTGCGGGCTGTGGGATACTGGGCGGGACAGAAACCCCAACAAGCCGGCCCCTCATGTTACACTTCTCCTTCTCCTTCTTCTTCTTTTTGATGTAGATTCTGGAGATTGAACTTGGGAGAGTTCATGATTGCATAGGAAACACTTTACCAACTGAGCCTCCCCAGCCCACCCCTCATTCACTGGCCTTTTAAAGTAAGAAAAGGTCACAGTCTATGTGCTCTTTAGGAAGATTCTTTTGTCCGGAAGACAGATTCAGATTTGAGAGAACAGGTTGTGAGACAGGAGGCTGAGTTGAAAGTTCTAGCAGTGACGATGGCCAGGGAGATTAGAGCTGTGTGGGCTAGGGTCCTAGCTGCAGTGATAGAGAGGGATTGACCATGTGCAGGGCTGAGAAAGTGAGCAAGGGGTAAGGGTTGGGATCTACTGGGACTGAGTGGAACCTTTTACTTGTAGCATCCCTCTTGGAATGAGCTTTGAGAACTCGTTTCTGAAGAGCAACGTGTGTGTGTGTGTTGCTAATTTAGTGTCGGGCAGCAGATGGTCTCCAAGAGGGTATTGACGGTACAAGGGCTTGTTTGATGACTATATCCATCTCCGTTGGTTCTTGCTTGCTCCAGTTATGAATGTACTGTTAGTACCGCTTTGAAAGTAGCATTACCAGACAACCATGCTTCTCTCTGTGTGAGGAAGCTGGGCCATGCTCCGCAGAGAGAAGGTAACAGAGAAATCTGATGCTAGCAGGCAAAGAGCAGGTCACTAGGAGACGACGGCATGAAGGGTGTTCTAGGCAAAAAATAATAAATAAATAAAAACGAACAGGTTAGTGGTATGAGCGGATGTAGGGAGGGTTCTGAGCCCTGGTCTGTAGCTGCTTCCTTTGGCAAAGAGGGTGAAAGAAGATCACGAATCTCGCTTCCTCATTACCCATGGGCAGTTCTAGAAGGCCATGCATGACCTTAGTGTCAGCACAGTACTTGGTATGCACACAGCCTTGGTCTTTCCTTCACAGCACAAGTGTCTGGTCAGAAATGCCTAGTACACGTTTACTGAATGACTCGAGGCGGTTCCAGCTACAGTGTGCTGGCCTGGCGGACTGGTCTTTTTCTTCTTTCCCTCAAACATTTTGCTTCTAGCTGTCTCCTTATCTCTCAGCTTTTAATCACACTGGCTCAGCTTGATCTGACCTATCAGATGTTTGCTCTGTGGAAAACCCACCCCCAATGCTCAAGGTGGATGCGATCTGTACCCCTCTTACCTGCTATCACAGTTAGTGCTGTGCTGGGTAGGGCCCTTGGCATTTTATGTTTGTTCAGTGGACTTGAACCTGAACCTTGGAACTAGGTTCTAAATCTCCAGCAACTCTTGGGTAAGTGTAGTGGTCAGGTCAGCCTCCTGGGGTGGGCAGGCCTATGTACAGGTCTCATCTTGGCCTTTCCTACCCACACAGCATCAGGCAGATTGATTTGTACATCGAGGAGATATCCTATTTTCTGGAGGGAAACGATCTCCTGGTATTCTTGCCAACTTGGCTCCAATTCAAGGACTCTGTGATTGTAGGGACCGTGAGTCTGAGGTTTTGAAGGCTTGCACTGTTGGGGATGCTTGAGGTCCGGTGTAAATTTTTACCTGAAACTTTAAATTTTAGCTGTTGCTGCTGGCCAAGAAAGAACATTTGGGTTTTCTCACCAAAATATTTTTTTTATTTTTTATTTGTGTGTGTGTGTGTGTGTGTGTGTGTGTTCAAGTATGCAGATATTCATGGAAGCCAGAAGACGGAGTCACAGACAGTTGTGAGCTGCCGGATGTGGATACTGGGAACCGAACTCTGGTCCCCTGAAAGAGCCACAAGTGCCCTAATGACTGAGCCATCTCTTTAGCCCATTTCACATAGGTCTTCATGAGAGAGATGAGCACCTGTTAGATGCTAGACTCTGAATGTTTCCTTTGTATCGCTTCAGCTACTTCTTCAGCATCTTTGTACTGAGGTGGGCCGAGGTCTAAGTACATCTCATGGGTGAGGAAACAAGCCCAGAAAAGCAAAGATAGCCAGTGGAAGTCTCCCCTGGGCTGTGCATCAGTCTTTCCAAGTAGGCCAGGGCTCTGGCCCTTGGCCGTGGTCATTTGTGCCTCTGACTGCCTGTTCTCTCCTTCTTACAGAGAGCCAGCTGCTCCCCGGGAACAACTTCACCAACGAGTGCAACATCCCAGGTAACTTCATGTGCAGCAACGGGCGGTGCATTCCGGGTGCCTGGCAGTGTGACGGGCTGCCTGACTGCTTCGACAAGAGTGACGAGAAGGAATGCCGTGAGTGGCTGCCTGTGGCTGTGGGCAGGGGAGGATACGGGCTGGAGGTCCAGTCAGGCTTGGAACTTGCGCCCTGTTTGCTGTGAGCTGGTGGGCCAGCTTTCCCTCTGTCTTCGAGCAGTGTGGTCTATGCAGAAGTGTAATATGGTAGATGAGCCCTTGTTTGGGTGAGCAGAAGACCCCCCCTCTCCTGGATGCTGCCCTCACCTTCAGAAGCCCAGGCATTATGCTCTGGGGTACCGCTCAGTCAACAAGGACCATATCTTGAGAGTTGGAGACTGTCAATGTGTGGTAGAATTCGCTCAGTTTTCTGTGAGGGCTAGTGCCCTGTACTGAGTAGATTCTCAGCTCATGTTTTTATGCTTCCTTCCCTCCTCTCTGTATGTAGATGGTCGTGCCCTATGCCTTTACTGGACTATCCCCCTTTGAGGAATGCCAGTGTGGTATGGCTTCTGTGGTCCTCCCCACCCCTCCTTTAACCTCTTGTCCATTTTGTGCTCCTGAAGCATGTATTAGATCTGGGTTGAGGGTAATCCCCAGGAAGGGAGGCAACTTGGACAGTGGAGGGTTTGGGTTGTCCAGAGACCATCCTCCCTGCCCTGGCAGCCCTTTCTTCCTTCCCTGAGTTGATCCCAGCATACCGAGCTTGGTTCGAGGTCATCCCCCTGGCATCCTGCCAGGTAGGCAGCATTAGGAGGTGTGGCCCTGGCTCGTCTGATGGGCGACTGCCCCGGAACCGTACGTCTCTGCTCATTCATAGACTTTGGGAGCAGGCCATGCTCTGTCTGGAGGATTCTGTTCTGGCTCTGCTGTGGCTCCGGGAGCCAGCTGAGGACAAGGCACTGGGAGTATTGGAAATTGAACTTTTAGCGGAGCTGTTCTGGGGTGTGAGGTTCTGTCTGTTGATGCCCAGGAAGGAGCTCTGTGTTTGGAGCACCACAGGGGCCAGATCCTCACTCGCTAATGGTGTGCTCACGCAGACATGTTGCCTGTGCTGAGGCTGGTTTCTCACCCAGCATCCTCCATGATTGCTTCTACTCTTCAGAGGAGTCTTGGGGAGGCAAAACCTGGGGAGACTTGGAGGCTGTATTAACTCTTGTTATGTATGATTTTTCTCATTAAATCGTTAGACTTAATACATTCTTCTTATTATTATTCTTTTCCTTTTTTCCCCTAAACTGCTTTTTTGAGACATATTAGGTCTCTTTCACTGTTTCCTTGCTTCTAGCATAACTTTAAAACTTCTAGAAATCTAGCATTTTTAAATTGAGTTTCAAGTGTGATAGGATATGTGAGCCTTGTCTTCCGCCCATCTTTAAGGAGCATTAAACACTCTATTAGAGTGCAGAGTTGCCATTTTCAGGGCACTGTGTGCTTTGTGACAGCAGTAGATACAGACTGCCATTAGCTAGCTGGTGATACTGAGCCCAGAGTCTGTACAGGAATGTGGGATTCGCAGCAAGACCAGCCCCACCTCTGTCAGTAGCTGCTGTGACATTACTGACTTCTCTGGAAGTCTCAGCCTTCGTGGGGACAGCAGAGTATATTAGAATTTGTGAAGAAATGGGAAGAATGGTGGAGAGAAAATGTTTTTAAAAGGTTTTGTGCCAGCAGCTGCTTGGAACTGCTCGGTTTGGTTTGGAGCAGCTCATTCCTGGCTATCCTCCACCCTGCTCTTCTACCCAAGTGTGGTAGAGAGCCAGCAGGCGTTTGCTTAGTCTTTTGATCCAGATGTAATTAATTTTTTTTTTACTATACCTATAAACATGTTGCTCACCCAGCTTTTGCTTTAAATGAGAAAACAACTCTTGAATGTTTAGACAATAAAGGGAAGGGGAAAGTCCCTATTCTAAGAGAACTTGAACTTGAACTTTCTTATGTAGTCTTCTCCAGTCCAGGGACTGAGTGTGAGATTTAGAGGATGATGATCTAGAACCAACCATGGTCTTCTCCTGCATCCTTAGGGGAGCATGTGATCTTAGAAAAGTTCCCAGAATATTCTAATGCAGAATCTAGTGATGGGATTAAAGGAAGTTCTTTACCCAGGTAAGACTCCTGTTTGTCCTTTCATAATGGGAACAGGAAGGCTTCTTCTTTCTTGTGGGGGGATTTGAGACAGGGTTTCTCTGTGTAGCCCTGGCTATCCTGGAGCTCACTCTGTAGATCAGGCTGGCCTTGAACTCACAGAGATCCACCTGCCTCTGCCTCCGACATGCTGGGATTAAAGGCGTGCACCACCACCCCCTGGCGGGAACAGGAAAGCTTCTAATTGTGATCACCACAGGGGTGTTAGTGCTGTGGTGATATCTTGGTGTGTGTGCCAAAAGCACCATCCTGGTGCCCACATGCCACGAGTGTAAGCACAATTACTGGGCAGTCTGCACAAACTATGTTCAATAGTTGTCATAAGGGTGTGATTGTGTGGCTTTCCTTTTCTTCCCCCATTTTCATGTGTGTATGGTATGTATGTAAATGCACATATGGAGGCCTGAGGTTGATGCTAGAATCACCCTCCATTGCTCTTTCTTCTTCATTGAGGCAGGCTCTCTTAGTTAAATCCTAAGTACACTATGGCTAGTTTTGCTAGCTAGCTTGCTCTGAACTACTCTTTTTTTTTCCCTGCCTTCCGAGGTTGGAATTACTCGTGGGGATCTCAACTCCAGTCCTTAGCTCTGCATGGCAAGAGCTTTAACCAACGAGGCTTCTCCCCAGCCCATGCCTTGTTTTTGATAATTAACATTAGCTGTGTTTCTGTGTATTTATAATTGTTTTTGTGAAAGTATATGCGCTGTAACTTAGCCGTACTGTATTGCATTTCTATTACTTTAAAAAAAAGCTTTTTAATTATATATATATATATATATATATATATATATATATATATATATATATATTTCTGCATGTGGATATAGTACACTTGACTACAGGTATTTTCAGAGGCTGTGAGAAGGCATCAGATACCCTGGCACTGGAGGTAGATGGTTGTGAGCCGTCTGACATGGATGCTGGGACCTAAACTCAGTTCTCTGAAAGAGCAGCGAGTACTCTTAACCACTGAGCCATCTTTCCCGCCCTGTTCTGCCTTTTGGGTTTTGTTCCTCATTGTTTAGACTCATTTAAGAAACTTCTTATGTAGGTGACAGAAATGTGTGGTGGCTCAGGGCTGAGGTGAGCAATTTGCTTTCTCTGGGAGCAGTAAGTGTAGAACCCATGCCATCTTCATGAAAAGAAGTTTCTTTGAGACAACTGTCTGCTGTCACTGAGAGGTCATGGTGTCCAGAGGTCCGGACACTTTGGCACTGAGAAGATCATGTGTTAGAAAAGAGGTTGCGAATCCTTGCCCTTTTTAAAGGGCAGGAGGAGCCTGGAGATGTATCTTGTGGTGGGAAGAAGTCTTGTGATCAGCTCTTCCGTATCTGCAGTGAAGAAAGATGTTTTGGAAAATAAAAAGGATTTCTATCAAGGTGTAAAAAAAAGCTACCTATTGTAAAAATTTAGGGGGAGGAGAGGAGGACAAAGGAATCGCATCAGAGCCCGTCTCTGTTACCTGCACTAGAAGCTCAGAAGCTGTCACTTAGGCCTGGTCCTACTTGTGATCACCATGGAGGTTCCAGTTTTCATTTCAAATGTTTTCATATGGCATTGTACCATGCTGCCATCTTCTTATTTTTCCATATTTCTCTCTTATTTTAATGCCTTGATAATAATCCACTGATTTGTTATCACATTACTCTTGGTGATACTGCTTGGGTTTGAACCCGGGTCTCTATGCCCAGTAAGTGTCTGCTCTGAGCTTCCCCTCCAGCCCTCTGTGTTACTCTTGTTCAGCTTTCCACTGCTGGAGAGTCAGCCACATTGCAGGCATGGCCGTGGGGATGGCTCACTCCCCATTTCCAGGAGCTGGATTCTCAGAACTGAGGGGCGGGAGCATTTCCTGCCTCTGCCCACAAACTGCCCATTTGGTTTGCTGAAGGTCTGCACCAGTTGGCTTTCCCTTGGCCAGGAGTGAAGTCTGGGACATATTCTAGTCTTGGCAGCGCTGAATAATGTCTTTAAAATAAACTCTCTCTTCCTGGCTAATAGTTGAGAGCATGTATTCTACATTTTTTAATTTTTTTAATTAACAAGGTAGAATGCTTATATCTTTAGTAATTAGTTGTATTTCCTTGTGAAGTATCTGTTGATGAACTAAAATTAGTTCTCACCTGGGCCCGACGGCTCTGTTGTGCAGAATGCTTCTGCGGCCCTCCCTCCCTCCCAGAGCTGGGAGGGGTTTTGTTTTGCCATGCCTAGTATATTTCTGTTCTTGGTTAGTGGATAGCCCTTAGTGATAATTTTATTCAAATTGCTTTTCATATCTTCTCTCGTTTTTTTGCTTTTTTTTTTTTTGTTATAAAATGAAGAGAGATACATTGCAGGAAAATGCAATCTCTCCATGAGAGCACTCGTGAGTGAGTATATGCCGGAGTGTCCTAGGGATCATACTAAAGCAGACACTTTATATCCTATTAACTCACTGGGTTGTCACAGAAGCTTTTATGGGAAGGAACTGCTGTCACAGAAGCAGAGCAAATACACAGTTTGCCTGTTGTTCCAGAGACTAAGACCCCACAGCCTTCCCACATCAGAGACTGCCGGGGTCTTTTTGTTTACCTTCCGTAGGTGTCTGCTCGCTGGATAAATAGGGTCTTGTGCATTCTGTTACCTGTACTGTGCTTGTTGTAATTAATAGACATTCCTATAATACAAGGAGATACTTGGATTATAAAAAAATGAGGTTTATTTTGGCCCACGCTTTTGGAGATTTTAATCCAGGCCCAGTTGACTCTGTTGCCTGTGGAAGATTGTATGCGAGGGTGGGAGAGTACCCAGTGAAGTAAAACCTATGACTAGGATGCAGCAAAGAGAATGAGGAGGAAGGTCTGGGGTCTCATTGTCCCCTTCAAGGACACAGCCCCAGCGGCTTAAAGGCCTCCCACTAAACCGCCTCTTTAAAGATTTATTATTTTAATTATGTGTGCATGCGTGTGCCTGTGTGTTTGTATGTGTGGAACTGCCTGTGGAGGCCAGAGCGTTGGAGATGTGAACTGCCCATCATGGGTGCTGACCATCAAACTCGGGTCCTCTGGAAGAACAGCAAGTGTTCTTAACTGTCCACCGTACCCTGGGCCCTCTTAAGGTTCCCTTACCTCCTAATCCTGCCACAAGCGCATTAACACTTGGGTTTTTGGGGGGTCTTCAGGATCAGAACTTGAGGGGAAAAGGTTCAAAGCATCAATAATGTTTTTTTACAGTAATGATTTTTCAGATGGCCTTTAGTCCTTGAGACCTTCTCTGAGAAGCCAAGGGCCATTCGCAGTGACAGCAGATGCAAATGTCCAGAGCCAAGTGCCTGGAGACCTTTCGGTTCTGGGCTGGCCTCTAACTTATCTCTGTGTCCCAACAAAGCTGGGGAGAGATTTTGAATGTTGGGGTTCACCTTCACAAGGTGGCCTGCTTCTCCTTGGGAAAACTGCATAGACCAGTGTCTTTGGTCAAGCGTGGGTACTTTTATCATTGTGCGGGGGTACGTGCACGTATACCCAGTAGGACGTGGAAGAAGAGTTCAAAGACTTGGTCAAGTGAAAACATTTTAATGAATCTCCAAAACCACAGGCATGGGAAAGTCGGTCAGACTGGGAATTTCAATTCCATTTGCCTTCACCGTTCCCAGCTGTTGCTTACACTTTGCTCAGGGATGGTGGTAGGAGCCCCTGAGATAGTTTCAGCCCCATGCTTGGAACTGATTCCCAGAAGTGTAAGGGGTGGGGCTTTTTTTTTTTTTTGCCTCTGTCCTAGACTTCTGCCTCTAGGTGGCACCACATGTAATGTTGTCTATTGAACCATCTGCTTCTGAGCTGGCACAGACAGAGCAAACCCAGGCTTCTATGGTGTTTGAATTTCCAGACTGGAACAGAAATTTGGCTGTTTCACCAAGGTACTATCATTTTGGTTTTTTTGAGACAGGGTTTCTCTGTAACTTTGGAGCCTGTCCTGGAACTAGCTCTTGTAGACCAGGCTGGCCTTGAACTCAAGAGATCCTCCTGCCTCTGCCTTCTGAGTGCTGGGATTAAAGGCAGCACCACTACTGCCCGGCTCACCATGGTACCGTCTAGTGGCTTCACAGGCCCACAGATCAGGGAATTGGCCTGTTCATGGGCTGTATGCTTCGGGATGTTGACCTTTGGTGTGCTGTAGCCAGGGGAAACAGGCGACCTCTCAATGAATTATGGGATATAGCTACAGCAGAACCGACTTTTCCCTTTCAGCTGTGCCAAAACAGAATTGCCACACCACCAATGTTTTGACTCAAGTTGTGACACCTGCCGCATTCTGAAGTTGAAATCCTAAGGCATGCTGTCTCTGGATTCAACTTGTTTGGTGTTAGAGTTTAATAGAGTATTTTAATTACTTTTCTTGCTGTTGTGACCACATATCTGATAGCATAAAAAGGAGGGAAGGTTTATTGCTCATCTTTTCAGAGAGTTCAGGCCATCGTGATGGGGAAGGCATGGCAGAGAAGCACACTTTACATCATGGTGACCAAGAAGCAGAAGGAGAGAATACAGGAAGAGCTGAGGCTAGATATGGAGGAGGCTGTGACCTCTTCTAGCTAAGCCTCACTTCTGCCTTTCATCTTTGTTAGCAAGGATATCAGATTCATTATGAATCCATTGTGGGATCAATCGATTGATTAGTCAGAGAATGCATGATCTGGTGCTCTCTAAAACACCCTCCCAAGATATACCCCAAAGTGTGCTTTACTGAGCTCTCAGGCATTTATTAACCCAGCTGCCAGTCACAATTAAACATCACAAAGATATAATTGAATTAAAATGAGATCACAGAATGGACCTTAAACCATCACAGCTGAAGTCCTTCCAAGAGAGAAAATTTGATTCCAGATCTGAAGAGAAGAAGAAGATGGAAGGCCACAGGGAGAGAGAGCCATTTGTAAGCCAAGGTGAGAGGCCTGGCGCTGTCCCGCAGTTCGCAGAAGCACCAGCTCTGTGCATACATGGTTTTTGGACATCTGTCCTCCAGAATTATGGGAAAATACGTGTCTGTTGTTGAGGATTTTCAGCTTGTGGAACTTCGCTATAGCCACCCCAGTGCCCTAATCTAGCTATGGACTGGACCCCACCACTTTTGTGTCATAACTTATCACCTAGAAATGCGCACGTGTCCTACACTCGTGAGACAGGACTTTCACAGGCACTGGCTTCTGCTTTCTCAATGATTTGAACGTAAGAGTGTGTTCAGATCCTAAGTCCCAGTACCAAAAACATGCCTTAACTTGGAAATGGGGTCACTGCCGATGTGAGTAGTTAATATGAGGTCACACCATAATAAAATGAGCCCTGCTGCAATCTGACTGGTGTCCCAAGAAGATACTGTGAAGAAATGAGGGAGGACTCTCTTCCTCCAGCAGGGATAGAGAGAGGCCGGGGTGCTGCATATGCCAGCCAGGGAATGCCGAGAGTTGACAGTGCTCCCTAGAGGCCACCCAGAGGTGAGGGAGGGAATTTAGCCATGATCTCTGGGGAATAAGGCCCTGGTGACCACTTCATCCTGCTATGCAGCTTCCAAAGAATAGCTTTTGGTTTCCATAGCCCACTCCATTTGTGGAACTTCATAATGGCTGTCCTGGGAAAGGAATCTGCTCACTTTCCAGGGGACCACTAAAGCTACTAGCACTTCTGTGGCCGACCTGGAACCGGTGCACACTGGTCTTCTTTTACTGGGCCGCCATGCTTGCCCAGTCTCTCAGGGACAACCCTGTTCTCCGTTTCTGCTTGAATGTCAGAGATGAAGTGTCCCTACTCCTGCAGGTCTTGACTCTGGCTAGCCGCAGTGAAGTACTGAATTCCACAGGCTTCTGAAGGAGGTAGGCCTCTGACAGCAGAAGTGGCCTTTACAGTGGCCCAGAGAGTAACTGGTTTCATGCTGACCCGTGAATTTTCTTGTGTGCTCTTTCTTTCTTATTTGGCTTATCTCTCTCTCTCTCTCTCTCTCTCTCTCTCTCTCTCTCTCTCTCTCTCTCTCTCTCTGTGTGTGTGTGTGTGTGTGTTTAAATACCTCTGGTAATTCAGTCATGTCCAGACCCTTAAGTTCTTCCATCCCAAAGGTGCATTGCAGATTCTATAGTTCAGAACAAGGCCTTCGGAGCCAGAACATGCTGGAGTCCCGTAGCTTCTCAGAATCGAGGTGCTACTGTACTATTCTCGGCACCCACTTACTTATCTATAAGATGAGACCACTGTGCACCTTCCCAGAGGGCATGTTTAAAACATTCATTACGTGGTGTAGCTAGCAGGAAGGAACTGATCTTATACAATAGGCACTGTCCCTGGGGCAATAGCGTACTGTCCACCTGAATAAGCGTAAGTCTCTTACTGTGCCTGGATTGAGTGCAACTCTCTGTAAATTCTAGGGGGCTTTTCTACCTGTTTTGCTGGTAAGGTTTGTGCCTAACATGGTGTAGTGGGCCACTGCCTTCACATGTCCCTGCCCCTCACCTTCCTACACTCCAGGACGAGGGAGGGTCAGCATCGTCTTTTCAAGGAAGGGAGTCTTTAACCACCCAGTGTCGCAATGCCCTTCAGCTTAGCACTCCAGAGAGCTGGCCAGATACCCAAGCTGGTGCCAGAGAGGAAAATGAGTGCTTGCAGGCTGAGGTGAGCTGGGTGTCCGAGAGGGTGTAGAGGTTTGGAGGGGCTGCCTCTGCATTCCTCCCAGAGTCTCGGCCTCAGTGAACCTGGAGTTGGTCCCCAGCTGCCAGCGTGCTGTAGTCAGCTTGTCCTTAGCTCTGCTGGAGCCATGCGCCATTTACCACCTAAGTGGGTTTGGGTGGTGGTCTTCTGCTTTCCCACCTTACATGGGAAGAGCTGCCACCGCACACACTGACTTGAAGCCATCCTAACGCTTGCTGCGGCAACCCTCTCTTTCTACCCTAGATGTGCTTTTCATGCCTGAGGAGCCAGCCCATCATGAGGAAAGATTCTTAGTTCTCATGTTCTTAGTTCTTAGTTCATTCGCTCCTAGGTAGGCCCTGCTGGCTACCTAAATATGAATAATTCCAGCTTGTCAGCCTTGATGTAAATCTTTTATATCCTACAAACTTTTCTAAAAAGTTCTTGGTACGTTTTGTTTGTTTGTTTGTTTTTGTTTTTTTCTTTCAAAAAAATGCCAGCAATTTTGCACAAGGTTAAAAAAAAAGGGCAAAGTTCTCCCAAGCTCCCCAGGCATATCAGTTTCTTAGGGCTTCGAGAATGCACTGTCATGGAGTGGGTGACACAAAGCAGCAGACCTGTGTTCTTCACAGATTTGGAGGCCAGGGGTACAAGGCCCAAGTGTCGAGGCCGGTGTGTTCTCCATGGAGGATAGACTACATATGAATACACTTAAATTGGTTATTACACTCTTTCTTCTAGCATCTGGAACATCTTGGCTTCTCCACTTCTGTGGTGAGTAGGCACTCAGCGTGCTAGTTTGTGAGGATGGCAGCCTGGCAGAGCTGTGCTTTTCACAGCCATGGGTAGGCAGGGTGCTATAGATGAGACACTGTCGCCAGCTTGCTGCTTTCCAGCTCTGCCTACACTCTGGGATGCCTGCAACTGGTGTCCCAGCTAGTTCAGGGCTTTTAAGGCCAGTGTGTTTGCCTTGCTCAGGACACTAAGAATATGAGCTGATACTAATGTTTGTAAGTTGGAAGCTCACACATAAAGGTTGGGCTTATCAGGTTTTTGTTAAGAAAAAGAAAAAAGAGATTTGACATTAGAATCTACACTCGCCCAAAACTTCCCATTTGGCGTTTATCCCACTTCTACTTCTTGTTCCAGAGGGCTGTAATTGTAAGATGGATAGTCCCCTCCATACTTCCGATGGAGTCAGAAAACATGGCTCCTAGAATGGCGTCACAGAGTCTTAGTGCTTAGTGGCACATAAAGCAGTGGTCTCTTAGTTAGGGTTTCTGTGGCTGTGAAGAGACACCATGACCATGGCAACTCTTGTACAGGAAAACATTTAACTGGGACTGGCTGATAGTTTCAGAGTTTAGTCCATAACACTGCAGCAAGAAGCAAGGCAGCCTGCAGGCAGACATGGTGCTGGAGAAGGAGCTGAGAGTTCTACATCTGCAGGCAACAGAAGTGAACTGTTCACTGGGTGTGGCTTGAACATAAAGGAGACCTCAAAGCCCACCCCCAGTGACACACTGCCTCCAACAAGGTCACACCTGCTCCAACAAGGCTACACCTCCTATTAGTGCTGCTCACTATAGGCCAAACATTCAAACACATGATTCCATGGGGGCCATTCCTGTTCGAGCCACGGCACGAGGCTTGCTTTGCCATCAGCCACGTATTGGACTGGTAGTATTTGATGCTTCAGCCAAGGATGTTGAACATTCCCCAACAGATAAAGCCACCATGTCTGTCTGCCTTCCTGAGGGTGTTGGGCTGACAGGACGGGTGTTGTCATGGACAGTGGGAGGCCTGCTGTGTAGCCACATTGCCTGTATCAAATCCTGCTCCATCCTGTGCAACTATGGTACCTGGGCAAGATATTGCCTTGGTGTCTCTTCAACTCCCATGGGCATTTTGGGAGGACAAAATAGAGCCCCAAAACCTCTTCCATCAGTCACTGCTGCAGAGCACTGATTGAGCTGCGACTGGCAGAGGAGACATCGGCAGAGGAGGCAGAGGAAGCACTGGCAGAGGAGGCAGAGGAAGCACTGGCAGAGGAGGCATTGGCACAGGAGGCTGACAGAGCAGGCATCGGCACAGGAGGCTGGCACAGGAGGCACGTTTCTGGTTGGGTTCTGCACCTGCTCTTGACTAGCCACTTCCCTGTCTGTAGCCTCAGCTTTTGACTGTGAAATTGGAGTAGGGCAGAGGGAGAATACACAGGAAGGTGTGGGCACCATGTACCCATCTGCTACTCAATATGGTTGACTTCCTTAGCTTTCCCTTCCCCAGGGATACATCATGTCCTGTCGGAAGAGGTCTCTAGGATGGACAGAGAATTTTAATATAGGTTCCCACCTGTTCTTTCAGGCATCAAAGGCAGGTTGGACAATTATTCAGGTTCTAAGTTAAAGAAGGTGAACTGTTTGATTTGAAAATCACTATGGATTTTCAGAGAGACAATACATGGGACAAAAATGAGCATCTCTCCTCCCCAGAGCCATATGCTGGAGGTGGAATAACTGGACATGTGGTGGGGGTGCCCAGAGGTGGCATAGCTCAGGCCCAGGCGAAGGACCGCATGTCCACAGCTGACTCTCCAGCTCCCAGCTCCCAGGACGAAGAGAAGAGTGACTCTCTACTGGGGTCCCGGTTCTCTCTTGGACCTGAGACAGAAGGTCCAGGTTCTGGTTATGGAAGAAAATGAACTGAGTTTGTGAAATTAAGGCTTCCAGAAGCTTAGTGAAAAAGCCAGGGGGCTTTCCTCATTTGGTGTCATTCTGAGAAGACCAACTCCTTAGCCACAGAATATCTTAATTTGTGTACAGTTTTATCATCATCATCATCAATATTATTTTAAAACTTCTTGTCCCATATCCCTGCCCATGCCCTTCTAGCCCTATTTTGGTGATGACAGGGGGTCTTGGACGCGATGCACTAAAATCTGACCAAGTACCTCGCAGCTTCCTGCATCTCTCCCAGGCGGAAGCTGTCCTTCGGGACCTGTCATGACACTTCCAGTTTAAATGGCAGCACTGTCACCAGCTTAGCAGTGTGGAGTCATCTTGTAATCAGCCATCCCATTTGCCTCTTCCTGGCTCAGCCCCTCCCACTCCCAGCAAGCTCCACTGCTGTCGGTGTGGTGCTGCCCATAAGAGAATCCTGTTGAAACAGTTCATAGCGAGGGTCGGGTTCACATTCCAGGGTGGCCAGGTCCATCTGGGACGCTTGTCATTTGGGCATGCTCCCAGTTACCAGGACTTAGCTGTAACTGCAAAATGTAGTGAGCGGTAACAGGCCCGGTAATTGCTAATAAAATTTAAATGGCTACAAAATCACACAACAGAGAAACAAAATTCTTTTTTCTGGCACATCCCGACACTCTTGCGGACCTGAGTTAGGCTGTGGACGGTGACCGTATAGTGTTTTATTTTTATTTTTTAATTCAGACTCATATTTTGGGCTGTGACACAGCTCATGTGCAATTGCTTAATGGACTCTTTTTAAATCTAGAACTGAGAAAAAATAATTTTACAAAGATAATGTGCTGCATTTTTATCACGTGGTCACATGACTAGGGAGTCTAATTTATTTTTACAACATCAAAACTGTATACAGTGTACTGTGATTACATCCACCCCCCACTCTCTCACCCCTTTCTGCTACCACTAACTCCCTTCTTTGCAACCAGCCCCCTCCTATCTTCACAGCCCTGCTTTCCTTTCTCTCCCACTCCAGGGGGAGTGTCTGAGTCTGGCACCTGCAGGAGGAGGAAGGCCGCTTGTTTGTTTCCCAACTACTCAGCCGTGAAATAATCACACAGAAACTATATTACCTAAATCACTGCTTGGCCCATTAGCTCTAGCTTCTTATTGGCTAACTCTTACATATTAATTTAACCCATTCCTATTAATCTGTGTATTGCCACGTGACTGTGGCTTACCGGGTAAAGTTCCATCCGGCTCCAGCGGGGCTATATGGCTTCTCCCTGACTCCGCCCTTCTTTCTCCCAGCATTCAGTTCAGTTTTCCCCACCTAACTAAGTTTTGCCCTGCTATAGGTCCAAAGCAGTTTCTTTATTCATTAATGGTCATCACAGCACACAGAGGGAAATTCCACATCAGGCACCTATAGAACTGATCAAAAGCTTGTGGCTAGTCTGGCATGGTGGCCATACCTTTAACCTGGCATCTGAAGGCAGTGGCAGGAGGATCTCTCTGAGTTCAAGGCCAGCCTGGTCTACATAGTAAGTGACAGACCAACCAAATGGACATGCCCTAAAACTGTCTGTAAGCATAGACTTGTGCATTTCTTAGCAGTCATCAGAGAAGTCTCCCTACAGTAGGCAGAGGTCAATGTGGGAACCTATAACTTCTCAAAGTGCTGATAACAGGTGCCACTGAATACTTGGCCCAAACGGGACATTCATGTCACTCCATCCAAAGCCCAGGGGACATATGGAAAAGGGTCTGATAGGACTCTGGGAACCAGAGGACAAGGAGTGTGGTGGATGCCCTCTTCTGTATATGACCAGAGCTCATGATCATTGCTCATGTGCACACAGCACGTGTCCTGCGTGGGGTGGGACTGGAGGGAGGAGCTAGAGTCTTGTGGCAGTAATTCTTGAAGTTAGTTTTCTGGTGATCTAGACTGGAACAAGTGGGAGTGGAGCTCCTTGAAGTCAAAAGGTGATGAAACCTCTCTTCAGGAATTAGCTCAGGAACTTTTGACTCTTGGCATAGTTCCATAAAATGTCAGAAGTGTCTTCAGTATGAAAGCCTGCCGTGTTTTCTCGAATTGGTGGGAGGGAGGGAAGGGACAGAAACAGGTGACACACACATGTTCCATGTGTGGCAGGAGCATTGCAGCTTCAGATGAATTCCAAATTAAAAGGCAGAGTCTGTCTTCCTTGGGAGCAAGACATTTGCATGTACTTGAGATGCTTATTTCTGCCGCCCAGGCCCTTTATTTTGGGAGGATGAGGGTGGGGATGCAGACAGGCAGTGTTCCAGATTCAGCTTGGGATCGAAGGCTGTAGGATCTGAAGCCCGACTTGCCTCCTAATGTCTCTTGGCAGGTGGGAGGATTCTTTGCCTCTCCTTTTGAGATCAGGTGACACAGCCCAGGAAGTTCACTGGGCTCCTGAAGGAGGTGGGGTGAATAGACCTGTGTGTTTTTCTCTTTGCAAGGAGTTGGGAGAGAGACCAACTCTTCATGAACTGTGCAGAACAGACAGGGGTCTGCTCGGCTTAGCCGGTGTTGCTGAGTGTGTGAAGATGTCTGCAGGGTACAGCAGAGGGATTCCCTGCTGCTCACAGTCTTCCTATACAGCACAGCAGTCCGGTAATGGCTGGGGCTGTGATTTAAGGCCTAGGTGTTGTGTCCCCATTCCTTTTGCCCTTTGAACCCATCTGGAGCCTCTCTTGAGATGGACATGGGGTTAGAACTCTGCCTTTTCTCTGCTTCTTCACTCAGACCTCCTAGTGTGCTAGGTCTTACTGCGCATGGACCGCTTTCCCCATCAGAAGGTGTAGTAAACATTGACTGCTCCCAGCTCTGGAGATCAGGCTAGCATCTAAATATGTTAGGATCTGAATATTAGACTTGGTGTCTGATGAGGCCTTGTCATGATTATCATGATTATTGTGTAGCTTCCTTTTCTTGTTGTGTTACATGGTGGAAAGGGTGGCCATGTTCCTCTGTCCTTTCTTAGAAGGGCACCAATCCCACTGACAAAGGCTTTTCCCTTATCATCCAACGAGCCCATTGATATGAATGATATCGAAGGGATACCTTCACTCAGGGGCAGGCAAGTGAGTGGCATCTCAGCGAGGATGTTGGCCTTGGAAACAGTCCACCCTGAAGAGTGCTAAGTAACTCGATGGTGACCACTCGTGACCTGGCTCTTGGCTTTGCTTTTAAGGTTCCCTTATTCATAGTAGCCTTTGAAGGCATATCCTCACAGCTCACCATCAGGTTTGGTTCAAGGACGTGAATTTTGTAATCATGTCAACATTCTTGGTCCATGGTGGCCAGGGTATTGGCTTTGAAGGGGACTTGGTAGGAAAACTCCTTGGCTGTCTCAGCTTTGAGGGTGTGTTTTGGGCAGCAGTCCTGATACCCTTTGCCACTGTAGATATCAAGATGCTTTTAGTGTGCAAGATCCATCCTGGGGTGGTACTAGGAAGGGGCTAGGAAAGTCATCAGACTGTGGAGTAAGCAGTGTGTTTATGGAAAGACAGGAAAGAATGAGGAAGGAGGGGAGGACAAGGAAGAGGAGGAGGACGGGGCACTGGACGCTCTGGTAGCATCAAGCTCAGGTTAGCCGTGTGGCTGGGCTGTAGGAGGCCTTTTCCCCATGGCAGGGAGAAGCTTGGAAAGCAATGTTGTTTAAGAATGGTTCTCCCGGGCCTGGGGGATCCTTAGTCTACAGCTACCATTGCAAGCGCCTGGGCCTCACAGAGCTGCCCCTCAGCGTGAGCAGCCCGTAAGGGAAAGGGCTGTGGTCTGAGTGTGGTAGTAGCTGAGTGCTCAAATTTGAATGGCTATTTTCCAAGCTGTTGCAGCCACTACTACACTGTGTTCCTGCATCCCTTAAAAACTGGTTATAGTAAGCCTACTGTGTGCTTGGCACTTGATGATGCTAGAGGTAAATGCTGAACAAAGAAGCCTTCTACAGGAGGCCTAAGTCCGTTGAGTTAGCAACTCAACTAAGTCCTAAGTTAGTCAGCAGGCATCTGCAGTGGGAGTGGCCTGTACTGGGGACAGGATCATGCTGAGTGCTGCAAGACCCCAGAAGAGAGACATCTGGGCTTAACGGAGCATGCAGAGAGTGTTCCTGAAGATGGCAACTGTCTACGCTGGGCCTGGAATAGAAGGGTGAATGCATTAGCAAATAGTGTTGTCTCGCTCACTCAGGCTGCTGGGACAAAGCGTCACTGTCTCGTTGTATAAGGAGCGGAAGAGTATGCCTTACATATAGTTCTGGAGGTGAAAGTCAGGTTCAGGCTACCCGTGTGGCTGGGCTATAGGGAGGCTCTCTCCCAGGGGCAGATTGTTGGCCTTTCATCACAGCCTCACTGGCAAGCGTGAGGGCAGAGTTCCCGGCCCCTGTTTTTGTTAGGATTGTTACTGCAGTGGTAAAACACTATGGCAGAAGCAACTCGGGAGGGAAAGGGTTTATTTCAGCTTACAGGCCGGACACTCAATGAGGGAAGTCACGGATCCCAGGGGAGCTAAAGCAGAGGCTGTGGTGGGGCGCTCCTTGCAGGCTTGTGCCCCGGCTTGCTCAGCCTGCTTTCTTATTACCCTACAGGACCACCTACCCAGCAGCGGCACTGCCCACACTAGGCTGGGCCCTTTCTGTCATTCATTAATTACATAATGCTCCACAGATTGCCCAGAGGCCAATCTCATTGGGGGCATTTTCTCAGATAAGATTTTTCTCTTCCCAAGTTACTCGAGATTTGTGTCAAAATGACAAAAATTAACCAGCTCACACTCCCTTTTAAAGACTTTGTTTTTATTTATAAATTGTATGTATATATATATGTGTGTGTATATATGTATGTGTGTGTGTATGTATATGTACATGAGGACAGTGTGCAGAGCAGCCAGAAGAGGGTGTCTGATACGCTGGAGGAGCAGTTGTGAGCTCCCCAACGTGACTTGTGAGAGCTGAGCTTGGATCACTCTGCAAGAGAAACATGCACTCCTAACTGGCGCGCGCTCACTCCAGCACATCTTCCCCACCTTTTGATGACACTAACTCATTGCAGGGCTCCCCCCCCCCCCGCCCGATGCAGGCACACCTCATGCCCTCTGTCAAGACCGAGGTTTCAGCGCACAAATCTGGGGGCCCACACAGTGTCATGGAAAGAGAAAGCAGAATAGAGCCTAAGGGATATAAAGTATTCCGCATATTTAGTTCTGCATGACATCATTTCTAAGAATAAGGAAGGAAGAGGGAAGACTCTCAAAGATACTTAGAGAAGTTGATAAATTGATGGTATAGGACCTGGAGCTAAATTTCTAAATAAAAACAAAGTTTTAAAAAGGACTATGAGCTGGACCTACCAAGGGAAGGATGGTTGGCAGTCGAGATTTGGGCTGTAGAATCGCAGGAGAGGATCAAATGATCTTTGCCTACTTTCTGCTGTGTGACCCTTACCAAGCCACTTAACCTCTCTGTACCTTAGTTACCATCACATCTGTAACATGAGATTCTAGTAGCTCCAGTATCAGCAGCTTCTGAAGACTGACTCCCTGTGAGCTCTTAGTGCAATGCCTGTCACTCTGCCAGCCTTCAGTAATACTTGCCGTGGCTCCTGTCATGGCTTCATGCTTTCGAGTCTCCTAAAAGTGTCATGCTAAAACAGCTTCAAATGCTTGCCTGCTGTCACTGACAGTCACCATACTAACCACAATGCCATGACTAATACGTCTCGTGGAAGAATGCAAGAATATTGCAGTTATCCTGACAGGTCAGCATGAAGTCGCTCAACATGGTGTCACTAAAAGAAATAAAATAAAATAAGAAAAATAAAAGTTTTCATTGACTTTGTTCCTGAATAACTGTGAAAGAAAGTCACTGTTTGCCACCTGCAGCTAGCAGCTGTTAGGGACAGTCCCCAGGCTGCATGTGCTTGGCAGGACATCTGACTGACTTGCTAATATAGACACAGGAATGACTCAAAGCCTACTTGAATAAAATCTCCCAAATAGAGCACCTAGGAATCTGCCCTTCAACCAGAGCCTGAGTGAGCTGGGGGTGCCCACTGTATACTGAGCCCAGGTGTCCTAGGTAGACTGCCGCTCTTGATGTGTGAGGACATGTTGTAGATAACCTTGCATCTTCCGGTATGCAGGTAAGCAACATAGTCGCTTCTCTCAGGTACAGGCAGGTGAGTGCCTTCTCTGTCAGGAAGCTCCATCAGGAAGCTGCCCTCAGAAGCAGTTCGTCCTGACAGTGACCACATGTGCCCTGGCTCTTTGTTTTGCTTTTAAGATTCCTTCATGCATATTCTCTCCTAAAAACACCAGCCCCGTGGTGCTCTCTTGTGAGAGAAAACACATCTAACCAGAAATGAAGTTCTCAGCTGCCTGACCTCTGGAAAGCTCTACAAGTAAAGACAACAGGATAATATTCCAGGGACAGTGGGGGTTCCTGGGAAAAGAGGTCAGTGTGGTTGTTAGATTCTAACTTAACAGTTTTTTCATGGTGGGGGGAGGTATATGGTGTGTGTGAGTGTACCAAGCATGGCATGGGCTATCCTGGGGTGATTGCTGTGTGTGCGAGTATACCAAAAATGGCGTGGGCTATCCTGGGGTGATTGCTGTGTGTGCGAGTGTTCCAAGCATGGCATGGGCTATCCTGGGGTGATTGCTGTGTGTGCGAGTGTACCAAGAATGGCGTGGGCTATCCTGGGGTGATTGCTGTTTCTTTGTATACTCTGCACCTGTTTTAATTTCTCTGTGCTCCAGCTTCCTCATCTGTGAAATGGGGGAATGGATGAAACAGACTCTCTCTAGTATTGGTTTCTTTTCTCGGTGTGGGGATCAAATTACTGACTTTAAGCAACTGAAAGAAGGAAGGGTTTGTTTCAGCTTACAGCTCAAGGGGATACAGCCCATGAACCCAGAAAAGGAAGGCATGACGGCAGGGGAGAGGTGACTGGCCATGTAGCTTCTGCAGTCAGGGAGGAAGGAGAAGGAAAGGGGAGGAGAAAGAGAGAGAGTGGGGAGAGACTAGCCAGTGAGGGAGCCCAAGTGAGCCTAGCCTCAAGGCCTGCCCCTAGTGACTCACTTTCTTGTTAGACCCTACCTCCAGGCCCACCTTAGCTGGTGACCAAGAGTTTAAATGTGAGTCTGTGGAGGCGTCTGGTAGAGCTTAATACGTTTATAGCCATTAGGTCGCTGGGCTCTGCTACAACAAATCCCATGGTCCTTTGACTTGCCTCTCGTGGAGTACCAGCCGTCATGACTAATAAGCCTATCATCCATCATCTTTAAGAAAATACAGCTGGTCGTCTTTGGATGCTGAAGAAATGGAAGCGCACAGAGTAAAGCTGCCCAGACCCCAGAAGTGCAGATGGGTGAGAGTGGTCAGATAAAGTGGGGTTCAGTTCCTGTCACTGCTGTGCAGACCGGGTTTCTGGGCTGCCAGGGGAAAAAGGGAGCATAGGGTTTCCACTCTGAAGTCTGGGTGTGGACCCTTTTCCTGTTTGAAGCAGGACAGCTTCATGTCTATTTAAAAAAAAAATGAGTAGGTTTTGCACACTGCTCTGCTTCTGCTGAGGGCTCTGAGGTAAGTAGATCCAAGGATGAAGTCTCAGCCCTTCGTTCTCTCTCTCTAATCTCTTCCCAACTCTGCGATCCCAAACACAGCGCAGGCTTGTTGTTTTCCGGAAGGAGCAGAGCTGTGTCCAACTCTCCGAGCACAGGAGTACTCCGACATTTGTTCCTTATAATGAGCCCAAATCTGCTTTCCAAGTCGTAGTGGGGTTTCGCAGGTGCTGACGAGTTACCTGCTATTGGAAAGTGTTCAGCTCCCGACTGCTTTGGGTCCCACTGCGGTCCTGTTTGGCAGTATGGTGGGGTCACTGTCTCCGCTTGTGTCAGGAAATAAGAAGCTATGGGCACTGGGCATGGTGCAGTGGGCATGAATGCAGCCTTAGCAACTGCAGTGCCACTGTTCTGATAGTCAGAGGGACTGGTGGGCATCAATAGGGTCTTCTTCCTGGGCCCTGGAAGAGAGGATCCCAGGCCCATCTTCATTACAGATGCTCTGGGGTGGCATTAAGATCTCTTCAAGACTTGGAAGTAAAATGCTTGCTATGCAACCTCGACCACACAGCAGATATGTAAAAGCCAGACTAGCCAACTGGTAAATTCTAGGTTGTGTGAGAGAGACTGGCTTAAAAAATGAGGCGGAAAGCAGTGGAAGAGGTCGCCTGATGAAGACCTTTGCCTTCCATGTGTGGATGTCCAGGCACATGCACCCATACTCACATGGATGCATACATGCACACACCCCTAAAATAAGCACTCCCCCCAAACCCAGCAACAACCTCCCTGCCCTGGGGGGTGGTGCAGCGGCTCCTCCTCGGTGCTCTTGATCTTGTAGTATTAGGTGGCTGTGCCTTTCATAATTCAGGAGGCTTCCAGGAGAGGCTGTGGCTCTTTATGGGGAATCAATTCATTGCTAGAAGTTAACTCCTAGACAGCGAAGGACCAAGTTCTTGCTGGGTCCATCAGCTTCATACTCTTCTCTTTATTCTGAAAGGTGTGTGTGTGTGTGCGTGAGAAGGAAACATAAGCTGCTCATGAATAATCGTGCTGTGGTGTGAGCTTGACTTTGACACATGTGAACAGCGTGGAAACAGTGCAGCGTGGAGCCCTCTTTCTCTGGACTCTCTAGTTAATGTCCCTTGGTCTCGTGCCAGCCCCTCCCTCGACTTCTGCATTTCAGAAGTATTTTGTTTTCCATTGCAGACAGGAGGAGTACAAAGGCAGATGGTGTCATCACTTAATTTGTTAATTCTGCTAGACTTTTTTCTCCTGCCAATCAACAGTCCTCCTTACAGTCTCATGTTTAAGGACAGCTTTGAGGGAAATTACAGAGAAGCAGCGTCCTGTTTACCCTGCGAATGAAAGCAGAGGGCTTGAGTAAAATCGGAACAAAACAAACAATTTAAAGCAACACAGCGTCTCTGAGCAGATCCTAGGGTGGGCAGAGCTGGGCAGAGCTGGAGTGGAGCTGCGGGGGAGCAGGTTCCTTGCTGTTCTTGACCCTTCCTGGAAATTAGCCTGGGGTGTTTCTTTCTGAGCCTTCCTTTCCTTCTAAGCAGAAATGTGCCCTCCAGCACCTTCCCAGGAATACTGATTATTTACAGGATCAACATCATGCAGTTCTGTGAATTCTCTGCTGGCCTAAGTACAAACCTGCAGAACAGCTTCAGCAATTCCTGCTTTGAAGGAGCGTGGGCCACAGCTGGGGTGATATCTCAGCCAGTAACGTGCTTGCAGACACAAGGACCCAAGTTCGGTTCCCCCGAACACATGTGGTTTTTTTTTTTCATTTTGTTTGTTTTGTTTTGTCTTGTTTGGGAAAAAAAATGCAAGGAAGAAAGAAAGGGAGAGGCAGCCTGGTGTGGCGTTATAGGGGTGGAGTGGAGTGGCTCCCTGTGATTTTCTGGCCATTTTAGAATACTTGGCAAGTTCCAGGCCAATAAGAGGACCTTTCTTAAAAGAGCAAGGTAGCCAGCACCTCAGGAATGACAGCTGAGGCCATCTTCTGGCCTCCACACATGTGTGCACACCATCTGCACATGCATGAACACCTACATACACAGAGAATATGGGCCATATCTGGTGGCTCCTGCTTGTAATTCCAGCACTCCAGAGGCTGAGGCAGGAGAATTGTAAGTTGAAAGCTAACCTGGGGTACATAGCATGTTCCAGGCCAGCTTAGGCTCCCTGTCTTGAAAACAATCAATCAAAACCCAAACAAATAAAATAATTTGGATAAATGGGTGGGTAGATGGTTAGGGTAATGAATGGATGGGTGTGGATAAGTGAATGAATGAATGAATCAATGCACAGATTGATGAGTGGGTGAGTGTATTTGCTGACCATTTGTGAGGTGGATGAATGGATGGATTCATGGATAGATGGTTGAGTGGATGGATGGATAGACAGGTAATTGGACTGATCAAACTGATGGCTGTGTGCCAAATGGATGAAAAAAGGTAGATGGGTGATTGGGTGAATCAGTTGACCAATGAGAGGGTTGATGCATAAATAGGTAGATCTGTGTCTCGGTAGATGAAAAGAGGGATAGCTCACTCTATAGTCATTTCCTCCTAGACACCTTTCTTCCCCTCTCTTACAGGTGGGGCAGGCGCTCTTTTCCCCAGCTCACACAGAGTTGTGCTTTTCTACCCGTGACTTGTAAGCTTCAGATAGAATAAAAGCCCGTGGGTGCTAGCTCCCCAGCATCAGCAGACACTTTAGGATGGCCGGCAAGGCCTGAATGCATCTTGCTCAGTTATCCCAGCCACATTATTCACAATGAGCTCTTGGCATATGGGAGATGTATAGCACACATTTGTCTGAAAGAACAAAGACTGTTGGGAAGGATGTGGAGAACTTGTGTTCCCCTCTCACGGCTGCCGTCATGACTAGTTTTCTGTTGACAAATAGAAACAGTTGCTAGAGAGGAATGGAGTTCTTTCCGCCCAAAGCACTCGTGCACTTGCGTGGCACATGCACACACACCTCATACATGATGTCTTTCAATCACATGATTGTTTTGCTTTAACAGCCCGTCTTCACACTGTCTCCTGCTTTCTCCCTAATTCCAGCCTGTTAATTAACCATTCTTCTGAAAGTTTGGATCCCAAGGGATGAGAACTCTGGGACACCCCTCCCTCATCAGCTTTTTTATGGATACCTATTATCCTCAGCCTCTGTCATTAAATTCTAATATTTTTCTTAGATTTAAAGACAGGGGCAGAGGCTAATGAAGGGCTTTTGTGCCCAGGAACAGCGGGCACCTGGCAGCTTCAATGGCTTTTGTATTTAATTTCAGGCATGTAGGGGTACCCACAGTGGGTAACGCTGCTTCAGGGGGGAGTGGCAGACAGCTCAAGCCGCCCTGAACTAGCCCTCCCCAGCTCGGCTATTGCTCAGGCAGCCTTGGTGCCCACTTGCGGGGGAGAATTGCAGACCCCAGAGGATCCTCCATGGTGTTACTGTTATGTTGTGTGGGCGAGGGGGGTACCTGGTCTTTCTGTAGGTGAGCTCTTTGACTCTCCTCGGTCTTCCTTTCCTCAACTCTTAGAGGACTTGGTCACCTCTAGGCGCCAGACATCTTTGTCCATGTGGGAACACAGAACGGTCCACTGGCACATGAACACACATATCAGAATAGAGTCTGCATGGTTTACATATGCAAAAAGCTGGGACTCTAAGTGGGCAGTGTTGTAGGAATTCTGGGGTCAGAGTTCCTTGATGTGAATGTCACTGAAATTTTGTATACCAGATACTGTGCTCAGTGGTCTGCCTGGGTGAAGTCGTCAAGAATTCAAATTGCCCCACTGAGTCTCACCGACACACCCTTTATATTGGTGGAGGATTGAAGCTTTACAGAAACTGCCTTAGGTGGAGGAGCCAAGAGATGAATGCAGACGGCACAGGTAGAGCGAGCCTGAACCACTGTTATGCTGCCCCCTGCAGGTAAATGTGTGGCATGGCTGGTCTTTCAAGAGGTTGGGATCCCTGGAAATTAGAGGAGAAATTCTGTACAACATATTCCCTCTTGAAAAAAAAAAAAAGAAAGAAAGAAAAAGAAAAACGAGCTTGCATGATTAGCATCTGAAGTCAATCCTAAGTGTCTCTCCATTCTGGAGGATGCAGCAGGGACTTGAAGCATCAGAACCTCGACGGAGGTTTCCCTAAGTTGATGCCACTTCCTGTAAAAATCAGCAGCAGCTGGGGTGCTGCCTCAGTTGGGAAAGAAAGGGGTTGCCTTGTAAGCATCAGAACCTGACTTTGGATACAGCACTCGTGTAAAAAACCAGGTATGCTTACCTGTTATCCTGGCGATGGTGAGATGGTAAACAGCGTTGGGAAGATCCCTGGAGGCTGGTGGGCCAGCTAGACTGACTTGAACACTGAAATTCCAGCCACTGAGAGACTCTGTCTGAAACAAAATGTTGTCCTCTGACCTCCCTGTGCACACACATGTGCCGTCCTCCACACACAGAAACACAACAGGTGCATCCCAGGGCGCTGTGCGCTGATGGTGTCTGGCAGATTCCTAACCAGTGACCTCAACTCCCCAACCCTCCCTGGAGTGTCATCCCTGGTGTCTCCAGCTTTGTAAGTGCTTGGAAGCTGGCGTTGTGGGGAGGGTTCTGTAAACCGATGAGTCTGGCTCAATAGGCCTGAGGCAAGTCTGACTGTCTGACCGCAACAGCAGCCCAGATGGTTGCTGACCGCTCTGAAGTCTATACCTCAGACCTCAAGGTCTGGAGTCCGTGTTTCCTGGGGGCTGAACTGACTGCATCAGCATCGCCCCAGGCCTTCCTTAAGCAGTGGCTCTCAGATGAGCCTTAGGAAGTTTCTGTACCACACTGACAAACAGTGCCTTGCTCCATGCTTTCTGACAGTCAGGGTCCCTTGTGGACTGGAGACAGGTTACACAGCCTTGGCTCACGGGTCTAGGTGGGGCCACAGGCTTGTGTTGTATTTCCTGGGTCAGTCTATTCCATACACAGGCTTGGGAATTTTTGTAGCAATTGCCCCTCCATATCCTCTAGTCTCTCCCGTGGGCTCAGCTTCTGCTTGCTCCACCCTTTCTCCTTTGCTGTGCTTGAATATGTGCCTTTGATAGCTCATATCCTGGGTCTGCATCTGCCCCAGTAATGAATTTGCTGCACAGATCCCCGGGAATCTGCTGTCAAATTTGGCAGATGTTGGCATCCTTACTTGTCTTTCAAGCAGGACTGGGTGAGGTTGACCACACTTTCCTCTTCCCTCCATGGCTGGTTGGTATTCTATCCAACCATCCCTTCTTGTTTGCCCTTCTTCCTCCTCAATCTGCTTCCCCGGATCATTATTATTCCAGGGGTGGGCTCAGCTTTTGCATCTACTCTATTCTCTCTGGGTGACTCCATCCATTTCTGTACCCCAGTGCTGCTGGGTGTGCCATTGCTGCAGCAGGTTCCACACACGCCTGATCCAGACACTGCCCTCATAGATACCGTGGAGACAGCAGAGTGGATGGGGCCCTGGGGTGAGGCAGTCTGGGGCACATCCTGGCACTGCCACTTGTCAGTGAGGAAGTTCTGCATGCACTGTTAGCCTATCTTGGCAATGGTTTTGAATGTGGTGGAATGGATTCAGTGCTGGCCTGGTTAGTTTTCTTGTCAAATTGACACACACAACCTAGAGTCACCTAGGAAGGGGAACCTCAAAAGAAGAATCTCCTTCATCAGATTAGCCTGTGGCTATGGGGCACTGTCTTGGCTCATGGCTGATGAGTCCAGCCCACTGTGGATGGTACCATCCCTAGGCAGGTAGGGCCTGAATTATATAGGCCAGCTGAGCATAAACCAGTGAGGGAGTGGCTTCTGCTTTGGTTCCTGCTTGAGTTCCTGATCTGCCTTTCCTCGGTGATGAGTTATGACCTGAGCATGTCAGTCAGATGAGCCCCTGCTCTGAGCTGTTTCATCATAGTGAGAGAGGGTGAAACTAGAATACGTTTCTTAGCTGGGAAGTCTCCAGCCCCAAGGTGGATGCCTGATTTGTCTTTAGTTATTAGGAATAAGGGTTTGGAGTAATAGCAATCTTGATAGCTCCCAGGTCACACATAGAATCTAGTGAGACTTGGAAGTGTCTTGTAACCTCCTCAGCCCGCCTGGCATTTCCCATTGGCTGCACATCCCTTCCCTCTCCTCCTCCCCTGCCCTCTCTCACAGCCCTTTGCACATGCTGAGGAAACTGAGGCCCTGGAACTTAGGATCTAGCAGATGACCGAGTGGCCTGAAGGCGGCAGAGCTGAGATTTGAACTTGCATGTTCCAAGTTCCTCTACCACACCTTTGGGGAAATGAGTGTGGATGCTGAGTTTTCAGCCCATGCTTGTGCTTTCTGCGTGTGCATACAGTGGAGAGCCCTTTACTGACTGTGACTCAGCTTGACCTGGGTTCAAATCTTTAATGGCCACAATTGTGTGTGTGTGTGTGTGTGTGTGTGTGTGTGTGTGTGTGTGTTGTGGTTATGGAGGAGTACCTTGGGCTTTAAGACTGTGAATTTGCCCCCCCCCACCTCCTCATTATTGACCATGTTTTCTTTATTGTTTTGACCACTTGGGAAATTCGGGCTAAACATCAATCCCTGATGGGAGTAACTTCACAAGAGGACAGTTTGTGTCTCTTTCCTTTGCTTCTGCTTTCCCATAACATCCACTTTCCTTATTTTTAACAGCTTTGTTTTCCTAAACCAACTTAAAAGATTTGTGAGAGCACGCTATAAATTTATAAGAAATAAATATATGTGTAAAGCGTGTCCCTGGGCAAATTATTAAACTCTGTTGGTATCCTCTCTATGATGTTGGAAATGATTCTCACCCCCGCGTGCTTTGGGGCAGTGTAAATAGGGAATAACAAGAAGAGCCTTGAGGAGCAATTAGCAAGCATTAGCTCTCTCTGTTCTCCTCTGCCTGCAGTGAGGATGCGAGAACTGTGCGCCAGTGCTTGGACCAGTGGATGCTGGAAGGTAGCTTACTCCGTCTTACTAAGTCACTCCTATGGACGGCTCACTCCAGTGAGCTCCAGGACAAAGACCCACAAGTGACTGGCTGTCCTCTTGGTTTTGAGTTGTAGTGTGCTATTAGCTTTACAAAGTAGAAAGGACTCCACGGCTATGTAGCAGACGGAGACACAGAGCCCATCCTGGCAAATAGAAAGCTTTTAGTTCAAGAAGATGAACTAGACTGACCAAAACTTTTTGTTACCATGGCAGCTGGGTACTTGGCCAGTCCCTCTTTGGGTTGATTATAATGCTGCTGTGAGAAATGTCAACTGCTATGTCTTAATCACTTATTAGCTCATAAAATGGCCCAGTCCACGTGCTAATTGCTACTGGATAAAGTAAACTATGTTAAGAGGTTCATCTCTCCCATTTCCTTGTATAAGCCTTTCTGGGTGGGCGTTTTTAAAAGTAGGGAACAGTGCTTCTGAGACTAAAAGTCTTCACCTTCTCATTCAGCCCCAGTCCACTTGTAGGGGCCATTTCATCATCCCATTTTACCTGAGAAAGTAAAGACCCAAGGCCATCTGGTTCTTAACATTGATTTCTTAAAACACTGGGATTTGTTTGTTTTCTGTAGAAAAACAGGCTGGGCATAGTGGCGTATACCTATAATCTCAGCGCTCAGAAGGAAGGGGTAGGTGGATCTCTTGAGTTCAAAGTCAGCCTGGTCTATATTAGTGAGTTCTCTCTCTCTCCCTTCCTCTCTCTCTCTCTCTCTCTCTCTCTCTCTCGCACACACACACACACACACACACACACACACGCACAGAGAAGTGGGGGGGGAGAAACAGTTACAAAATTAAAAGTATTCCCTCATCCTTTCTTCCGGGTGAAAACGATTGACAGATCGCTTATGGCCTGCAGGTTGAAAGCATCCCTAGCTACCCAGCGTGTCGGGAGACTTTCCCATGCTCGTCACCCCAGCGTTGCCATGTGTTCCCTGGGAGCAAGCCAGAGCTGGAGAGGAATTCAGCTAATTCAGAACCTTCCAGAAAAGGAGCCACTCTTTTATTTCTGATGTCACCCATCTTCGTAGGTCTCAGGAATTCTCACAAAATTCGGTTTCTTTATTTGGTTATATCAGAAAGCTGTGCAGTTCTGTCCCTAATTTTAGAACATTTCGTCACCCCAGGAAGAAATGCTCGTACCCATTAGTTGTTACTCCCCACCCCCTCCCATTCCCTGGGAACCACTAACCTCCATCTCTCCAAGGATTTGCCTTTTCTGGACATTTTGTGTAAGTGGGCTCGGTGTTTGTAGCCTTCTGTGCCTAGCCTCTTTATCTAGCATAATGTTTTTCAGGTTATACACAGGATATCACGTATTAGCCTTCCATTCCTATGTAATATTACAGAATATAGACTGTAGGCATTCAAGTTCATTCCTTTGCATATGAATTTCTGGTTGTCCCAGGCTTTGTTGAAGATTATCCTTTACCACAGTGAATTTTCTTGGCACTCTTGCCAAACATCAATGATCCATAAAAGATTATCAGTTTTATTTTGTTGATCTACAGGTATACTCTTACTCCAACACCCCATAGACCTGACTCTTCTGGCCAAATGCAAAAATGCTCTGAGATCAAGATGTGTTAGCCTTCCAACTTTGTTCTTTTAATGGGTCATTCACTGCTCAGAGGCCCCTGCATCCTTTGTATGAAGTTAGGATCTGCTTATAAGTCAAATGAGATTTTGCAGGGACTGTGTTAGATCTGTAGGTTGCCGTGGGGAGTGCTACCCTTTACAAATGTTGATCTCACATTGTACAAATGGGAAATGTTTATCCTCACTGCTACGACAAAATAACTGGCAAAATCATGTTCGGGAAGGCAGGGTTCATTTTAGATTACGGTTTAAGAGTGGATGCAGTCTGTCGTGGCAGCGAGGGCATGGGTGCAGGAGGAGCAGGACGGGTGAGTCAATTACACCGTGTCCACAAATAGGAAGTAGCGTGTAGCCAGGAAGTAGGGCCAAGCTATAAAACTTCACGTTAGCCCCTCCCTTACCCCTCGCCATCTGCTTGCAGGAAGTCCCACCATCCTAAGGCTTCTACGACCATTCTGAAACAGTGCCATGTGCTGGGGGTCAGGTGCTCAAACATGTGAGCTTATGGGGAACACTTCCCAGTCAGAGCCTCACAGATTCCTTTCTGTTTATTGAGTCATTTCTTTGAAGGGTGGTTTTCAGTTTTCAGTGGCTTCTGTCCAGTATATTCCTAAGGATTTTGACTGGTTTTGATGTTAGGAGGTTGTTTTCTTAATTTTGATTTTGATTCTTGAGTGGGTGTGTAGAAATGCCATTGATTTTCCCGCATTCATCTTCCACTCTGCAGCTTTGATGGCTCTGTTTCTCGGTACTAATTATTTTGTATGGATTTGAAGTCTTTCTTCATTTTTAATACAGACATTCACAGCTACAGATTTCTCTTTTGGCCCTGCCTTACTTGAATTCTTCACGTTTTAGTGGTTTTTGTTTCTGTTTATAGTCTCCAACTGTTCCTACTCTCATCTCATCTCTCTTGTCTGACCCATGGGTTTTGGACGAGTATGCCACCTGATAGTCACATTTGTGAGTTTCACCAACTTCCTTCTGTTATTGGTTTCTGGTTTCACTCCACTTATAATTATGATATTTTAGAATCCACTGAAGTTTTCGTCGTGACCTTGCATTTGGTCTATCTGGGAGAATGTTTTCTGTACACCTGACATGTGCATTCTGTAATCCTTGGGTGCTCTCTGTTGAGTCTGGTTTAAATCTTTTATTTTATTTCATTTTATTTTTTGAGACAAGTTCTTATGTAACCCAGGCTCTGCTTGAGTTTGCTGTGTAGCTGAGAAAGGTTTTGTGGCTTCCTTTCTCCCATGGTGTGATTACAGCTACCCGGCTTGTGAAGTCCTGAGGACTGAACTCAGGGCTTTCATGCTAGATTGCCAACCAAACTACGTCTCAGCCCTTACATTTTTTTAAGGTGTTCCCAATGACTCCTATTTCCATGCTGATTTTCAGCCTATTGTATTTGTCATTGAAGGTGTTGGCATCTCCTGACATTTCTATTAATTTGTCCCATGTTTTGGGGGGGGGCTTCTTATTTTATGGCATATAAATTTGTCTTCCTAAAAGTCTTGCTTTGTTCCTAGGGATAGTGTTTTTCATTAATCTTTCATATTGTTTGGTGTTTGCATAGTCTTTTAGTTCTATGGATTTGGGTAGCTTTGACTTTGTTTCGCTCTGCCCTTTTGTTTCCTTGTTTCGCCATAGAGTCTCATGGTGTATAACCCTGGCTGGCCAAGAACTCAACTCAATATGTAGATCCTTCTGGCCTTGACCACACAGAGGACTGTCGGCCTCTGCCTTCTGAGTGCTGAAGTTAAAGATGTGCATTGTCATGCAGTTTTGCATTTCTCTTTAGGCCTCGCAGGTTTTTACATGTGCAGCTCTGTTAAAGTTTAGGCTCGGGTTGCTGTGTTCAGATGATGGTGGGATCATTGCGGGATTGTCCGGAGCCTCATTGACTCATGGTAAAGGTGTCATAGAAACTTGGATTCTGCCTTTATTGTTCTGTTGCTGTAAAGAGACACCATGACCAAGGCAGCCAATGACCAAGAAGCATTTAAGAGAAGGAGAAAGAGACGGGGAGAGAGGGAGGGAGAAGCATAGAGTCAGCCTTAAGTCGGGTAAGGATGACAGTGGTTCCCACCTCACTTTTGTCAGGACAAGAAGCTGGAGGCACAGGCCTGTCAGGAAGCACGAATCTGTACCAGGTAGCAGGCACACACTAGATTCTCTGTTCAAACAACTGGTTAGGCCCCTTGGTGCCTTTCTGCTTTTCACAATGGGGACTTGGGGGTTGTGGGAGAGTAAATGCCTTGTCTAGGTCTCATTGATTATGCCATACAGCTGAAACAGAAATTTCCTGTGAACCCCAATCCCTTCTGGCACCTTAAATCCAGACTGGGAACCTCGTTTCTGAGACGTAAGAGAGGAGATGTTTGGGAGGATTTTTCTATTAGAGAATCTTCTGGTAACACTGTTTCAACCACATTTTTTCCCATTTTTATATTCCAGTTAGATTGCATCTGCTGCCCTTTCTCTCACATCTCAAGCAGCCAATATGTTATTTTAGGGAAAAATAATACATGGCCACATCTGGTCAATAAAAGTTGGAGTCCACACAGCCTTCACGTGGAACTGAGCTGCTGCAACAAGCAGAGGCCTTTTTTCTCAGGCAGTAATGATTTGTACAGGCTTAGAGGCTCGGCGTGGACCTGAATTTCTGGACTGCTTATCATCTTCTTCGAGACCTCAGCGGACAAGCTCCCCTTCCCCAGACTTTTAACAAACCCAGGCAGGTTGTTTTTAAGACGCTGCTGTTTTGTATTTCTTCCTTTGCTTTCTTGACCACCAACTGGAAGTCATTTTTTGACTTTGAAAAGGAACCCCAATTTGATGTTTTAGAAAGCCAGCCAAGGGACCCAATCTAGTGGCAATTTCAGACATTCGAAAAATGTCCACGTCGTTCTGACCTTCAAGCCGGTGATGATTTCAACCAGTAATGGTTAAATGTGTGTGTTCACCTTCGGGAGGTGTTCACAATGATTTAAATTGCCTGTATTTTATAATTTGGTTTCTCTCTAATTTATACTTTTGTGTAACATTCATTCAATAATGTTACAATCAATTGAATTCCAACTGGTTTGTAGTATTTTTCTTAAGAAAAATGTATTTTTATTTTATTCATTTATTATGTGTGTGCTGTGTGTGTGCTGGGAGGAGGGGATAGAGAGAGAGCTAGCAACCGAGCACCGAGTTGTCAGAAGACAACATTCAGGAGTCTGTTCTCTACTTTTTCTGTGAATTCTGGGCCTCAAATAATGCAGGTCGTTAGACCTGCGTGGCAAGTGCCTTTGCCCACTGAGCCATCTTGCCAGCTCCAAGATCCAGTTTTGTAGCTGAAGATTGCAAGTATATTCACTGCTAGAAGCAGCACATTCCTGTGGCCTTCACGGTTTCTTCATTTCCACATCGTGCAGCCCTCCGGGCCCTTCCACGTGCTCTTCCATCTCCTTGGAATAGTCTTCATGCCTCCATTGCACATGTACTAGAAACTCTAACATGGCCTATCTGCCGCCTGCGGGTCTTCTTCCGGACCACTGCAGGGCGGTCTGTACCTTAGTGTGAGTGGGATGCATGGCAGAGACAGCTGCTGGCTGTGACTTCCCCGTAGGGTATCATAGAAAACAGGGATATAACATGTATGACATATACCCGTTTTCTGGCATCAGCCTGTGTGGATTGAGATTAGCTCCCTCGTCAGGACACTGCTTGAATTGCAGGCAGAGACTCAGCCACCTCTATCCTCACCATCTTCCTTCTGCACTATTCACCACATAGCTACCTCAAGGGAGCAGGAGCTGGGGACATTTTGATTCTGGCCAACAATGGGGCATGTTTCCCCCCTTTAAACCTGTTTTGTGTCATGCACAGGTAGAGGGTAAATTCTTACAAAGTAGGCAAAATTGATTAAGATGTCAAATTCTGGGGCTGGAGAGATGGCTCAGAGATTAAGAGCATTGACCAGAAGTTATGAGTTCAATTCCCAGCAACTACATGGTGGTTCACAACCATCTACAAAGAGATCCGATGCCCTCTTGTGGTATGCAGGCAAACATGCAGGCAGAATACTGTGTATATATAATAAATGATAAATAAATAAATCCTTAAAAAAAGACTTCAAATTCTAAAAGGGTCTTTTTTTGTTAGGACAACAACCAGTTATATATGAGACTACAGCTTTTTTGTGTAAGAAAAAATGATTTTGATCCCTACTGAAATGGGGAGAATTAACTTTTGACCTACAGTGTATCCTGCCTATGACATTTGCTGGGGTAAGGTGGGGCAAAGATTGTGGGGGTGACCAATCAGTGACTGCTCCAGCCTGAGACCCTTACCACCAGAGTGAGCCCTCCGACACTGCCTGCAGCTCCAGGGCCCAGAAGCTGGATGGCCCAGAGACCTAGAGTGGACCCAAACATGGCTGGAGGGAAAATGTCAATGTGATGAAGCCTAACTATATTCTGCTCTACGCCAAGCAGCACCTAGCCTGGTAGTCATCAGAGAGCCTTTATCCAGCAGCTGATGGAAGCAGCTGCAGAGACCCACAGCCAAACATTAAGCCGAGCTCAGTGAATCCTTTGGAAGGGGGGGTGAAGGGTTGTAAGAGCTGGGGTGGGGGGAACAAGGATATTACAAGAAAACCCACAGAATCAACTAACCTAGGTGCATAGGAGCTCACAGAGACTGAACAACCAGGGAGCCTGCATGGGACTGATAAAGGCCCTCTGCACATATATATCAGTTGTGTGGTCTTATGGGACGTCTAACAGTGGGAGCAGGGGCTGTTCTTGACTCTATTACTAGTTTTTGGTACCCTACTCCTCATACTTGGTCTTCTTGCTCAGGCTTAATACAAGAGGAGGTGCTTAGTCTTACCTCAACTTGATATGCCATGTTTTGTTGATTTCCATGGCAGGCCTTCCCTTTTCCTAATGAAATGGAAGTGGAGTGGATTGGGGGAGGGTAGAGGGGATGTGGGGAAGTGGGAATGAGAGGAGAGGAGGGAAGGGAAACTGTGGTCTAGATATAAGATAAATAAATTTAATAATAATAATAATAATAATAATAATAATAATAAAGAAAAATGGGGACACTCAGAAAGTAGTCTGTGGTTTGTTTGTAGATATTCTTCTCACAGTTACTCTTATATCTAGGACATCAGTGTTAGACTCGACTTGGAACACTAATGTTAGGATTGGCCCCATGCTGTCCTCATGGCTGTGATCTTTGGGAATAGCATCTGGTCTTGTAATGCTAACACCAGGAAGAAAGGAACGATAAGGTCACCGGCTCTGTGGATACTGAGACATAATTAGAATCTGGCAAAGTAGGGTTATGTCGATCTGTTTAGTGGTTCTGTAATAAAATCATGGAGGATGGGTAACTTTATTTTATTCTTGCTCTTCCAGAGTTATATATTTTTCTTTGCTCCCCGTCCTTCCTCCATCCTCCTCTTCTACCCTTTCTCATGATCCCCACACTCCCAATTTACTCAGGAGATCTTGTCTTTTTCTACTTCCCATGTAGATTAGATCCATGTAAGTTTCTCTTAGTTTTCTCTTTTTTGTCTAGGTTTTTTGGGGTTGTGAATTGTAGGCTGATTTTTCTTTGTTTTATGTCTAAAAGCCACTTATGAGTGAGTACATATTATATTTGTCTTTCTGGGTCTGGATTACCTCACTCAATATGATGTTTTCTAGATCTATCCATTTGCCCACAATTTTCAAGATGTCACTATTTTTTCCCACTGTGTAGTACTCTATTGTGTAAATGTACCACATCTTCTTTATCCATTCTTCGGTTGGGAGGCATTTAGGTTGTTTTCGGGTTCTGGCTATGACAAACAATGGTGATATGAACGTAGTTGAGCATATGTCCTTGTGGTATGTTTGGTCATCCTTTGGGTATATACCCCAAAGTAGTATTGTATTGCTGGGTCTTGAGGAAGGTTGTTTCCTAATTTTCTGAGAAATCGCCATACTGATATCAAAGTGGCTGCACCAGTTTGCACTCCCACCAGCAATGCAGGAGTGTTTGGATGGGTGACTTTATAAAGGGAAGATGTTCCTTCTGAAGTCTAGAGGAGACATGCTTGGTGATAACCTTCTTGCTGGCAGAGTCCTGAGATAGCCCAGGACATCACATGGTAAGAGACTGGGAATGGGCATGTATATGCCTCTCCTCATAATGCAGCCAGCATTTGGTCATCCCATTCCACTCTGATTGTTCAGATTAAGTCCTCACTGCAACATAGGGATTAAACGTCCACACAGGAACCCTGGGGAAGAACATACTCTAACCATTTCCAAATGAAGCAAGGCTGTCCCCATATATGTGTTCACTGAAACATTTGAGAACACGTGGTCTCTGAAGGAGTCGCTTCCCCTGCTGGATCTGCTGGAGAGGTTCAGGGGAGGGGCTCTCTGACTCACTCTTTGCAAAACTGCTTGGTGAAGATGGGGCTTCTGCACAGACACTGGGGAGGAAAGTGGGTAGCCCTGGGAGAGAGCGCCTCCCACCAGCCCTCTGAGACGGGTGAGCGTGTGCCCCAGAGAGAGACTGCATCTGCTGGAGATCTGTGCAGACCAGGAAACTCATTCCAGCAAAGACTGATGTCTTTTACCCAGTGTAGGTTTAGGTAGAGAAAAGGAGCAAAATGGTTCCCTTGACCAGATGGGAATGTCCCCTCCTCTGCAGGGCAGTGGAATTACATGGATGTTAAAATGAAAGGAGATGGAAATGGATGGAGAATAATGGAGGGGTGCACCAGTTAGGGACCAGCCTTACACAAATGCAGAGGACTGTGGTTTGTTCTCATCACTTTCGGGCAGCCTCGGGATAAGGACACCAGACTCTACACTGTGCTTTGCCTTGGACCCAGCAGCTCTACATCAATGAGATATTATACAGTTATGAAAATGACCATCTATATCTGGGTGTGCACTGCTATATAAAGTGTCTGTCAGCAACTGACCCTCAGACTTACAGGTACACAGATACAGTGAAATTATACTCAGTCTTTAAGAATGCTGTGGTGGTTGGATCGATGGCTCCATAAAGTGCTTGGTGTGCAAACATGAGGACCTGCGTTTGATCCCCACCACCCGCGTAAAAATGGGGCATAGTCTTTTTACACCTGAAATGCCTACACCGGAGACTGGGAAACCAAACACAGGACGATCCCTGGAGCTCATTGGCCAGCCAGTTTCACTCAGTCAGCAAGTTCCCACAGTCCAGTGAGAGACCCTGCCTTAAAAAATAGGTGGAGAGTGATGGAGGAAGACACCTGCTATTCATCACTGGCCTCCACATGCACTCACACACGTGTATACATGCAGCCACTCTCCCCCTGAAACACACACACATGAACACATGCGTGCAATGATGCTGTGGATCAGTAGTGGTCAGAACTGCGTGTCAGAGCGGTATGTGTTTTGTGTGCATTTACATGCAGCCATACACCGGGCCAACTTGTTCATTCCATCCGTGCTTACTCAGTAGCTTACACACTGGGTACTTTTTCTGAGCAGTGGACAAGAAGCGTTTGGCATTCACAGTGCTGTGGCTGGTGTAGCAGCATTTCCTGGGAGCTCAGGAGTGATTCAGAATACCAGACTTCTTCACCCTAGACTTGTTGAATCATCAGGGTTTGAACCATTGACCCACTTAAACACAGGCTTTTTATTTTGTGTTTTTTTGTTTTTTCTGTTATTTTGGTTTGAGGATGCCATGTCCTCCGTGTGCTTATGTGTTTGAATGCCTGGTTCTCGGGTAGCAGTAATGTTTGGGGAGGTTGTGGGACCTGTCTGGCAGAGGTGGGTCTTTGGTGGGTTCTAGCCTGGCCCTGCTTTTAGTTCCTGGTTGTCTGTCCTGATGCCACTTCACACTCTCAGCAGTGTAAACGGAACCACAACTACTCCATGCCTTCCCTTTCTGATGGACTTTCGAAAGTCTCCTGAAATTGTGAACTAAAATGAATCCTTCCTCCCTCACCATGAGAAAGGCAGATGATACAGAAGCGTGTTTGCTAAATGTCCACAGCAGTCTTTCCTGTGTGGTGGGGATTGGTGGTGACTTACACATTCTCCTTTATATGTTTCTCTGTTACTGAAATCTTTCACAGTGAGCTCAGTCTTACAAGCAAGGATGGGAACATTGCAGAGAAGCTTATGTCTCCTGCTTCTGCTTTGTTGGCCCATCTTGGCTTTGTACTGGCAGGATCCAGGGGCAGGAGTTGGAGGTCAGCAGCTGTCCCTCACCTGGCCAGCCACAGAGGTGAAGGAGGGCACCATGAATATGCACAGCGTGGTCTGGGGGGTTGTACCCACCACTGAGGGGTGTGGCGGGTCTTCTTGGCTGAATTCATAGCTATTCTGGATGAACTGGGTGGTGACTGAGACAGGATCTCACTTTGTCACTTGGGCTGCCTTCAGACTTGTCGTCTTCCCGCCTCTGCCTTCTCAGTGCTGGCGCTATGTGTCACCACACCAGACTTCCAGCTCAGCTCTTGTGTGCAGTGCACCTGGGGAGACTCGAGCCATCAGCTGTAGATAACACACCTATATCATCTTGTAAGGGATGTGCAGCCACCAGTGCTTTCTGGGTAGATTGGGAGTCACAGGCTTGCATCTTAGCCAAGAGTTTTCTACCCTGGGTCTGGAGCATTCTACATGTGGAAGAAGGCTTTCGGTTTCCTGGTTCCACTGCTTTTGTTCTCTAGTGAATCTGAACTCTGGTAAGATGTCTGAGCTAGGTGTGGCGCTGCAGCAGCTGCCAGTGGTATAGCCCTGCGTAGCCAAAAGAGGCTGAACTCAGGAGTAGGTGAATCAGGCTCAATGCCAAATTCACCCCACCAGAGCTGTCTGACTTAGGGCAGGTTTGGTGTCAGTATTCACATCTGAGACCTGAGAACTAGGTGTTTGATAGACTATTCTCTGGACTTACAGATTGGTGTCGCCAAACCATTTCCTGGTACTCTCTAGTTCTCATATGCCTCCCAGAGACCCATGTCTATCACCTATAGCTGGAGACTACCTTACTGTTGACACAGCTGCCCTAGTTGTGGTGACCAAGGAGCTGTCCTTCCAGGTAGACCAGCCTCAGTGGGTCCCATCACAGGGACCACATAGTTGCTTCTCCCCAGTTCATCCTTGGTTCTGCTGATCCCTGTTTGACCACCAGCTCTGTTGTTTGCCTTTTCCTAAAGGAACATAAGCAAATGTTTCTTGATGCTAGACAGTTAGTACACTAATGACAGACCAAAGAAGAGATTTCACCCAAACCTAGCTTTCTGACCAGTGGGTTTACTATGGTTACTTACAGGACTGTGGGTGATTCGAAACCTGGCCCACCACATCATGGGTGATGACTCACAGAAGCGCATCCACAGACCTTGTAGGCAGCTCCACTAAAGAGTCTTCTCTCCCCTAACAATTGTTTACTTACCTATATAACTTTGAGGAAGGGCCTTATAAGTCTTGTAAATTTGTGACTTTCTTGAGCCTCTAAGTTTTTGCTAGTTTTCTGGTTCTTCTGAGCCTCTTTCTGCAGAGGAAATAGCTATGCATGGGCTTCTGCCTGATGCTTTGTCTGGTGGTAAGAGAAGCAGACAATGTCATTGTCTCTACTCGAACTTTTATACCACCGTCTCCATCTTACATAACCCCTGGAGAGAGAGTTTTGCCTCCACTTAGCTAATGAAGAAACTGAGACTCAGCAATATTCAGAAACTTGTCCAAAGTCATCAAAATGGAGTCTGAGTTTGAGCCCAGAACTCTTGAGATTGTGCTTTGTGAAGAACTCACAAACACCCTGTTGACTGTGAGTCAGCTGCCACCTAAGTAAGTTGGCAGCAAGTAGATGGTGGGAACGTGCCATGATTTAATGTCTATTTGTTCCTAAGAAATAGCCTTTTCCTTCTTGGTGGAGTGTGGGTCCAGCCTCTCAGACAGGAGGCTGGAGAGATGCTCAGTGGGGCCGCTACCTGCACTTAGCCGTAGATCTTATCTCTGTCTCTAATCGACACTCAGAGCAGACAGCACCATTAACTAGAAAGAGCATCACCCCCCAGGGCTACTGGGCTTAGCAGGACCGTAAATCAAGCCCACGTTACAACTGTTTCTGTTCAAACTGTTTGTACAGCAGGTGTACAAAATGAATTTCTTTAGTACAAGAGTCTGGCTTCTGTTGGGAAAAGTGACAGCCTGTGGCAGAGAAGCATGCCGTTAGGTTGATTGAGGTCATGGCTTCTGGAGTCTACATGCCTAAGCCTCCACTCAGTACTAGATTACCTAGCTGTGGGAACTTGAGTGAGTCACTTGATCCTCAAAGCACATCCACAAAATAGTGACAGAAGCCATACCCATCATACCTGTCTGTCAGGACTCCTCAAGAGCTTCCCAGGGTCATCTTTTCCTAGGACTCTTGGAGGTCAGCATACGGTCGTCTCCAGGACCCTGGTTTATGACATCAAAAGGATACAATGCAAATTCAATATAGGCAAAACATGATGGCAGTGGTACCCAGAGAGGCCCAAGCCTTGACTCCCCAGGATTCTCCCTTAGGGCACTCATACAGGATGCATTCAGTTCCTCTGGATCTCAACAGCATGTCTGTTGCACCAGACAAGCTCATTTCAGACTCAGCACCAGTTTTTGTCCAGGGTTGATCACCTGCGCACTGTCTTAGTCACCTTTCCCGCTGCTGTGGCACAGTGACCCTGATACCCTGCAGGAGCAGCTGAAGGAAGAGCTCATTTTGACTCACAGTAAGAAGGTGCTGTTCCTCGTGGTGGGGCAGTCACGGTGGCAGGAACTTGTGGCTGCTGATCACATTGCATCTGCAGGCAGCAAGCAGAGATGATTTCCAGGGCACCGCTCCCTTTCTGGTTTTCCCGCCTCACTTACTCTAACCTAGATACTTGCTCACAGACATGCCCAGAGGCTTGTCTCCTAGGCAATCTAGACTCTGTCACGTTGACAACCACTGTTAACCATCACAAGCACCCACTGCCTCATATGTTCCCGGGCCCAGACTCGAAGGAAATGCAAATGTTAGCATAAACTCAACTGGGCAGTCTGCATAAGCTCTCATAGAGGTAGGATGTCCCCACACATTCCACAGTCCCCAACTCCAGCAAAGCCAAGATATGACCTTGCAAGCAGGTCTTTGGAAAGGCAGTCTTGAGAGTGTCACGTCTGCTCTTCTACATGCCATCCCATTGAGTGGCTGCTGGGTAAATTAAATGAGAAAATCTGTGCAAAGTCCTTGGCACCCTGCCTAGTGTGGCAAGGACTTGCTAAATGCCAACAATGGCTTTGATATTCAGGGAATGCATCTTGACTGGCTCTCTGGCTCTGTATCCATCGTCTAGTCTGTATCTGCCATCCACCGCTCGCTCAATCCTCTGTCCTTTCCTCTGTTTTCATTGCTGCTGTGCAGCCTGTGCCTCGCCTCCTCCAGGACTTTGGTTACACCTGTGATGGGGAGTTTGTGTGGGTGTGTGTTGTGTGTGTGTGCTGGAGCGTGGAGGTCAGAGGTCAACTTCAGTTCTTCAGCAGCTATCCACCTGGTATTTGAGACAAGGTCTTTTTCTGGGATCTGGGACTCATCAATTAGGCTCGGCTGGCTGCTGAGCCCCAGGGCCCATCTATTCTTCCCCAGTGCTGCATGCCACTGCAGTCAGGTTTCTGTATAGTTTCTGGGGTCCAAAATCAGGTCCTCATGCTTATGTAGCAAGCATCTTACTGACTGAGCCATCTCCCGGGTTCCTGTAAGGACTTTGGAAGCAGTGTGATTGGCAGCTCTAGAAAATACTGCTTGTAGGTGTCCATGTTGGCTGGGTGTTTGACAGGTGATGGTGGGGTGGTCACAGTCCCTTGGGGACTTCATGCTAACCCTGAAAGGACTCTTTCGCACATTCAGGGTGAGTGGGATAAGGAGGCTGTGGCCAGAGAACTCCATCTCCTGACACAGCCCTCTGTGTGTCTTTTCCTTTTGCAGCCAAAGCAAAGTCGAAATGTGGTCCGACCTTCTTCCCGTGTGCCAGCGGCATCCACTGCATCATCGGCCGCTTCCGCTGCAACGGCTTTGAGGACTGTCCTGACGGCAGCGACGAGGAGAACTGCAGTAAGTTCTGGGAGCGTGGGCGTGGTGACCCTTGCTCTCCTCTGCCTGCTGGGCTGTCTGACTCTCCTTTCTGTGTTTCTCACAGTCAGATGCTTGGGCTTCCCCTGCTGTCACCCACATCATGTTCTTTAGCACTTCTGGTCATGTGACTTTGCCAGTTCTCGGGTACTGTTTGAAGAGGGCCATAGTAAGCCCACTGTGTGTAATCAGACAGTCCCTTTGCAGATGCGCGTGAGTTGTCCCCAGTGAGCAGTTGGGGAAACTCAGCTACAGGTACATAGCTTCCCCAGAGCCACATCACTTCTTTATACTTCATCCACTTAACTGTGTCAACACCCCATAGTTTTGTACTTGCTTGCTTCTCTGAATGCTCTAGAAACATTGATTTGTTCGTTATATTCTGAGAGTTGGAGAGAGAACTTACCAATTAAGAGCACTTGCTGCTCTTGCAGAGGACCCAGGTTCAGTTCCCAGCCTCCACACAGTGCCTCACAGCTATTCCCAACTCCAGTCCTAAGAGATGTGGCACACTTGGCACACTTTTCTGAACTCCAAGAGCACAAGGCATGCATGTAGTCACATACATACATGCAGGCAGATCACTCATACTCATAAAAAAAAATATGCTCTTTGAAAATAAATTCTTGGAAAAGATTCCAGATAGTACAAAGGCAAAATTATTCTTGACTATGATGATTATGATTTTTACCTACTATATAATATATCAATATGCAAACACACACACACATGCACACATGCATGCATACACTCACACGGGCGCATGCTTGCATATTCACTCCAGCTCATCTTGCCTCTTAGCATTCTGCTGCTGGGTTTAACCCCTCCTTGGCCTGAATGCATGGAGTTTTTTCCAGTTTTTCTGGGGCCACAGTGACCTCACCCACTGCAGTGTCAGGGTAGGAAAGGTCAAGTCGGCTTATTCTCAGCTTCCTGCTGTCGTGGAATTTAATGACCTAAGGTGTGTGTGTGTGTGTGTGTGTGTGTGTGTGTGTGTGTGTAACCAAATCTCCTGCAGTTGGAGTTACAGGTGACTGTGAGTTGTTCATCAAGGGTTTTGGGAACCAAGCTCAGGCTGGTTCCTGTGTAAGAGAAGTATGTGCTTATAACTGCTGAACTGTCTCTCCCAACTCAGCTACGGCATTTAAAGCAGGGCTGCAGATGAAACAGCCCTGTGTTTTCACTGAGCAGGGATGCTCGTTACACCCTCAAAGCGTTTTTATGGTGTGTGGTATTTGGGGCTGGTAGCCCTTTTCCTCTGAGCACTTTGGATGTGCTGCTTCCTCAGGCCGCTCTGGTTTCCAGTGACGAAATCAGTCACTCACTTGTTCACCTGTAGATCCTGCGTCTCTCCTCTGGCTGCTTTAAGAGTATTTTGTCTTTAGTTCTCCGCATTTAGATCTTAGTTTGGGACATTTCTTTGACTTCATTTTGTTTAGGTTTCCTGAGTCTATGTTTTGATTTTGCCATCTTTACTATGTTTCAGCTACCATTTCTTCAAATGTCTTCCAGGACTGGCCTCTGTCCTTATGAGATTCAGGTGGCAAGAGCATCAGATTCCCAGCCTCTGTCTCATCAGTCCCTGAGACTCTGTTTACTTTTTAGCAGTCATTTTGCCCCTTGTCATTCAGAGGGATACTCTTATTGATCTGTCTTCAAATTCTTTAGAATTCTTCGAGTATTTCCTTTCCCGTCCCCAGTCTGCTTTTCCCTGCTTGCCAGCTGCTGTGTTTTGCTTTGTTTTAATGTTATTATAGATTTTTATTTCTAAAATTTCCTCTCGTTTTTTTTTTTCCTGTCTCTTGTTTCCTTTCTGTGACTCTCTGTTTTTCCATGTGTTTCCAGTGTGTGTGTGATTGCTTGTTGGAGTGGAAGAGATGTGTTAGATCTCTGTGACACAGTCTCAGTGCCCGGCCGTTTTTATATCAGCAGCTGTCTGCTTGCCGTCCTTGCCCACGTGTTTAGAGATTTTCCTGATTCTCTACATGACAACTAATTTCAGTTATTTTGTCTGATACAAGGATCTTAAATAAATTCTGGAGAGAATGTTTACATTTTTGCCTTAGTAGACAAATGGCCTAATAGACCTGTTACTACTGCTTGGTTGTGGGCTGTGCTGGTGGAAGCGGATTGTGCACCTCCCAGTGGTTTCAGCTCATTCTCAACCGTTGTGTGCTGATCAGGACAGTGCACACAGGAGCAGTGTGGACAGATCCATGATCAGGACAGTGCACACAGGTGCAGTGTGGACAGATCCATAATCAGGACAGTGCACACAGGAGCAGTGTGGACAGATCCATGATCAGGACAGTGCACACAGGAGCAGTGTGGACAGATCCATGATCAGGACAGTGCACACAGGTGTAGTGTGGACAGATCCATGATCAGGACAGTGCACACAGGAGCAGTGTGGACAGATCCATGATCAGGACAGTGCACACAGGAGCAGTGTGGACAGATCCATGATCAGGACAGTGCACACAGGTGTAGTGTGGACAGATCCATGATCAGGACAGTGCACACAGGAGCAGTGTGGACAGATCCATGATCAGGACAGTGCACACAGGAGCAGTGTGGACAGATCCATGATCGGGACAGTGTACACAGGTGCAGTTTGAGATCTCTGATTAGATCAATGATACAGGTGCAGTGGGATCCACCAAAGAAGAGCAGTGCACATCCCTCTGCTTCTCTCTCTTCAGCATAGTGGGGGCGTCTTTCCAGTGTCCTTAGGATCCTAGGAGGCAAAGGGAAAATTGTGAACTCACCATCATTTTGCAAATAGTTTAAATTCTGTTCTTCCGCAATGGCTGTGTTCAAGTTACTTTTCAGATTGTTAAAGTGGCTGTTGTATATGTCCCAGCCAACTGTGTACAGCTGCCTGTGAAAGAGCCAGCATGATGCATGCTTCCTGCCTCTGACCTGCTCAGGGGTCTCACATAGATGAAGCTAAGCAGCATCATAGCGAGACCCTGGGTGGCGGGTGAGAGTGGGGTGGGTTCTGTATGTGGAGAGATCCTGGGTGGCGGGTGAGAGTGGGGATGGTTCTGTATGTGGAGAAACCCTGGGTGGCGGGTGAGAGTGGGGATGGTTCTGTATGTGGAGAGACCCTGGGTGGCGGGCCAGAGTGGGGATGGTTCTGTATGTGGAGAGACCCTGGGTGGCGGGCCAGAGTGGGGATGGTTCTGTATGTGGAGAGACCCTGGGTGGCGGGCCAGAGTGGGGATGGTTCTGTATGTGGAGAGATCCTGGGTGGCGGGTGAGAGTGGGGATGGTTCTGTATGTGGAGAGACCCTGGGTGGCGGGTGAGAGTGGGGATGGTTCTGTATGTGGAGAGATCCTGGGTGGCGAGTGAGAGTGGGGATGGTTCTGTATGTGGAGAGACCCTGGGTGGCGGGTGAGAGTGGGGATGGTTCTGTATGTGGAGAGATCCTGGGTGGCAGGCCAGAGTGGGGATGGTTCCGTGTAGAGAGACCCCAGGGGGTGGGGAAATGACTCAACAAGTGCACTTGCTTCCTTTGCAGAGGACTCTTTGAGTTTCCAGCACCCTCACAGTGCCTCTTAAGCCTTTGTAACCCCAGTTCCAGGGAATCTGGTGTTCTCTTCTGACCTCTGCAGACACCAGGCAAACATGGTACTCAGACATACATGCAGGCAAACATACACAAAGTAAAAATAATGATAAGTCTTTTTAAAAACTACTAAGGTTTGTCTGTTTAGATGCTCACCTTTATAGACCTGGATGGAAAGCGAAGGACCCCGGACTTCCCATGGGGCAGGGAACCCTGAGTGCTCTTAGGACTAGAAAGGGAGGGGGAGGTGGGGAGGGGGATAGAAAAGGGAGGTGGGGAGGAGGTGGAAATTTTTAATAAATAAATAAATAATAAAAAAAGGTAAAAGAGACAACCAGATATTTTATGCACTCCTGTTTGGTGCCACTAGAGAACACATCATTAGATTGAGGTGGTTTGGCCCAAACCATCCCAGCTGCACCTAAATGAGCCTCAAAATCTGACCATTCAGTTCATAGAAAATTTAGGTTTAGAGGAATATGTCCATAACAGTATACAGAGGCAGAGTGTCAGGTCCAGGGTGTGGGAAAATCTTCAGGACACGGTTCACCCAGAAGGAATTCTAAGATGAAGCAAGGAGGAAAGGGGGACACCTATACAGCTGAGGGCTTCAGAGACCAGGCAGCCCTGATATGTCGACTGTTTTCTCCTGACTCTAAATAGAACCACTGTTTAAAAAATACTGAGATAATTGATATCTTGATGTGATGTGATATTTGATATTAAGGCATCATTGATAATGTTTAAGGTCTAAGAATAGTGGTAATGTGGGTTTCTTATTTTAAAAAATCCATGTCTTTTGGCAGTGAGCATTACAGTCTATGAAGATTAGATTAAATGATGTCTGTGGCCTGCTTCTCCTGCTGCTTTCAGGGCAGTTGGGTCTAAAATACATAAATAAAAAACATGTCCCGTACTGCATGTGTCCCCAGATGATGACTTTCTGCCTGTTCCCTAGTGAGGCAGGACATGTCAGCCAGGCTGTGCCCCTGCTCGTAGACCCTCCCAGAACCCTGCAGAGCCAGCCTGTGTCCATTGTCTGTCTACCTCCAGGTCAGCTTGACTTTCCTTTCGTCTCTTCAGTCAGCTCTTGAGTAAGCCTGAGGAGTCAGACCTCGTCTATATATAGACTGGGAGCTGAGAGTCACAGTGGGGAGCTTTCCCCCAGTACTCCAAAGTGATGTCCTTGAGCTTCCTTAAAGACTCCACAGAACCTACTTTCTTGGAAGTGTCCCTGACTTGTCAGCGCTGTGCTGGGTCACCATCCCACTCTGCCCCTGGCCTTCTTCAAATAGCACATCATCAGAGGGACAAGCCCTGAGTGACCTGTGAGAACCCACTTCTCCCTGCACGCCCACACCACTGTTTCCATCTTCTCAGTGCTCAGTGCTGCCTCCTCTGCTTCCTCATGGTTGTCCTGAGAGGACGGGATGGTATGGCCCACAGCCGTGTTCCCAGTGCCAGGCGTGTTGTCAGGTTCCACCTTAGCATGTATTAAGCAAAACTTCTCAGGCGTTGTCTTATGCTCTGTAATCTCGTTTCCTACCTGGTGTCAGCTTTTTATGAAGGACTCAGTTGCAGTTTATCCTCTGGGTCTCCCAGAGTGCTTTCTTTAGAGGCCACAGTCAATAAATGATTTCTGAATGACTGAATCCAATCAGAGGGCTAAATGAGATGGTGGTCCCTCCCACTGCAATCAGAACGGATTCTTAAGATGCAGATGTCTTCCATTTTCACGTGTGCTCATAGAGAGTAGGTTCAGATCTTGTCTGGCACATTAGCCCAAGCTCCTCCTGTCTTTCAGATTCTCATCCTCTTTTTCCAGTCTCCATAGCAGACATCTTTGAGGGGCTGCAGTGGGCGCAGGGATGTGTCACCTACAGATCCTGGTGTCCTTGCCTCAAGGGAGAGGAGACTCTTCATACACCATTAACAACAGGGTAGAGCTGGTGTCGGGAGTCGGGAATGGGGGAGATCATGTCCCTTAAAGCTCATCATTGACGATTTGGGGGAAGATGAACCTCAGAGGATTGGTACCAGTTTAAGGACAGTCCCATAGGATATTCCAAGGTAAGGTCCAAAAGCTGTTCTACGCTGTTTCCAGGACCTAGTGAACCACTTGCTCTGAGAGTGTGTGAGCCCTGCTGTGAGCCACCCCTACAGACAGACCGTGCTTTACCCGCGTGCTGTCATGGGTGAAATGGAGACAAGGCAAGGTTCAGTCCCGTGTCGTGATTATATAATTCACAAGTTGAAATATTAACTCAGGTGGTACAAATGTAAGCATGGACTCAACTACAACACGCTATCTCCCATCAACAATAATTATGACAAACACATATTAAGCACTTCTGGGTCACAGGCAAGGGTGACCCGTTTAGTCTTCAGAAACTTAAAACACGGTCTCTATTGTCATGTTGTAGATGAGGCAATCCAGAGTTAGAGAAGCTGAATAGTTCTCTCGGCATCGTAGCTATTGAGTGGGCGAGCTGAAATTCGAGCCCAGTGGTACTTCATACCCTCACTTTTAGTAGTGCAGCAAGACATAGCTGGGTCCGTAGGCTGGGAACGTGATGGAAAATCGAGATCTTGAGGTTTATTTTATGCCTGGCAAGGAGCAGCTGGTGCTGAGCCTGTGTAGGAAGACAGAAAGGGTCATCCATGGCTAAAGCCTGGGGCACTGGAACTTGGTGGTAACTTTAATGGAAGTAATTACCACAGAATGAGGAAGAGGTTGGGGCACAGGGGTGTGAAGATGGTGTCGCTATGAGGTGTGCAGTTTGAGGTGAGGAAGGATTCAAGCAGAGTGCTCCATGAGGCACGGGGAGAAAATTAGCTATCATCAGAAAGGGTGTTGAGGGAACCATCCACAGAAAGGCAAAGGTTGAAGTGTGGAGCTGGCTTTGAGTACTGGACAGGAGGTATCATGTATGGGAAACCTTTATGAAGCGGCAGGAAGCACAACGCCTTAACTCATCTGTCTGTCTCCTGCCAGCACCACGCTGCTTCTGGAGGGCTTTCAAACCTAAAATGTCCTGGCACTGTAGAGCTGGGAAGAAAGCAGGTAAGATGGAGCCTTCTTGCCTCTTGCTTGCCACAAGTAATGGCTCTTCCTTTTGCAGATTCTCGCTACAGCATATGGGTGCACATAGCCAGGTCTGGTTGGAGCTCAGAAGCGAGGACTGCTAAAGCCAAAGTCCCATAGCCTGGGTGCTGGACAGGCCTTGGTAGCCATTGGAACACAAAAGCTTGTGGTTATTGGCAGGCAAACTCCAGGCAAATAGTGAGCACAGTCCGAGCTACAGAGGAACACACGAGGCTAGGAGGAACCATGTGCCACAAGATGGTGGTTAGTTAGCATCCCTGGCTTGTGGAGACTGCCGACCCCATTCTAGAGATAAGGAAATCTCAGCATGCCCCATCTGCCCCAACTGTAAACTTCACAAGGAAGTTGGGACTAGGGAAACAAGGTTTCTACAGAGGCCATGAGGTTAGTAGTCACCGTAAGGTGGTGGGGGCCAGTGACAGTTTTCATGTGAACCCTTTGAAGTAGGAAAGGCTTTGAATGAATTAAAGAGGACGCGTCCTAAATCCTGCTGGAGACAGATGGCTTCATTTCCTGTGTCGAAGCCAGTCAGTTGCTTTTGGATGACTGCTGTGTTCCTGTGGTCCACTCTCTTCAGTGTGGCCAAAATGGGGCAGCCAGTTTCCTTAGCTCCTCTCTGGGCCTGCTCCCTCCCTCTGGCAGAGAGAGACTCACTTGCTTTCCTGTGTACTCTGGACTGGGAAGCCTACCATCAGAGCCCAACATTTTTATGATAATAATTCCCGAAGAACTTCTGAGCCAGCGAGTCCATCTGTTAAACTGAGGCCACAAACAGTTTTTCTCCGTCCCCAGTGAAATAGACACCAGAAGACACCATATTCCTCTCTGTAGTTAACAGAATAAAATCCCACACAGGTAATGGCTGATAAGCTTTAGAAAGGATGGAGGCAGCACAGACATTTGGGGCACAGCAAATATTGCTAAGTATACCACAACATCGCGTCCTGTAGGACATGCTGTCTCCAATCCGTCTGTGAGCTGGCACGTCAATGTTTGTGCCAAGCACGGTAATAGCTGCAGAGTCCTCAAAGACACGGGAGAAAACTTGGGTTTCCTGCAGCTTTGGAGAAGATTTGCTTCCCTGGTGAGCGAGTCTGCCTAGAGACTGCACAGTGATGGCTTGGGTACCATAACTGATGGGCATGTTTTCTGAGACTGGGCTGCATCTCAGCTTTATCAACATTTAACCTCTTTGATAGCAGTTCAGGCTCAGTCTAAAGAACATTTTATTTATTTACTTTTTTAAGACTGGGCTGTGCAGTGGGATTGCCTTTGGCTTCTACTTTTTTAACTTAACTTAAGTCTCTTGATGTAGCTTTTAATTTTTTTTTCTGTTCTGTCTCCTCTAGTATTTGTTGACTTTTTTGCTTTTTTTTAGTTTGTCCAGGGTAGCAGATAGTTCCCTTCTGATTTGCTCTGTCCTTGGGAGCTAGATGGCAGGGCTTGTCAGGACCTCAATAAAGGAAGACACAGAAGACCCCAGGGGAGGTGGAAGCTCGAGAGCCCCTCTGAGGCTTCTGGTGTTTTCTAGACACACGTGTAGTCGTGTGTGTTTTGGCCAGCTTACTGCTGGCTTCGGAATGTTTCCTTTGTTTCACTACCTCTGTTTCTCTGCCCCTCAGGAAGGAGGCTCAGGTGCCAGGGTTTCTCTGGCTCCTAGAGCTACAGTGGACAAACGTAAGAAGTCTTGGGCTAGGAGGGCTCTTCGGGTGACAGGCGTGTCTGTGGGTCCTGAAAAACTGTCTTGAGGGCCAGTTTATGCCCAGTAGCCCCAAAGAAAGGAGGTGTTGGCCAAAAGTATTCCTGTTAGACTGGATTAAGGATTTTTAGTGAAGTTGTTTATATTTTGCTTTATTTGTGTGTATGTTCATGAGTGTGTGTATGCACATATGAGTATCTGAATATGGACATGTGGAGGCCACCAGGCAATGCTGACATTGTTCCTCCCCAGGTACCATCTACCATTTGTTTTGTTTTGTTAAGATGAGGTCTCTGGATGAGCCTGGAGCTCCCTGGTTCTGCTGGATCAAATGGCAGTGAGTTCCAGGACTCACTTGTCTCTGCCCTTTCCAGTGCTGGAGTTATAGACATGTGTCGCCAGGCCCGCTGTGGGTGTTGGGGATCGGAACCCAGATCCTCCAGCTCACAAGGCAAGCACGGCAGTCCACTGACTGACTGTCACCCAAGCCCCCAGGGGAGTCTTCTCAACACCCTGAAAGGAGATGTCAAATAGAGGAAAATCTGTGTTCCTGCGACTCTGTCTCAAAAACATTCTTCACTTCCTTCTTTGCTTCCGATTTTTAAGACAATGCCTCCAGATATATTAGGGATTTCTGATGGGACCCTCTCAGCCCCTACCTGTCTCTCTCATCTCCAGAGGCATCCACTGCCCTGAGCTTGTGATATTCATTGCTACATGTGTTTTTATTCATCAACATATTTTTTAATCCCATAATAGAAGTGGAGTTCTTTCGCATGAGTAACTTTGTGGCCACAGGACAGCACTGCACACTCCTCAGGCCCTGGCTTTTCTCCTGGGCTGCTCTATTGTGATGTGTGTCTGTCCTCACACCAGTTTGTTTACTCTTCCATGCTGTGCAACTGCTCTTGGCATTCTATGGCCCACTATTGATTTTTGCAAATAAAGGTTTATTAGAAGACAGATGTGTCCTTTGTTTATGAATTATCAGTACCAATAGCCAAGTCATTATAACATAGATGAAAATAAAATGGCCCGCAAAGCCTCAACCGTGTGACTTTAAGTGCCCTTTGCAGAAAACCCTGATATAGGCTGTGGACTGTTACTTTGTTATGACTCTATTAGGGACCATTTGGGTCAGTTCTTTTTTTTTTGATAGTGACTTTAGCATAAACCTTTAAATTTGTTTTAAGGTCTCTTTTGAACAGGAGGTGAAGTTACTAGATATTAATAAACTGATATCCAAGGTAGCCCCCCACCCCCAGCTGCTTCCCCTTCAGAGTGCAGGAGACAGCCTCTCCTTCCACATCTCCATCAACAATCTGTGCTTTAGGACCTTAAATGGGGTCAGTCTGATGCTTCGTTCCACATCATAGGCAAGGCTTTACTGACCAGTTAGCAGATCTTTTTATGGCAAATGCTTTCTGTGTCTTTTGCCTGGTTTTCTGCCTTGCTGACTTTTGCCCTTTGGTTGTCGAAGTTAGTTCTTTATATATTCTGGCTGCTGGCCCTGTTGGTTTACTTATTAAAGTCAACCAATGTCTTATTTTTCAAACACACACATAGAAGCATAAGCAGATTCATAGCATGCCTGCGCACCCAGATAAGCAGTCATATACAAGACCGAGACTGGTTTCCCTTAGGAAAGTTCAGAAGCCTCTGAGACTGAACATAAAGTAAGAGGTGGACCCTGGCAGTGTCTCCTTGTGAGCTTACCCTGCTCTGTCCTGGACCAGCTGGCCTGCTCTTCCAGGCTGTTTGAGTGAGTTGATTGGTATTGATGTTTTGACTGCACAGACATGACCCACCAGGGTGCAGGGAAGCTGAAGGCCACTGTGCTGAGATCTGATGAGCTGGAGGCTGGGTTTGAAGATTTGCCAGGGACAAAAACCAAATGTGATTTGTGGTTTTGGATTTCCCCATTTGGGTTTTGGCTACAGGCAGACCTTGGTTCCAGCTTGATTAAGTTGAGCCATTCTCTGTCCCACAGTGATTTAATTATTAACTCTTCCATTATCAGGCTGGATGTCTATTGTTTGACTTTACACTGGTCCCTTATCCTTAAAACCCAGAGCTCTGGCTTACCCTATCCCACTAGTTCCTCCGACCTTTCAAATTAAACTTTCCACCTTGAATGAAAAGGAAAAAAAAATCTATCATTCTTCAGGTTTTTAAAAGCGTGGAAGTTGACCAAGTCCACACAACTGTGATGTCTGAGTATGTCAGCAAAACTCGGGGAGGATGGAGCTGACAGATCCAAGTCACACTCTCCAGTTCAGGACCATGGAGAGGCACTGAGCCCGCCTTGGCTTAGATTATGCAGTCTCAGGGCTGGGCCACGTGTCCACTATACTATGGTCCTGTTCTTGCCCCGTGCAGTCTAGCACAGGCTCAGTTCTTCCTAGAGGTCCATGACAACCCCCTTCATCATCACCACTGCCCTTCCTTGTCTAGGCCATGCACTCTGGGCACCTAGGACAGACATAGCTAGATGACACAGCTGGGAACCACACAAAGGCCCGCACAGGAAGTCAGCACATCTCTGGCACTCTGCCTTGCTCCCTCGTCCCTCGCAGGGGAATGAGGACGAGACTCAGTGCGGTGGCCGAGTAGGACCGCCTCTAGTAGCTGTGAGGCAGCTCACACTCATCCCAGCACTCTCTGCGTCTGGGCAGATGTGGACATTTTCTTGTCAGTCCCCTCTGGTGCAGAAGCGGATGCTGTAAGCAGGAGGGTTGGCATCACGGGCCTCATACTGCCATTTTAGAGCATTTGGCCAGACATTGCAGTTTCATTGGATCTCATGAGATTATGGAGCTGATCCTGACTACAGAGAAAGCAGCCAAGGGTTGGGATTGGTTACTGTTTGTTTGTTTGTTTTTAGATAAGGTCTCACTATTGAGACTGGCTTGCCTTGAACTCACAGAGGTCCACCTGCCTTTACCCCTGGAGTACTAGAATTGAAGGTGTGAGCCACCACACACACAGCAGCTAGAGACATTTCTACTCAGCCACATCACTGATTGGAAAGAGGACTTTGTCCCCATTATCCTGCAGGGGAGGGGGAAGCAAGACAAACTGTATGTAGAAGATGTTTCCCTGGGGAGATGACTTCCGTGCAGCTCACTGGTTTTGTGTCTGCCTTATACTCTCCAGTTGGCACCCCTTTCCTCAAGGGCAGAACCCAGCACTGTGATTTCTTTTAAGGCCCTTGAAAGGGAGGTGCTGCTCAAGAGAGACCCTGGATGAACTCAGGAAGAAATGAAGGCCATCGCTAGGCTAGCAGGCCTGGACGAATGAGGAGCCTGACCTACAGAGAAGGCATCAGAGGGGCTGTGGCCATAGCTCAGTTAGTAAAATGCTTTTCTATGTGATATTTTATTTGTTTTTATTCTAATAAATAAAACTTACATTAAGATCAGAGTGCAAAGCTACATGGCTAGAAGCCAGGGAGTGGTGGCACACACCTTTAATCCCAGGACTCAAGGCCACCCTGGGCTACAGGAGATTGAATCTGTCTAAAAAGAGAATAGAACTCACACAAAGATGATCCCAGAACTTGGGATCCCATGTCCTTAGTCAGCGCTAGGGAAGTGGAGGCAGGAGGGATATGACTGGGCAGAGAGAGGGATATAAGGAGGAGACAGGAACTCAGTGGAGTCTGAGGTTTGGTGGAGACACAGTGCAGTCTAAGCAGTCTGAGGTTCGCCCTCTTGGCCTGAGCATTGGTAGAGGTAAACGAACTCTCTGGTTGCTGGAACTTTGCTTCTCTGATCATTCAGCTTTCACCCCCTGATATCTGACCCTGAGTTTCATTTATTAGAATTCATGCTACACTTTTGCATGAGCACAGGGACCTGAGTTCAGATCTTCATCATCCACTCACTTGTGTGTGTGGTTGCAGATCTGTAATCTCAGCCCTGTCGGGTAGGATGGGGTAGAGACAGGAAGAGCTCCTGAACTCAGGTAGAGAGCGAGTAAGGACACCTGCTGTTGACCTCCTGCTCAAAAGACACCCTAGAAGGAGGGAGGAGATGTAAGAACTGCTCATAGCTCATCTAATCAGCTGGTCCCTTCCTTAGGGGCAGAAGGCCCCCAAGTTGACTGCTATTACTAACTCTGCTGTTCTCCTATGTCGTCTGCCACCAGCCATTCCCTGTAGACGCCACAATTAAAGTCCTTGAGCTCTAAGACTCAATATAGGGTTGACTTTTTGTTTTGTTTTGTTTGGTTTGGTTTTTTGGTTGTTGATTTTTGAAGATAGGGTTTCTTTATGTAGCCTTGAGGCCTGTCCTGGAACTAGCTCTTGTAGACCAGGCTGGCCTCAAACTCACAGAGATCCACCTGCATCTGCTTCCCAAGTGTTGGGATTAAAGGCGTGTGCCACCACCACCCAGCAGTTGTTGACTCTTTAGAAGAGGCTTTGACCTCCAGCCCTGGTGGTGTGGTCACAGGACACCATAACAGTGCCCTAGAGAAGGGCTTAGGAGGGGATAGAATAAAGTTCATCTTGTCCAGGTCATGGACCAGCCAGTCTCTGGGGTGGGCTGTACATCTAACCCTGCAGCCTAACCCTGCTGCTTCCCTGACTAAGAAGTCTCCTGGACCCTGAAGGGGATAACTGGGTTCCCTGATGACACATTCTCTTCTCTCCCCACAGCAGCAAACCCCCTGCTCTGCTCCACCGCCCGCTACCACTGCAGGAATGGCCTGTGCATTGACAAGAGCTTCATCTGTGATGGACAGAACAACTGTCAAGACAACAGCGACGAGGAGAACTGCGAGAGCTCTCTCGGTGGGTACTGCTCTAAGTCAGGCGCGGAGGGAGGAGACGCACCGGTGCCCTCTTCCTAACAGCAGCACTGGTGACTTGTGCGCGCTTTTACCCTGGGTGTTGCAGTCTTGATAACATTGTGCCGCCTCTTTCCTGGGTGTTGCGTAGTCTTGGTAACATTGTGCCTACCATTTTGACTTTGGCATCCTTCAAATGCCGACCGCCTTATATGCGTTTCTCCTACGGTCACCTGTGGTTACATTGCGTGCCTACTGAATTGCTTTGCTCCGGTTTTCCACAGTGTAATGTTGTTGAGAGTCATGTGAGTCGTTTCCCTCCATTGAATTTCTTCTGCAGGATGAGTTCCAAAGAGTGAGATGCCTGCGCGAGCCATGACCACATTTCTCCACACAGCTGGCTGAAATTTTCTCTCGGGTTTCACTGCTGTGCCTGTCAGCTCTACCCTGACAGCTCAGTCACATTCATGGCTGCTCTGGCTTTGACTATTTTCTAGTCATGAAATGATAGCCTCCCCACATACTGTCATCTGTCTGAGGAGCACTGACACGCCCAGCCCCCCTTGCATGTGTTTACTACTCAGTTCCCTCTTGTGCGGCTTGTCTGTGCATATGAAAGCGCTTGATTGGGGAGTTATTTCATAGAAACTGACGGCTGCAGCTGGAAGAGGAAGGACACTGAGGGCTACGGTTCCTCCTTCCTGTGGAGATTCTCGGGATCTTGTTCAGTGAACATGAATATCTGTCCTTCCTTCCTTCCTCCTTCCCTCCCCCCCCCCCCCGCCCTCCTTCCTTCTCTCCCTCTTGTCCTCCCTTGAGTACTCATTCTCTCCCCCCTCACACCTATTCCAAGCCTGTCCTCAAAACTTACTTCCTACCCTAGAATGACCTTGAACTTCTGATCCTGCTGCCTTGTATCTCTAGTTCATAAGCTGCTATGCCTGGTTTTTCTTAGTGCTGGGAGTGAAACCCTGGACTTCACACATGCCACGCAAACAGGCTGCCATGCAAACATTCTACCAATTGATCCCCTACAGCCCCAGCTCCCAACATGTGCTTCTTCAGTGAAGACAACGGAGTACAAAGCTTTATTAATGTGCAGCTATTTTAAGGCATTCGGAAGAACAAGTATTTCTAATGTTACAAATTGACCTAATTTCTATGCAATCTCTACTTCTTCCCATTAATAGTATTCTGCGACTACGATTCACCCATATTGTTGCTTGTTGGTAGAGTTCATTTGTTTTTCAGTGTTTCACTGAATGGTCATGTTTGCAGATTTAATAAAATTACAAGACAAGCCAGAGCTTTCACTGGTTGTAATATGTTTGGAGGTGAAGCTAGGGGGACATTTCTTGAGGACAAATAGAGGTTGTTTTCAAGGTCCTAACTTTTATTTTGCTTGCCGCTTATTATTTTATTAAAGTGCAGGAATGAGTGAGCAAATGGGGCATGTTCACACCACCAGAGGTGTGTGGACCAGGCAGGAACATGACCTCTAACGCCGGTATGACTGGGGGCCATAGAAAAGGTAAAATGTGCGGCAGAGCAGGCTTTGCCAGAATCTGCAGGAAGGACTCAGTGGAGCGAGTGGTGGTAGGATTGGAAGGTTCTTTCGTGGGAAACTTACCCCTTGGGTGTTTTTATCGGTGCTCAGTAAGAGTAAGTGTGCACCCAGCTGCAGCAGGTGCTGGGACCCCACTGCAGAATGACTGAATCAGGTTTTGTTTCAATACCACGCGTGTGGTTCTAATGCCTGTCTAGGAGAAACTGCTCTGACCTAGCTGTAATTTCAGAGAGGGCTTGAGCTCACCATTTACCAGGGAAACTAAACTTTTAACTCCTGTGCGTGTGCGTGTGGCTTTACAAAGTCAAATCTTTATCGTGGAAACCTTATGTGAGGTAGAGCCAGTTTTAGATGCCAACGGGGATGACAGTCACAGAGCTGAGTGAATACACTGATAGGTATGGAGGACGCTTTCCTACAGAGTCTGCTTCTCACCTAGTGTTTGGTGTTCCTGTATCTTAGCCCCACCTGTTGTGCCTGGAGGTTTCATGAGAAGGATGTCAGATCTAAGCTGTAAGGGAGTCCCGATTTGTCAGGGCCATTGTTCCGCACTCCACTGTGTGGTCATGTTGACAACATCCTGTGCCATTCTGTGACTGGGTTGTTGTTCATCCGTCAGAGGGATGGCTGGTAACCCCTCTGCCGTCTAGCTGCAGTTTGTAGTTGGTGCTTTTAAATTCTGCTGCTTTCTCCCTGTCTCACTCTCACAGGGACAGAGAGTTTAGAAATAGATGGTGGTGCACCCAAGCTTCGCCTTTGGCCTCTAGACCCTGTTGCTGTGTGGTTCATTTTGACTGTCTGTCCACCATGATGGGTTCTGTCCCTCCGGGACTGTGAGGCAAAATGACCTTTTTCTCTTAAGTAGCTTTGGTCAGAGCATTTTATCATAGCAACGGAAAAGGAACTAAGACACCTGCCTCCCCAGGCCATGTGTGAAGTCGCTTGGTATCAAATTGAAGACTTTGAACCATGTTGATACCAAAAACAAAACAAAACAAAAAACATGTGAGGTGACCATTGTGCTAGGAATCTCTCCTAGCTACCGAGGAGTGGAAGATGTGTCTTTTTTCCCTCTCCAATCTCAGGGGTCCTACCTACCCAGTGCCCCGCCCATAATGGACTCCGTAAGTGTTGACAAATAAGAAAAATAAATCTCTGTTGTGGTTCCCTATGCTTATCATGTGCTGTGGTGTCACACCGAGTCCTTGTTTCAGTATGCGAGTGAACATACCCGCAGCTTACTAAAGTCACAAGAAATGCTGTTGTCATGTTCAGTAGGGAGGTGTCTGCCATTCCCTCTAAGGAAGTATGTCCTGAAGGAAGCACAAGCTATGAGTGAGTCTTAGACATGAGTCCCATTGGCCAACCTATGTTTCTACATTCTCCTGTGGCGTCTGCCTCCCCCTGCATCAGATGAGAGTGTAATCCTCAAGGACACACTTTGTAGCCTCTGGATGGGAGCTGCTTGTGAACCTTGCTGCATGACAAATGGACGCCAGTCCTGTGAGAAAACCTTCCCTGCGGTGGGCTGCGGAGAAACGGAGCTCCATGCAGTGTCTTCCTAAAGCATCTCAAAGGCTTCCTCACTGGACAGAGTGTACACTCATGCCTCATGGGATTATCAGTGCTTTCAATGCACTGGGTTCTTGGCTCAGCGCCTCTGCGCAAGAGCTCACCCCCTGGGCTTCTGCCTCTGAAAAGCCCTTTGCATTCAGTTGATGCAAGAAAAGAAAGAGAAATTTTCCAATGTTTGTTTGAAAGAAGTGAATAAAACTGACTTCGAGGCAAGGTCATGAGTTGTTCAAAATGTGTTTCTCCTAATCTGAGTAGGTTGAAATCAGTCTCTATTTATGGTGGATCCTCTCCGAAAAGTCAGCCCAGTCTGTGAGGATCTGGGAGCCGGGGAGACTATGGAAGCCTATTGCAGCGTGCTGTGTGGGATGCATTTAGAGACTTGTGGACTCAGATTTTATCAGGCTTTGTTGATTTGCAGTGTTGCCTGCAGAATATACTTTGAGAAGGATACCTTTGGGACAGCCTCACTGTGACTGTCCTGTGCTTTGGAACTCGGATGCTGTATTTCTTATATGTAGCAGCAGCTGCCATACATATGGTAGGGAACACCATTCTGGTACTTTGAAAATGCTACCTGAATGTGGCATTGGTGTCTTCTGATGGCACCTCCTGGCACTCACGCCTGTGTGCAATCCCACCCTTTTATAAATGATCTGGACTGTCTGGCTAGTTCTCTCTTTCTCTCCTCCCTCTCTCTTGTTCTTTCTCTCTCTTTGGAAAAAATGTAAAATTGACTACCTTAAGTTTTGAAAAGTACTTTTAACTTTTCCCAGTTCAGTGGCAGAATTTATGTTCCCATTGTGCTAGAACCTTTGTTTTACATTGTGTGTTTCCATTTGCTAGAACTTTTACATCTTGAAACTGAGCTTACTTAAGAAACAAAGAAACAAAATGTCCTCTACTCCACCCCAGAACCCGAGAACCACTTTCCCCTTCCTGCCTTGATTAACTTGGTAGCTTTAGGTACTGTATAAGTAGAGTCGTGTAACTTTTTTTTTGGAGAGTGCTCGGTTCACTTGGTGTATCATCAGGGTTTATCTATTTTGTAGCTTGAATGGCAAGCTATTTTAAAGGCCAAATAGTTTCTTTTTATTGATTTACCATGTTTGATTTTTCTATCAGTAAACACGGGTCACACCCACTTTTTACTATGGCGAATGATGTTGTGTGAACAGATGTACTTTTGTAACCTACTTTGAACCAAAGAAATGCAGCACACACAGTGGGACGCCGTCTCCAGGATTAGGCTATGACCCTCTTCCCTCTTCCTCTGTCCTGCTCCCCTGACGAGGCCACTCTCCATGTTGGAAGCTGTGAGCTGCAGAGGCTCCAATGACGGGGAGCCGAGGGAGGACTCCAGCCTTAAGCCAGTAAGGAACGGAGGTCTGGCAGCAGCCTCAGAGGTGAGACTGGAGAGGGAGCCTCCCCTGGGAAACCTTTGCTGTAGCCTTGCAGGGGACCCCAAGCCAGGGTGACCTTTGATCATTTGTGTACAGAGCGCCTCTGAGGGGGGCTCCTATGATTGGTGCTTTAGTCCCAGACGGTGATGTTCAGCCGGGCTTTGGGAGGGGACCACACAGGACTTTATAGGAACAGTACACGCTGGAAGTCAAACAGCATCAGGGATCTTTGTCCACATTCTACTGTGTTGTCCTACTGTGTTCTAACAACCCCATCCTCACCCCAGGATCCTGCGTTCTTGCCCCCTCCTTCTTAGGCAACGTGCATACAGCAAGCAAGCAGGGAGCCGAGACTTGAGTTGAGGCAGTGCCCCCCACCACTCCTCCCCCTCTACCATCTGGCACTCCAGAACTTTGGGAAGCAGTCTAGCCCCAGGTGCCCTGAGTTCAAAGGGGAGGGGGAACCACGAAATGGGTGTGTTTCTCCTCTTGCTGCTACAGTCTGCCCAGTAAAGGAGCACTCCATTGCTGGGCGTCCTGCCCACTATAGCATTTTGGAGGTGAGCTCTGCCTAGGGAACCACCCCTACAGGGAGCTAGTGGGGGGCGGGTGTGCCTGGCAGAGCATCTTTATTTTCTTGCTGTGCCCTGGTGATAAGGCTTCAGGAGAATGGAAGGCTGTTTGAGGTTTGGCACCTCACCAGAAGCCAGCAATGGTAGCTTCGTGCTGTTTCTTCTGCAGGGTGTGTGTGTGTGGTGTGTACACGCATGCACCGGGGACAGTAAGGAAAATGGAGAAAGAGAGAGTTGGTGCATTAGCATTTCTCAACCTGGATATTTCTCTCAGTGGATGCCTGATGGGGAAACTGTCAGGTTCCAGGCCTGCGTGCAGACTGGGATCTTGCTCTCTTATTGAATAATGGTTTTTCCTTCTCAAAATTAACGTAGGCAAATCCAGACCTTGCCTCCAGTTTTACAAACTATGGCCATATTTATTAATAGGATCATTGAAGATAGAATTAGTTAGGATAAGGTCCCATTAGCATAGGGTGAGCCTCTGATACCACCAGTGTTGTTATAGTAAGGGAGTTTAGGTGTATCACACACACCCAGGGAGAACAACGTAGGATATAAAAGTAGAAGGGGAGGATGCTTTCAGTACAGACGGCCAAGAAAGCAGAAACCAGAAGAAGAGCAGACTGTCCTCGCAGCCTTCAGAGGGAGCCCCTCCTCCATCACCTTAATCTTGGACTTCTAGTCTCCCACATTGCGCCATGATAGATTTCTCCTGTTGAACACCCAACCCACAAGCTATTGGTGTCGAGTAGGCAGACCTACTCGGCTATTGCAGCCCCCAAGAAGTAGCCTCTCATTAAAGTACCCCCTTACCTTTTGTGGAACACCGGAAATAGTAACAGAGATGTGAAGGTCTGGATAGTCATCACAGGGGACAAACCCAATGGAGACAGGGAGGGCCTGGGGCTGCAGAGAAGAACCATCTGGGGGAGAGCTGGTCTGTCTCTGTGCAGGATGATAGGGCCGTGGTGAGTTTCAGGAACTGCTCTCAACATGAATTCCAGGAGCCTCATTTCCTGCACTTGTGCCCCCTGGCTCCTACCTCCCTTGCTCTGTCCCCAAGTGGCTCTGGCACTGGAGTTGGTAGAGGCAGAACCTCTGTGCAAGGTCACTCGCCCCCTTGTTTTCTTCCCCGCTGCAGGCCTCGCTTCTGTTCTGTTACCGTGATGAGCACAGCCTAGCGGAAGAAAGGGTTGATTTCTTTTCATCTTCTACTTTCAAGTCCATCTTGGAGGGAAATCAGGACAGGACCCCGAAGCAGAAACCATGGAGGCATGCTGCTTGCTGGTTCACTCTCTGGCTTGTTCTCTAACTCCTGCTTAGCTGACTTTCTTATACAGCCTAGGATCGCCTGCCTAAGGATGGTACCACCCACAGTGGGCTGAGCCCTCCTGTATCAATAAACAATTAAGACAATCCCCGTAGGCCTGTCCACAGGCCATTATAATCTAGATGACTCCTCAACCAAGGCTTTCCACTGAGACAGCTCTGGGCTCTGTCACATTGACAGTTTCCTAGTCCATTTATCTTAGCAAGTGGGTCCTGCTATATTATTGGAGTCTGTGTTTTGGGAATATGTGCATGGCTAGTTGATGGAACCAAGGTGAAGGTGTCTTGGCACCTGGTCACCATATTCAGCCACCACCGCTAACTCTATGGATGTTTTCAAACATTAGTGGGTCACTGAAAGAATTGCTGCTTGGCTAATGCTGGACTTGAGAGCTTGGTCTTCCTTGTGGCCCTGGGAGAGCCATTCTCCACTCTTTGCTCTCCAAGACCCTTTTCACTGTACTGGTAGAGTGGCTTTCAAAAAAACAAAAAAAGTGTCTGTGGGTGGTGGTGGCGCATGCCTTTAATCCAGCACTTGGAAGGCAGAGGCAGGAGGATTTCTGTGAGTTAAAGGCCAGTCTACCTGGTCTACAAAGTGAGTTCCAAGACAGGCTTCAAAGATACATAGAGAAGCCCTGTGTCGGAAAAACAAAACAAAACAAAACAAAAAAGCCTCTGCTCATGGGTCCTGGGTCACTTTGACCTGTGGAATGTTGGCTGACATAAGGAGACCCACGGCACGCAGTATGCTTGCTAAGGTGCAGGGTCCCTGTGCTGGCCTGTCTTGTGTCAGCTAGACATAAGCTGTAGTCATCTGAAAGGAGGGAACCTCAATTGAAAAAATGCCTCCCTAAGATCCATCTGTGAGGCATTTTCTTAATTAGTGATTAGTAGGGGAGGACCCATCCCATTGTGAGTGGTGCCACCCCTGGTCTGGTGCTCCTGGATTCTATAATAGGCTGAGCAAGCCATGAAGAGCAAGTCAGTAAGCAGCACCCCTCCATGGCCTCTGCTTCAGTTCCTGCCTCCAGGTTCCTGCTCTGCTCTGCTTGAGTTCCTGCTCTGATTTCTTTTGGTGATAAACAGTGATGTAGAAGTGTAAACTGAGTAAACCCTTTCCTCCCAGCTTGATGTTTTGGTCATGCTGTCTTGTTGCAGCAATAGAAACCCGAAGACAGTCTGTTGCATTTCAGTGGTCTCCAGACTACTAGAAGCCACCACCTCCCCCCGCCCCGCCAAGTGAAAACATAGCAAATAGTTTGTGTGGGCCTGAGGCAGGACAGAGTGTCACCCTGGTGGAAGTGTGTGGACCTGAGGCTCTTCACTTCATGGCAGCAAGAACAGAAGGATGACAGAAAAGGAAGAGCTAAGTTATTATACCTCTCACAGGCATGCTACGGAAGGCACACTTCCTCCAATTAACCCCTACCTGTACCTTCATCCCCTTCCCCCCGCACTCCTGCCCCACATGCACACCCACCTGCCCCCCTCATCCCCACCTGCACTTCCACCCCCATCTGCACCCTCCCCCACCTGCATCCCTAACCAACTTCCACCCCCACCTGCACCCCCACAGTTCCATTGCTCGGTCTGGTTAGCTCAGAGCTCTCCTGACCTGGTCATCTCTATAAATGCCCTCATAGACATGCCCAGTGGTGTGCTGTGGGAACTCCTGCTGTCCCTGAGTCTAGTCAGATTGATAGTAAGGTTTTACCATCACATGAAGGTATTGTTCTTTAAAAAGATTATGATGTTGGGAAGCCTCGGGCGGCTCGCAGAGCAGCTGCTAGTCCGACAAGGTTGGCTGTGGGTCCCTGTAAGATCTCCAGGATGGCAGCGCCATGCGGCGGGTGGAGTCAGGCGGGCGGTTACAGCGGATAAAAGGCTCACAGGACATAGTATTATTTAAAAAAGAGGGAGACATTTATTGCTTAAAGAAGAGAAAAACAGAGAGACATAAGAGAAACATAGAGAAAAGCAAAGACACATGTACACACAACAAGAGACAAACACAAGAGAGAGAAAAGATGGCGACGGGGGAGGTCAGAAGTGGCTGGGGAGTGGGCGTGGCTAGCTCTTAAAGTGACCGCAAAGGAATAACAGAAGGTGTTAATAGTGAGAATAGTTGAGCCAGTATTTTTAGGAAGTAAGTAAAATCAGAATCAACAAGGCACAATGACGAACTGAAGGAGGGCATCAGGGAAGGGAGGTTAGATTGTGCGGGCCACAGCTTGGTGGACCGGAGGCTTGTGCCTCCCCAGCCGTTTGTGCTTGCTCTCTGCTTTGCAGCCTCCATCCCCTCACCAGCCCGCATCATTGAGAGTAAGAGGCACTTACGGTTTTTTAAGACCTTTGCTGCCTGTCACTAAACAGACCCAAGCAACTGAGCCACAAACGATAATGCCTAGGGATGTAGTAGAGAGCTTGGGAAGTGAGAACTGCTCATCTGAGCCTAGTCTTGCAAGTAGGGATGGCAAAGAAATTTCAATGAAGAAAAATCTAGGTTTACTATGTAACACAGAGTGTCACAAACCTGGATTTGATGAGTGAATATTATTTATCCTAAGACTTGTGGCTATCCAGTGATGCCAAGAACTTCCTTCAAGGGATCCTAAGAAAAAGTCATCCCCCTTAAAGAATTCATTTAGCTTTAGTTAGACTAAAACTGCTGGAGGTCCATTTAGCAAGAGGAATAAGAAAGCTCCCCCCTCCCCCCTTTTCTCCTGCTTTTAATCTAAGAATTTGAAATCCCAGCTGGGCTGGGAAAGACAGAAAATGCTGACTTCATTGGAAGAGACAGAAGGAGGCTGGGAGCAGCTGATTGCCGCCTTTCTGTACCCGTGGGCTTTTCTTCTTGGTAATTGAGTGTTTGCATCCGAATCGTCCTTCCCTTTAACCACTGCAGCAGGAGTTTGAAGATTTCTGAAACACCCCTCATTTAGAAAGCAAATCAGACCGATTCTGCACTCATGGCAGTGATTGCTTCCTGGTCTCTTCCCCATGGTGGTAATCTGCTGAGCTGCTGCTGGGGTCTCTTCACGCCCTTCTTGCACGAGCTCTGGCCCCTTTCCCTCTGCTGATCCCTGGGGAATGGGAGAGGCTAGCCTAGACACTTTGTGCCTTGCCTGCGTGGATGGACCAGGGTTTAGGGAAGTGGGGTCACATGTGCAATTGACTACTTTTTTCCCAGATCCACTCTGTGGGTTCTCACAGCCCCGGCAGCTATGTTACTGGAGGGTGCGGGGACATTTCTTCATCCAAAGACTGTGACCCTCAGCTTGCTAACCCCATCAACACTCTGCTCTGTGGACCCCTCCTAGCGCTCATTCCTACATCACTATTCGTGTTGTCTGAGACTGACCAGCTCCTCCCAGCACTGGAGGAAATTCAAAGCCAGACCAGATCAAAGCCGCTCACAGTTTTGCAATCGAGAAACATAATCCTCTCCTGATAATTACCCTAAAGTGTGATGAATGTTGTAATGGAGGAATGAACCGGCCTCTGGGAAAGCAGGGGGCAGGCAGGATGGCAGCATTTCCTGGCGGGGTATGGCAAGACTTCTGAGAAATGAAATCTTTGCCCAGTCAGTTAGGATGAATAAAAGTGGCCCCAGAGACATGGGTGGGGCTGAGCCTCTAGACAAAGGGAAGATTAGATTCAAAGACAGAGCTTATGAGGCTGAGGAGATGGCCCAGTGTATAAGAGCTGTTGACCTCCAAGCACGAGGACCCAAGTTTGAATCCCAGCGCTCACATGAAAAGCTTGGCATGGCTGCCAATGAGTCTGCTCTCAGCAGGGCACCAAACGTTCTCCAACAGTTCCTATTTCCCAGACCTCAGAAGATCAGGTAGTCTTGAAGGAGATGACCAGGTTGTACACAACACTTTTAGTGACCTGAACTTAGTCATATGACCACACCTAAACTGCAAGGGAGGCAGGAAAATCTTTCCTTTCTCATAGTTCCTAGCCTCAGGAATATATAACTCAGGAATTTATATCATGAAAATGCAGAAATGGGAAAAGGGTAAAGACTGGAAATTATTTAACCCCAGAATCTGCTTACACCATTTTAACTTGAACCAATAGTTCGAAGATTAGTTTGGAGAGCCAGCCTGCCCACAGACATGGGACAGATATGGCTGCTCTGACTGGCAACAATCCACTTAGCCTGAGAGACAGCACTGCTGTGCTTTTTCCTCTGACGGGTCCCACAGCCCCCTGGCCAGTGCCGGGGTGCCCTGCAGTGTCAGCCGGCTGCATCCCTGGCCATGCTGTAGAAACACGCTGTGACAGCTGACCCCTTTCAGCCACCCCAGATGTCAAGTCCAAGGTGTCTCACGTATTTGTTTCTCCCTTCATAAGCTAATTTGTTCTAAAGCTGTGGTGACCCTTGGAGAGCAATGCTTTTATCTTGATTTTGGAATGGGACCAAGTTTTAGTTAATCTTCAGATGACAGAAACCTGACTCTGGTTGTGCTTTTTTTGTTTTTCCTTTTTTTTTTTTTTTTTTTTTTTTTGCATAGAGGTCAGCTGGCTTCCAATTTAGGTCAGTTTGCATCTGCAGGAAATCTCCAAGGACAGACACTTTGTCCTCATTAGCTGATGTGTCAGGCTGCTCTTCCCCAGGTGCCTCAGAACCTTTTATAGATTTTCCCTCAACCTCACTCTGGTGTGCCAGTGCCTGCCTGCTTCCCTTGAGGAACAGGCTGTGGTTTGGAAGGAGATGACTAGGGTGCATCTTTCTTCTCGGGGAAGCCCCCATCCCCCATCTACGGTCCCTTTATTTCTGTCTTTATTCCAACTTAGTCTGGTAGTCTTAAAGTAAGTTCCCAAACTCTTTGGCACCTCTCTCTTTGGGAGTTGGAGCTATGTCCCTTTTCCCAGAAACGGGCTCAGCTTTTGTGTCACAGCAAAGTCTGTCATCCTGATCCCCATGACACCCATTCATAGGACACCAAGGCCACAGGGATTCTTGTCTGGAATGTGCTTTCATCAGGCTTCAGTTGTCATAGAAACGTGGTGGACAAGGTGGCCATACTCTAAGGAAGCCCAAGCCGGAGTCCACAGGAGTTGCAGAGGAAGAGAGAGATGCTTGTGGGGCTGCTGGCACTTCAGCCTACTGCCAGTTAGGCTTCAGTCACATCTTGTCTGTCTGTAACAAAACTTGAGGCTCCAAACAAGAATGGACATCCTATCCTATCCAGGATTCTTAAACCACAGAAACTGTAATGGTTTTGGTGGTGTTATAAGCCCTTCAATTTGAGGTTGCTCTCTCGTACAGAAGTCGGTCATTGGAACCACAGTCCGTCAGAAAGCTGTGTCCTTAGACACTGCTATATCTGCCTGGGTAGGGCAACTGCTCAGAAACCACGCCAGGCATTTTACTTTCTCTGCAGACAGCCTTTCCCTCATTTCTCGTTGGGTTACTCAGATCCTTGCATTACTGAGCTCTCTCCGGACACCCAGGTCAGGAAAGCTGCCCTTAAGTCCTGCCCTATCTTGTCTTACAAAGCTCTTCTGGTTACGTTCCCTAAATGATGCCTAATCCTTCTCCTCGTGGTATTTCTTACAAGAACTGAGCCATGTCTAACTCATTCTTGACGTGAGATTGAAGCTGGAGCAAGGTTTCTTATTCATGCCAGCCCTCCACTAGACAGGGACGACCACTCTTGAAATTACTCAACCCTTCTGACCCTCTCCAACACAAGGCGACTGCTACCTGCCTCCAGGCTGCTGAGAAGAAGTGTGAGAGAAATCTGCAGGGCACTTAGCAGGCACCCCTAAGTGTGACTGTCATCCCGTGAGCCATCAGGTCTCCTATGTAACCATTGAGCTCCAGCCTTAATAGTACCTACCGTCTTTGTAGAAACACCAAATTCAAATCGAGCTGCTGAGGTCTCAGAGGGCTGTGCCCTGGGTGGGTGATGGATGGGTGACAAAACCGTCTTCCATCCTGCTTCCCAGCAAGGATCCTGGGTCAGGCTTGGTCCACCAGGCATCTTGCCTCATGGAGCATTCTAGGGTGTAAACATCCAGATGCAGCTAGAGATGGACTGCAGTGGGGTGGGGTGGGGTGGAGAGCTTGCTGGTGATTCCTCCAGATGTGTCCTGTGTTGTTTATAGTACCAGGTGCATCCCAAGCTACCCTTCATCCACTCAGCAGGCCTTATTAGGAGTTTGGCTTTTGGACTCAGCCCTGGAGAGAGCCCTCCCATCATCATGTGCCTTCTTTGGTGGCTACCTATTCGAAGGCCTTGTGTAAGTCTGGTTGATTTGGAGGAACGTTCTCATTCAGGAGGAGAAGGGTTTGCATTTTGATTTGGCAGTAATATTTTATAGTAAAAGCCATCAGGATCTAGAAGAAAAAGGAATGGGAAAAAAAACCCTTCCTGATCCATTCCAGACAGTCACACTCTGAAACACGTGAAAGCAACACGTCACCTCAGGCTAATTTATGGCGTGTTTTCTATTAGAATTGCAAAGTCCTCACAGTTGGGAGGTGTTAAAATATGACTTCACATCATATTAAATACATGCTATATTTAAACGGGGATGTGAACTGAAACACGACACAAACTAGGCTAATTTGCTGAATTCTTAACTAATCTTGGTTCTGCCTTTGTCATCTTTTTGCCTTCATCGTGTTCCTTGCTGGATTTCATTAAAGTGTTCAAATCTGAACCATACCAAGCGTTTTTGAAATTGTTCAAGCATTCAGCACTCCCATAGATCTGAGACCTAGTAGACAGAAGCCATGGTGGCCTGTGACTGTGATCTGCCAAGCTGACTGTGCTTCAGCCAAACGGCATGTTCCTGTCACAGTGACCGACATCTGAGGAGAGGAAAGATTTATCTTGACTTGTTGTCTCAGAGTTTTTAGTCCATGATGGCCTGGCCTCTTGCACTTGGGCAGGCCATCGAGGCAGTGGGTACCTGTGGCCACGCAGAGCTGTTGACCTCACGGTAGACTGAAAGCAGAGAAAGGGGAAGAGACAAGGCCAGGGACACACTGTCACAGTGACTATTTTCTCCTCCACCAAGACCCGCGTCCTAATAGCTCCATCCATTATGAATCCTTCTCAAGTGAAATCTTCTTTCAGGTCAAGAGCCCTTGTGACCCAGTAGATCCTGGAGTCACCCTCAAAGATGCTTCCCTCGTCTTTTAGGCAGATGCCAGTCGGTTAAGTCGGCAGTGTAGATGACCCATCCAAGGGCGCTTTCCAGTGTGAGCAGAAATGCCCTTGACTGTGGTTATTCTTTGTACCCTTTGGGGGTCCACCACCCAGCTCCCAAATAAATACACAGAGACTTATTCCTTCTTGTGAATGCCCAGCCTTAGCTTGACTTGTTTCTAGCCAGCTTTTCTAACTCAAATTATCCCATTTCTCTTTAACTATGTGTGCCTCTGAGCTTTTTGCCTTTCTTTAATCTATATATCTTTCTTTCCTTCTTACTCTGTGTCTGGCTGTGTGGCTGCTGGCTGACCCCTGCCATCCTCCTCTCCTTGTTCTGTCCTCTATCTCTCCTCCCAGATTTCTCCTATTTATTCTCTCTGCCTGCCAGCTCCGCCTATCCCTATCTTGCCTAGCTATTGGCCATTCAGCGCCCAATCAGGTGTTTTAGTAAGACATAGTAACACAGCTTTACAGAGTTAAATAAATGCAACATAGAAGAATGCATCATTAAACAAATGCTCCACAGCATAAATGAATGTGGCACATCCTAAGCTAATATTCCACGACACTTGACAGTGCTCTTTTCTTCTCTGTCTACCTTGCAGCTCTTGGTCTTCCAACCAAATTCAGATGTTTTTCAAGATATTTGTGTCCTTTTGGACAAGATTTGAAAAGTGGAAATTGGTGTGCTCAGAGTTTCTTGAGGCAGCATTTGTTGAAGAAAAGGGTGCATGGTCAGCTCTCAGGAGTCTTTGGTACCTAGCAAGTTAACTGGAAAAAACTCGGCTAGGGTTGGGGAGGAACGGGACGATTGCATTGGAACTCTGCTGGTAAGTTTCTAACTACCGTGTTAGGGCTGGAGAGTGACTGGCATTTCTTGGATGGGGTCAGGGAAATAATTATGACTTTATTTCTATACTGTGTATTGTTTGTGACTTCTGCTTGTCTGTCCTGGCTTTAGTTTTTTTTGTCAACTTGACACAAGTTAGAGTCATTCAAAAGGAGGGGACCTCCACTGAGAGAATGCCTCCGTAAGGTCAGGTGGTAGGACATTGCCTTAATTAATGATATTGGTGTAGGAGGGTCCAGCCCATTGTGATTGGTGGTTCTGGATTCTATAGGAAAGCAGACTGAGCAATCCATGGGGGAGTAAGCCCGTAAGCAGCACCCCTCCATGGCCTCTGCATCGGCTCCGGCCTCCAGGTTCCTGTCTTGCTTGAGTTTCTGAGCTGGCTTCCTTTGAGGGTCAACAGTTCTGTGAAAGTATGAGCCAAATGAAATCTTTCCTCCCCAGCTTGCATTTCGGTCATGGTGTTTCAACACAGCAGTAGAAACCCCAACTAAAACATTGTTGCAGTGTTGGCAGGTTTCAGCTAATCTCCAGTATGCATCATTTTATTTTTATTGCCAAGTAATATTCCATTATATGAGCCGCCCACTTTTGTCTTTGTCCATCGGTCATTGACTTGTCCTACTTTTTAAGCTGTTGAAATAGTGCTGCTGTGAACCCGGGTGTGCAGCTTTTGTATGGAGATTATGGGTGTTCATTTCTCTCGGGAATAAACCTCGGGGTGGAATTGCTGGACCGTGTAGTAACTGTTCTGAATAATGACCAGCCTGTTTTCCAAAGCGTCTACATCATCTCCTAACAGCCATGCACTGGGGCCTCTGATTTCTCCACATCCCCCCCTTAGGTAGGATTACTTGTTCGGGGGCTTTGATTGCTTGTTTGCTCGTTCAGTGCAGCCAGCCTCATGGTGTGAAATGGCATCTCATTGTGGGTTAGTTTGCTGTTGTTTTTGTGGCTAGTGCTGCTCAGCAGTTGATCATTTTCTGGTGCATTTATCTGTTTCATATCTTTCGTATTTCAGATGGGCTCTCCCGTGGTACTCACTGGCCTTGAACTATGTGCTCAGGTTTGCTTTGAATTCCTGACCTTCCTGCCTCCAATTCTCGAGTGCTAGAATTACAGTCTTGTGCCACCTAATTTCTTTTGAGAAATGTCTATTCAAATCCTTTGCCCATTTTTACATGAAGTTAGTTATCCTCTTATAAGTAAGTTTTTTATCAAATGTATGACTTAAGAATGTGCTGGGTGGTAGTGGTGCACGGCATAATCCCAGCGCTGGGGAAACAGAGGCAGGCAGATCTCTGTGAGTTCAAGGCCAACCTGGTCTACCTTGTGAGTCCCAGGACAGCCAGGGCTGTTACACAGAGAAACCCTGTGTAAAAAAAAGGCAAAAACATTTCCCTCTGTCCTGTGAAGTTTTTGTTGTTATTGTTTCACTTTCTTAACAGTTATCACTTGCAGTAGAAAAATTTAAATTTTGGGACTGGAGAGGTGGTTCAGTGGTTAAGAGCACTGGCTGCTCTTCCAGAGGTCCTGAGTTCAATTCCCAGCAACCACATGGTGGCTCACAACCATCTGTAATAAAATCTGGTGCCCTCTTCTGGCATGTGGGCATACATGGAGACGGAATGTTGTGTACATAATAAATGAAATCTTAAAAAAAGAGAGAGAAAGAAAGAAAGAAAAATTTAAATTTTGATAAATCTAGTTCGTAAATTTTTCTTTTTTTGCTTGTGCTTTTGGTGCCTAATCAAATCCTAACCCAAGACTTATAGCTGTGTATTCTTCCGAAGACCTTATCATTTTACTCCAACAGCTTATGTTTTCTTCCTGAACAAGGTAGATTTTGTCTATGACCAGAGTAGAAGGGGGCCCCGAGGACCAGCAGGAGGCTGACAAGGCAAAGGAAGTGATGGGATGCATGTCTTCAGCTGCACGACAGGCATGTCCCAGCGTGTTCTAACAGACCGACGGAGAGCTTTGTTTTAGCTCCACGTTTAGTTGTCTGAGCCATCTTGAATTCATCTTTATGTATGGTGTGAATTAAGAAGTACCCTTCTGTGGATTGTGAGTACTGTTCCCTCTGTCTCCGAGCTGTGCTGGCCTTCTTGTCATCTCTGGCTTTCACAACACAGCACAGACTCCCTCAGAGACAAGTACACAGTTGTATGTGGCATCCCTTCCTCCTGGGAATTTATATCCAGTTAGGATAAGCGGGAAGCAAATTCTAACCAAGGCAGACTGGGACAAAGAGAAGGTTTTTTTCCTTCCAAAGGTCGGATCCTTCCTCATCCCGCAGCCTCAGGATGCCCTCCACTGTCCTACGGAGAGCTGGTGGCTCTCTCCTTCAGTGGGACAGTCACACGTGCCACCCAGAAGGCAGTGTGAGGTGGGCAGTGGATAACCATTGGAAACCGTTGTGTGTACCGTGTCTGGGGTTCTTTCCTTACTGAAACTTCCCAGTGCCTCATGGGACAGTTCCTGTGAGCCACACTTTATCCACAAAGAAAATAGAATCAAAACATCTTAGTTATTAGTAATCTGTTTGAGTTTATCAGCTTCTAGGCAGAGGGGATGGAGTTGAATCCAGATGTTCAGCTTGGGTGCTAGCTAGCTATGAGTCTAAACTCCCAACAGGGATCTGAATGTTTAGGTCCCCACCTCACTTTCAGAGGTTAAAATCTTAACCCTTGTGATGTTAATATTGACTGTGGATTTGGCAGGAGCTGGGATCACCTTGGAGACACACCCTCTAGGCACACCCATGACGGGGTATTTAGGGTAGCCTCTGGGCAGCCCTGTGAGAGGGTGTCTTGATTAGGGTAGTTGAGAAGACCTCTCCTACCTGAGGGCAGCTTCATTCCCTGGGCTTGGCCTGAGTTAAAGGAGACAGAGAGCCGAGTATTAGCATTCACTGTTCCATTTGCTCTCTGTTGGCTCAAGCTAACCAGCTGCATCACGCTCCTGCCACGAGGACTTCCCATTATGATAGATTGTATCCGCAAACTAGGAGCCAAAAGAAACCCTTTGTTCCTTAAATTGCTTTCATCTGGGTATTTTATCAAAGCAGTGAGACAAGTAGCTAATATACCCAAATATTATATTAGGGACTAGATCTTTGGAGGTGATTATGCCATGGGAGTGGGCCCTTGTGAATAAGATTAGTACCTTTATAAAAGAGGCCTGAGGCCCTTTTTATCCTATGATCACATAACAAGGACGCACCTTTGTTAGGTCTTCACCATGGGTCTGCCAGAGCCCTCATGCTGGACTTCCCAGCCTCAGAACTGTGAAAAATATCTTTGTTGTTTATAAACCACAAGGTTTATACTACAGTTTCTGGCGGCCTCAGCCAGCACATGGGCAGCCTGTTTCCCTGGCCTCTCGCTGGTGCCTGCGTGTAGCTGGTCCTGGATAACCCTTCCCTGAATGCACAGTTGGATGAAATGAACCAGTGACGAGAGGAGCCATCCAGACAGAACAGCAGCAGCCAGGGGAGGGAGGATTGATTTATGGGAGAAAATTAGAGGAATGAAATCCATAGATAGAGTTTGCCTAAGTGAGAATGATGACGGCAGCCAGGGGCTCCAGGGGAGAGGAACTGCTTAGCATGGGAGCCGAGAGCAGGAGCAAGGAGGGGGGAGGCAGCGCCAAGGCTGGAATAGAAATGGAGCCTCCCAAGCTTGGGTTCCCGCCTGACTGTGCAATGGAAAATGAGCTTCTGCATATGTATGTACAGGACAGAGGACGTCTGCGCCAGCAGTCACCGGGCTAGCCCTGAGGGCTTGGTATGTCTAGTAAGCTACTATTCTTAAAAAAGCAAGGTGGGGAGTGTGGAACCCAGAAGTCAAAAGGAGGGGTTTGGGCAGCAGCAGATACCGTGAGAGAGCCGGATGGGCTCTCGGAGGTGGTTTACACTGTGTATCCGAGAGTGGACAGCTTCTGTTTACACTGGCCTGTAACTAAGGCCTCCCACGAAATGTTGACAACAGATGGCTGCCACCTCTTCAAGATTGAGCAGGGCAGAAGAGCAGAAGTCGGAACTGACACCGCCTCCCTCAAGACTTCACCTCCTGCCACTTTAGCCCATCAAAGAGAAAAGGATCATGGATGCCACTGAGCCCTCGCCAGGCCCCATAGGCCCCACCGGGCCGACCACCAGCATTTCACACATACTGTGAGACTCTAGGGGACCTGTTCTTATCACTAACCCCTCTATTTATAGTAGGAAAAAAGGCCTTAGGGACATGACGGGACTTGTGTAAAGTTGTTCAGCAAATGGCAGAGCCAGAATTAAAACCTTATGCTATGACTCAGCCAGGCTTCCACCTGCTGCTGTACAAGGTACCAGCCTGTGCACCAGCATCTTGCAACCTGGTTTGGGTGGGAAGGGCACGAACAGAAAAGGACAGGGAAGGCTGTGTAGAAAGCAAGGGTTGGGGTTTTGCAGTTTGCGGAGTCACCTGGAGTTGGGGAGCAGCTGTCAAAGCAATGGTGCTTGCCGTGGGGGTCGGAGAATGGAAAGGCCTCACGTGACGGCTGTGCTCACAAATGATGGGCCAGCACTCCTGTACTTCGATCTCTTTCTAGGCTGTCCCGTCCTTCGTTGTGGCTGTTGGAATAAGGATACAGAGCCTGACCTGGCTGTAGGGAATGTTCTCTAACACATTATTGCGGGCATTCATTGCAGTGTGGCTGCTGCTGTCATTGAATGTTGTTTTTAAGCTAGAAGCCTCCTAGATGCAGGTGACCCAGCTGAGCCAGAGGCACCCATAACCTAGTGGGGGATAAACATTTCCTGTCCAGCTGTTAGCCTGCTTTCCCACACACCCCACCCTGTAGCAAACGGGCAGATACCACAAATACAGCACGTACCACTTGCTGCGTGCTTTCCCTCGCTGGCTTTGCTGTTTTTAGTAAGGGTGGGGCTGCTGAGGATGGAACACAGGGCCTTGCACAGAATAGGCAAGGGCTCTCCACCTTGAATGCCTACCCCAGGAGATGTTTTGTAGTGGGCTGTGCCAGCAGCTGGGCTTCTCCCCGCCAGAAGTAGCTCCAGTCTGTAAAGCAGACTCGGCTTCGCCCCTCTTCCGTTGTTTCTACTTTGTCACTCTCCATCTTTGGGGGGGGGGTGACAGGTGTGCACAGTGACTCAAGAATATTTTAAGGTTTTACTCATACCATGTTCCACTGACCTCTTGAGGAATTGCAGGGTGGCATGGCCAGGCTTGTGGGCACAGGATTGGGTGGGGAGTTGAAAGTAGGATTGTAGCAGAATTGGGGGGTGGGGAGCCTTTAGTTAAAACACTGATCCATCACTCAGCTGCTGTACTGTCTTCTAGGAGAGCAGCCAGGTTGAGCCCAGGTCTGTCCAGACAGTGACTGAGAGAGACCTGTGCCAGCTGCCCAGCCTTTCCCAGCTCCTGAGACTTTGGCTGAAGCAGCCATTGCCTTTTATCCAACCTGTCTGTAACTCATTATTTACATACTATAAAACAATGCTTAACTCTAAATTACCGCAGTCCGAGCCTCAAGTCAGGCTAGCTAGACCTTCGCAGATGAAAACAGCCTAAATACAATGGGGAGGGAGGAAGACAGCCACAAATAAAATGTCACGGAATGCCTAATGATAAGGTTATGCGGCGGCTGTGTAATTGGGCAGAGTGGCTGATGGCAGCAGCTGGCGGGGGACGCTGGTCTTCAGTTCTGTCTATGTGTTTATCTGCTGCCTGTCACCATAATGGCCACAAGCAGTATGGATCACAGATTAATTTTGCCTCATTCCTTCTGTTTTTTGGCTCTACCCTTACCCGTGTCACCTCCCACATCAAAAGGGCAACCAAATGACCATGTGGGGAAACCTGTAGCTTGGGGGTGGGACAGAAGTGAGTTCTTGTTGGGAGCCTGGCACAGTCCTAAGAGGTCTTAGGTCCATAATTAAATTTTCTAGTATGACAACCCTCTGGGCTCACCATCATTGCTGTTTGACAGATGAGGCCCAGAGAGGTTTAGTAACCTGATGGAAACCTCCCAGGTTGGGACAGCAGCAGCCATTACTTCCTGAGCTCTGCAAGGTGGTGTTTTGAGATATTTCAGCACACATGTCATGAATTTATACTCTTTTTAAATTATTTTGTGACATTTGTGTGTGTGTGTGTGTGTGTGTGTGTGTGTGTGTGTGTGTGCATGAATGTGGAGAAGGGAAGCAGCCTTCTTTCCTCAAGAACACCATCTACCTTTGGTCTGGAACTCACCCATTAGGTCAGCCTGGCCAGTGAGCCCCAAGAATCCTCCTGTCTTTACCTCCCTGTTTCTGGCATTATACACGTGCACTATTATACCCATCTTTTTCATATGGATCCTGGAGACCTGAATCGGGTCCTGATACTTGAAAGGCTGAACCACTCCCTAACCCTGTGTCTGTACTGTTTACTGTGAACTACACAATCCCCTCTAGGTCTCACTGCCCAGTAGTCTTCAGTCACATCTGACCTCCACGTTTTCCAGCATGAAAGTCTCCTGTCTGTTTCTTAGACAGGCCAACTTCTTGCCCTAGGGCCCCTCCAGGTACTCGTACCCCTGCCCTCTCAGCTGGGCCACACGGGCTGTCCCCCGTCACCCTGTGGACCTCCTTGTTTTCCTCGCTGGTGTGTCCCAGACCCCGAGACAAAGGCATCAGAGAGCTCAGTGCCTGGGCTGCTGGAGCAACTGCCTGTGCTCAGACCCCAGCTCTGCTGCTTATGGTGATGTGGGACCACAGGCAGGAGACTTCCTCTTGCTGCCCTCCGTTCCCCATCTGTAAACTGGAGATAAGCACAAGGTTGCTAAGCAGTGAATTAACTGATACATGAAAGAACTCTCTGCACAGTGTGACACATGGTGAGCCCTGAGCAGATGGTAATTGCTATTACTGTCATCGCTAATAAGATTATTATTGTTAGCCCGGATTGGGTAGTCACTGACTATGGAAGAGGCAGACAAACCAACTTCTGTAAAAGGGGAAGCAGAGTCTTCAGCTGGCCAATGGGGAGTGTGTAAGCTGTACACCCAGGACCCTGCTCAGTGTGAGGCTGTCCCTCTGGTGACGCAGCAAGGACAGGGTTGTCGCCTCTTCCTGGCACTGCTGCGTGAAGTAAACGGGTGTGGGAAACTGCCCTTTGCGTCCACCTCTAGGGGCTTAGAGAGGTGCACTTTGGGTAAGGAATGGTGTCTCCCTACTAGGCAAGTGATCCCAAACCTCACAGACCCTGTGGCTAGTGGCCCCATGATTGTGTCTGTCCTCTCCAGTAGTCCCCAACTGGTCTATGATACAAAGTCACTTCTCTTTTGGACCCGATGGAGATGCCATGGCTTATGTTGTGGCCAACGAGGAACAAACAAGGTCACTTTAGATGGTTGTGGAACCTGCTCAGTGTGCCCTGTGGTCACACACAATATGTCTCCATGGCCTCACACACAGGGTCATGTGGAGCTAACCCTCTGCTCTCCAGGATCTCGAGGGTTTTCTAGGAAGCCCCTGTCCACCGCCGCCCTCCTTTCCCCTCTGCTCCTTCCTGCCAACCCCACTGCCGTTTCCATCCACCCCTCTTCTGCTGGCCTCGGTTAGGGGCTTTGACACCTTGTTCTGAGAGGTGTAGGTCTGCTCCTGGGCCCCACTGGCCCTGTCTACCCTGCTTCCTGTCCCTAAATCAAGGCCAGCAGCAGAGCTGCTGTATAACCCAGTGGGCAGAGCTCTCATTGAAGACAGGAAGCTCAATGAAAGATCCCATCAGCTAGCATCATCCCAGCGTGTCTCAGCATGTCCCAGTACAGGACTGTGGGGGATGGGGAGGGCACTATCTCTAGAGAAGCTGGCTGTGGGCTGTGCCAAACTTGGGCGTCAAAGTCTGACCCCCCTCGCCCTCTAGCCAGGCTTTCCACAGGTGCAGTGCTGAGGTCCTGGGGATGTATGGGCACTTGGTTGCCATTTGGGTTTCAGTCTCTGTAACTCCAGTATTCTAGGTAATCTGTGGCATGTCTGCAGTTTTTAATTTCTCCTGAAAAGAAGAAAGAACTCTGTGTAGTCACAGCCCACAAACAGCCCACAAATAAGGACAGTGGGATATGGGATGGCTGAGAGTCACGTGGTCACTTGTAACCATTCCACAGTTAGACGTACTGCTGGGGCAGTCTGTCCTGGGAGTGCCCTCTTCAGTCAGAACTGTGTGGGGCCAGTCAGGAAAATGAATGTAGATGGTGGTCATCCCTGGTGGTGATCGCTGGAGAATATCACATCTGATTTTTTCCATAATACAAAGCAGAGTACTTTTATGTTTTGAAAGAAAGATATGCATTAAAAATAAAGGCCAGGGCGTGGAGATGTAGCCCTGTTGGTAGAGTGCTTGCATGCATCACAAAGCCCTGGGCTTTTTCACCAGCGTAAAACAGGCCCACAGCTGTGAACCCAGCACCCAGAAGATGGAGGCAGGAGGATCAGGAATTCACGGTCATCCTTTGCTATATAGGGAGTACAGGGTTGGCCTGGTTACATGATACCCTGCCTCAAAAAAATAAACATACAAATAAATAAATAAAGGCTATATTCCTGAACATTTGGTATTCTAATCTGAACAGAGAAGACCCAAACAACCATTAAAAGCTAAATATATAGGTCTTAAGAAATATCTTTATTTTATGATTTATTTGTATTCATTAAACATTAATAAGACTGCAAGCTTGCCTATGGATTTGGGATGGTTGAGCGGAGGTTTGAAAGACGGTCAGTTGTGAATAATTTATTATGAAAATCACAGAAAATAAAACAGCACTAGGGTGGAGGAGGTTCTGCAGCGATGTGTCAGACGTTATGCAGTACATGGTGTCTACTCCTCAGAGGGGTCCTCTCAGCTCTCCATGTCTCACTTTCTCCATCTGTAAGGATAAAGTGAACTGGCCTTGGCTATTAGAGGAAGAGAGACTCAACAACCTTGGATTCGAGAATAAAGCTAGAACAAAGCAATTAGTGCCGACAACCTCTGAGTTTGCCTAGTGATGTTTAGGCACTGGGCATGCTCTGTGGCCTCCGATCATCAGCAGCAGCAGCATAAAGATAATAAACCAGTGGAGGGGCCTCAGCGTCTTCCCACATCTGAATCACTTCGCTCAACTCCCAATCAGGTCCCCCGCTTACTCCTCTCTGACTCATAGCCTTCCGTATCCTTTGCCCTCACTTTACAGAGGTTCAGAGAGTCAGACAGCCTGCCCAAGGTCACACAACTTCTCAGACCTTAACCCTGATTCCAAAGCCCATGCTCAAAAGCACTTTCTGTCACTTCACTCTTGCATTTTATGTTGGCCTGCCGGTATCTAAAGCACACAGTTGCCTTGCTTTCCCCACCCCGGAGTTCTGGGTTGGGGTGTTTTAAAAGATGTTTCAGAATGTGCCCAGCTGTTTCCCCAGAGAAGAGACTAACTCCCTCCTGATGGACATGCATTTGAGAAGGAAGGAGCTGCCATCCATATCTGAGGCAGCAGGTAGCTGGAAGTTCTGCACTGTTAAATATTGATAGCAGAGGTTGTTGGTTTTTTTTAATTTAAAGGAAATTGAGACCAATTATATGGCTTGCAATTAAACTCAGAAAAGGAATTGAAAGATGGAGAATTAATTTCCTGTTTGTTTGTGATACAGTGTCTAGGCAAACAGTTAATCAGCACTGTATCAACACCCGCCCCCCTCCATAGGCCTCAGCCCTGCAGACACAGGCCCTTCCGCCTCCCCTGGAGAATGCCAGTCCTTCTTACATGGTTACCAGCGACTGTTCTGCCCTGTCTGTGTCAGGTGCTTGACAAATGAAGATTACCAAGTCACTGTGTGATGGGGAACCTCCTTCAGCCAACGGCCTTTGAGAGGCTGGACTGGGTTGGGGTGTGGCTTTGGGTACCAAAAAGCTACCGTCCCGCCCCCTTGCCCCTCTCTTCCCGTGTGCCACACCTGGATGTGGATCACCTCGTTGTGATCCTTGAGTTTCCCTTTTAATAAAGAAAAACCTAAGTATATCCTATTCAGAGCAAGTGTGGGATTCCTTTATTAGTGCACCCTCCCCCATCTGACATGTTCTGCTTCAACTGTGCACTGACTGGTGATACTGGCTAACCTGGGGTTAGCAGTGTCACGGAAATGTTTCGATCCTGAGAGCAGCAGCAGCACACAGCAGACAGACTCACACACAGAGAGGTCTCAGGTGTGCTGCGCGGTCATAGGCAGAGGCCAAGGTTGACCCTGAGAGACAGTGATGGGAAGCCACCTTACAATCTAGGAGGGTGCCTGCCTAGAAATATGGATCAAGACAGGCAGTTCCGAGATTCACACAGGGGAAGTGACGGGACTCACTGACCTGGAGGAACAGAGAAGGAGCAATGGGGAGAGGGCCCCTGTCTTCAGCTACGCCTTGGTGGTGGCAGAGGCTGCCGGGAGCAGGAGCTCGTGTCTCAGTGCTTCTGATGTGACCAGAGCCGTGAGGTCTGGGATTTCCCGTCAGATTCATGCTGCAGCTCACGCCACAGTGAAAGTAAGGAGCCAGAAAGGGTCCCAGCCATGCTGGGGACATAAGCTAGCATCCAGTAAGACTTGCCATACACCCAGTGCTTTCTGAGCTCATATTCTGGAAATCCTCGCTTCTCCCAGTTTCCTTCCCACATTCTGCAGGCTCGGTCAGCCTTTGGGTGTGGGCAGAGGCCGGGGCTTTGCCAGGGACCGCAACTGACATGTTCATGACAAGCACCGAGGTCTGACATGTTCCTGTCACTGGGAAGTGATTCAAGACCGGGAAAGGGGCTGGGTGGCCTCCTGTGGGGCCTTGACCACCTTCTGCCGAGTGCCATTGTTTCCCTTCTCAACCATGATCCGTGTTCACTGATGGAATAACTGTGGTTCAGCCTCCTCACAGCCCGCACACTGTAGAGTATGGAGACAGGCGGCCAATGGCAGACACAAGCTTGCGACTCATGTAAGGAAAGTGTAGGGTGCACTAGGAGCAGGGCAGACTCCTCTAAGCAGTCTCTTGGTGACAGTGTGGAGGGTGAGCAGTAGTCTGAGAAGAGGGAAGGGTTTGGTAAGCAGAGGGAACCCACAAAGGAACAAAGGAAGTGTGGATACACCAGCCCATGATGCCCAGCTTGTCTTAGATACAGTATAAGATCCTGACCTACATGTCTAGGGCACCGGGAGGTCAGGAGGGGTTCAGGGAGACATTCCGGTGGTAGAAGCAGGGGCAGATACACCTTGCTCAGGTCGTCCAGAAAGTCTTACAGAGTTCTGGTGAACTATTTTGGTCTCGCTACAGCCTGTGAAGCCCTTTTGTGAGTCTGAGGTGGAGCTGAGGTTTCCTCTCTAGCTCCCTGCTCCTCTGTCACTGTTCCTCGCCCTCTACCCTGGTCTGATCATGTATACTGTGCCAGGCACCCTGAATTGTCGAGTGCTTCTTGTGAATCACCCCTACGCCCCTCACTACTGCTGGAGCTGCTATGGCGCCTGATGTCGCTGTCGTTGTGGTCCCGCGAGCGCCCCGATCCCACGGCACTCCTGGAAGCTGGCAGCTCTGGAGTCTGAAATGCATTGTCCTCTGAATTAGAGTCAGAGCTCTTGATCCCCTCTTCCGTTCTCAAGACTCCAGCATCCTAAGTCATCCAGCCCTGGAACTTGCCAGAAACTTCTGCCTGAGCCCCATTGGTCCTGGCTTCTCTCAGGGTGCCCTCTGACTTCACCCACAGCAAGTGGGTCTCATGGATCTCAGTGGACCGACAGGATGGGGGTGTGCCTGTAATTGTGGTTGCATGAGGAACACCTACATTTTCGCACGGAATTGCAGACAGTGAGATAAGAGGCGGCCAGCAATCTAGTTTGGTACATGGGGACCTCTTTCTGTCTGTGATGTCCTACACCTCTGACCTTCTCAGATAGGGCAGGGTTAATATTTCTCTGTAAGGGAAGCTTCTGGGTCCTGGAACCCTCCAGCAGTAAAATGAGTACTTCTTCGGTTGATTTGGGACCAGGGGACAGTATACCAAACAAACAAACAAAACCCAGCACCAATACATGTTTTTATACTTAGCTTTTCTGGATGAAAATACTGGAAAATACTGTTGGGGATGATTGGGGATGATGTGCCATTTAAGAAAGTCTGGGGTGTAATACCCAGCACGTGAAGTCTGCTCTTCAGTGGTTTGGAGCAGAGCTCAGCAGTGTAGTCTAGTCACGCTATTGGCTCATTCACATTTTGAATCCCGAAGAGAATGCCCAGCTGTACCGGGTCAGACCGGGAGACCGAAGCAAATCTTACAGCTTCCATGCTGGCTGTCTCTGGCTGGAGAAATCAGGAGTGTTTATCTGAGCTTGTGTTGTTTGTGCTAGACATCTTGTCCCTGTCAACCCACCTGGGCCTGGAGCAGGTTGGGTGAAGGGCAGCAGGCCCGGCTTATGGTTTGGAGCATGTTCTTGCGCCATCTAGTGTCCACGACGGCCTTAACCCACTGTACTGAGACAGTTGGGTTTCCTAAGCGTTGTGAGGAGGCTCTTTAAACCCAGTGGCTTGAAAAGCGCACCACGGAGATGTTTGTCTTTTTAGATCATTTGAATTTTTTTTTCTTTCCCCAGCTCTGATCCCAAGGAAATTTGCAACTGAAATTTGTTTCATTAACAGTCAGAACAGTTTGTCCCTTTGAAGCTCAGACAGGGTGAGATTAATATGAACCCGATATTAAGCTATTAAGCATCAATTTGGCAAACCTATTTATAAAAGAGCTGGAGACAGAAAATAAAGAAAGCTGCATTAAGTGACTTGTCTGCCAAATCCACTCTCTATTCTGGAAGATGTGACTCAGTAAGCAGTCTCTGCGTGAGAAAGAAAAGTTGTGTGAGGGTGGAGGATGGGGGGGGGGGTGGCTGTGCGCGAGCGTGCGCGCGCGCGCACACACACACACACACACACACACACACGTGTGGGTGCACAGCCAAGCACAGTCTTTGATGACATAGTGGTGTCCCAGTCACTGCCTTGCTGGTAAACAACTGTAAAGTAACTGAAAACTTGCTACCACCCAGTGAAGATGCAGCCACCCTAGTGTCGCAGCACAGTGACTGCCTGTGTGCCTGTGGGGACGTTGGCAGGAGCACACTTCCTTCAATGCCAGGCATAAGAACCTGTGGCGCTGTATGACGGTGTGCGGTGATGGCAACAGCACACACCGACTGGCTTCTGTGTTTGCTGTGCTTCTGTTTTGGGGCGTGTTCCTGCTCCTTACAAAGTCTATTGTAAAACAATCTGCTGTTGGGCCAGCAGCAGCCTCATGCAGCCTGTGTAAACCGTGTCTCTTGAATGCATCATTTTCTCCTGCGCTTGATTTAATTTCTGTGTTGTGTGCATTGTGGCTGTAGATGTAAGAGGCTGTGCCACATATAAATGGTGTGCAGCCCAGATGCAAGAGGGCTGCGCCATCTGGGTTTATGGGAAGGCTCAGTATCATAGGCATGTGACAGCGTGGCCTACCAATGCAGTTCCTGTAATGAACTGTCATTAAGCCACGGAGTAGTAAAATCATTAACTATTCATTACGGCTTATCTGTTATGGTGTCACGTGCCCAAAGTCTGCCCCACATACTCGATACACAACAGTCCAAGGGGCGTGGGTACTCCCCAGTTTACAGATGAGGGAATGGGGAGACAGAATGGTCAAGGAGTTTAGCAGAGGTCACAAGCCCACTGTTAATATTCTGCCCAAGTGGTGGTGTTTGCTCCCGCTGTCCCTTGGCCCCTGGAGCATCCTGTTGCAGCTGCAGACTTGTCACAGCTGCGTGTCATATCTAGCCCTCAACACCCACAGCCCCAGGTATGTCACGTGTGGGAAAGTTAAGCGCCACGGACTATTGATGTCTCTGTTTGGGGCTCCTGCATCACAGACCGTGGGAGCTGTATGAGGGAGAAAGAAAGGCAGTTCAGCAATGGTGGGTCTCCAGTCCTTGGCTCTGTCACTCATCTGCCATGTGACCAGACAGTGGCTTCCTCCCTGTAGCCTTCAGGCCATCCCCTTTAGAATAAGGAGATGGCTTTGATAGCATGCGGATTTTGTGTTCTTTGCCCTCTTTAGAGGGTTGAACTCAAGGTAATGTTGAACTTCAATGTGAATTGAAGTCCAGGTTGTAATTACTGTAACACTGTCCAGGGTCTGGCACATTACCATGTGCCTGTTACTATTTACTAGTTCCTGGAAAGTTAATTCACCCTAGGTCACCATCTAAACTCTCAGGCATCCTGAGTTGTACCCATGTATTTGCACCATGGACTGAAAGGGCCTCAACCCACATTCTACATTGGAAGGTAGAATGGTCCAACTTGGGGTAGCCATGGCTTGTTCTGGTTAGTGAAACTGAGAGCTGAGGGCATTTGGCTTTACCACCTCTGCCTTTGTATTCATGTAAAGTTAGGTGTGTGCACATGCTGACCTGGATTATCTGTTTTTGTGTGTTTGTGTGCATATGCGTGTGCAAGTGCATATGCATGTGTTTGTGTGTGCACATGGAAGCCAAGGACAGCCTTGGCGTGGTCCTTTCTGAAACATCCTGCTACCTCCTTTTTCTTTTGTTGTTTTATTTGTTTGCTTTTTCAGACAGGGTCTCACTATGCTAGCCTGGAGCTTGATATGTAAACCAGGCTGGCTCTAAATGCCACAGCCTCCTGAGTGCTGGGATTAAAGGCATGTGCCACCACACCCTACTTTGCTTCACTTCTCAACACAGAGTCTCATTGGTACCTGGGGAGCAACAATTTGGCTGGACTGACTGGCCAGCCAGTCCTGGGGATCACCTACCCCCCGATCATATACAGGTACCACTGCACCCAGCATTTTGCATGTTGCTAGGGATCCAACTCAGTCTGTCACACCTACACACCAAGCACTTCACCACCTGAATCATTCTGAATCAAGAGCAGGAGGAATGGGGCTAGAGAGAATGCTCAGCAGTTGAGAGCACTTGTTGTTCTTGCAAGGGACCTGGGTTCAATTCCCATCACCCACATGGTGGCTCATAAACCTCTGTAGCTCCATTCCCAGGTGACCCAGCACCCTCTTCTGACCTCTTCAGGCATGAGGTATACACGTGGTGCATGTCACATACTTAACAAGCAAAGCATTCATACACAAGATTTTTTTTTTAATTCTAAGGGAAGTTTTTATAAAGAACAAGAATAGTGGCATTAACAGCAGGACATCAGATATTTGAATGGACAACCAGACACACAGGGAAACAAAGAGATTAGTACGCACGTTTTCTCCTACAAGGCGAAGTGATACAGCCAGGCATTCCGTGGGCAGTGTGAGAAGGGAGACCCTGAGGAAATTTCAGGGGTAATGAATTGCACACATTACTCAACCTGTTACTGTGATTTAAGATGTGTAAGGTGCCACTGACGGTCCCCTTACCATGCAGCAGGTCTTGTTGCTAAGTGCACTAACTAACCCTATTAACAGTCAGCTCATCAGTTCCTGTAAAGATGGAGTTCTCCAAATCACCTTGTTCTCCTCCAGGGGGTCCTCGATGTTTTCATGACTGAGGGAAATGATTTCTTAATCCACAGGTATGACGCTCTAGAGGGAGTTTTGCATATTATCTCCCCCTGTGCAGTAGGAAATGAGTATTGGACTCTGCTCAGGGAGCTCTCCTGGGCCCCCTGAGCGTATAATGGAGGAGGGAGCCAGGCATGTTTGCAAGCAGGAGCCCAGCCTTTCTTTCGGCAGAAGGTAGAGGCATCTGCTAATGATCTCACTGAGTGATGGGCTCATTTATTCCCTCTTGGGTTCATGCTGTTACAGGAACGCTGAGCCTTTCCCCGGGAACCTCCTATCTTGCTGAAAATCAGCCATTTGATCTGGATCAAGAGAAATAGCTGTCTTGGCAGAATGGTAGTAGGTAATGTGGGCTCTCCAGGGCTCCCACAAGCACCATCTGCCCAGCACCAAGCAGGTGTCAAAGATGAGAGAAGGACTTGTCACTTCCTCGGCTCCCGCTGCCTCTGGTCCCTTGTTTTCTTCCGGCTGCATCCTTTTGTCACAGTTAGCCATCTTCATTTCCTCACACCCTGTCTCTTGTCCTTACCACGGAAATGCAGAAAGATGGTGCTTCAGCCCAGAGAGGTAGCTCTTCTTCTACTTGGGAATGATTTAAACATGAGACTTAACTAAGAGTTCTGCTGTGGTTTATCCTTGTAGCTAACCCTCTCAGGTCAAAGCCAAGTTGGGAGGAATGGCGGGGAAGTTGTACCTCTACATCCGGGTGAACGCCACCTGGTTCCTGCAAGATCCATCAAGGGCGCGGCACCTTTAGCTGTGGCAGTGTTTGGGGAAATAATGGAGCCTTGACTTTTGTGACTTAGACCCTACAGAGAGACAGCACATCCAACCTCACTCCTCTTCCTCCTTTCTCTTCCCATCTTGAATCTTCGTTTATTTGAATATTTAAAGGAGTAACCTTTGCGTGCCCTCTCCCAGACTTCTCCCGAAACAGCGCTGAAGACTGTCCTAATTAGGATTCCTGTTGCTGTGAAGACACAGCGTGACCACGGCAACGCTTACAAAGTGAAACATTTCACTGGGGCGGCTTGCTTACAGAGCTTCAGTCCATTATCATCACGGTGGGACATGGTGGTGTACAGGCAGACGTGGTGCTGGAGAAGTCACTAAGAGTCCTACTCTTGCAGGCAACAGGAAGTGGTCTGAGGACTGGCAGTGGCTTAGGTATATCTGAGACCTCAAAGCCCACCCCCACAGTGACACACTTCCTCCAACAAGGCCATACCTACTCCAACAAAGCCACACCTCCTAATAGTGCCACTCCCTATGACCTAATGGGGGCCAGTTACACTCAGACTACCACAAAGACATGGGAAAGACCAGCAACCCAGTGTGAAATGTGTTTCTTCACCCTTGGGTGCATTTCAGATCCCCAGTGAGGACAGTAGTGTGACTTTCCCAACAGTATGCTACCATACCTTTGAGTTGATCTGATGGATTAGTGCTACCTGCAGTCTAGCTCCAGGGGAGTTGCTTGTATCATTCTTTCAGGATTGGATACTCCTGCTGGCTAACCCTGCTCTGGCCTCTGTACCTTGCGTCTCTCACATCCAGTCCTATGCTCTACTCTGCTTCACGCTTGCAATGGTGTCTTATGGTGAACAAGCCCGTCTGCCTCCCAGCGTAAAGATGACGTTGAATCACAAAACTTGGAGTGCCTCCACTACACACCAAGTATTTCACAAGTTTTATCTAATGGAGACTTCCTAGGAACCCCGCAGGGTAGATTTCTTCTGCTTCACAATTAGGCCCGTGAGATTGAGAAGTATAATGTTGGCTACCCAAAGGCCTTCAACCAGCAAGCAACAGGGCCAGAGGAAGGAGCTATGGCGCAGAAGGCAGCCACTCAGCATTGTTTATCAGTGATTGTGACCTGCTCCTGACTAGGCAGAGGAAACTGGGAATGAGACCATCCTGTTGCTGTTGAGTGTGAATTAGGGTCTTGACTTCTGGTGCTTTAGCCAGGACTCCCTTGCCCCTTAGCTTTCTGGGTTCTAATTCTAAAATTAAGGGCTCAGTTCCTATACCTACTGGTTCAGATTTTATGCACTCAGCCGCTGATGGCATAACCATGAGAGCTCATTTACCTCCTGCCTTCCTGCCAGAACTTGCAGATCCCAGACAATTTGGGAAAGATTCTGAGGACAAAGCCTTGCAACCCTGATGGACAGGTTATAGTAGCACACACCTCCCTCTCGGTAGGCCTGCGTCACTCGAGCGAGTGTTCAGGAGGGTTTAAGGTTCGTGAGAACAGCTGGGCAGAGCTAAGCTGGTATTAGTAAGAACTTCATCCTCACGGATAGCCCTGTAGATCAATAAAACTCATGCTCTCAGTCCCATGATAAATGAGACCCATTATGACCTAATTAGCAAGCCTCATATTTTGACTGGATAAATAATAATTCCACCTTGTAATCCTAAACCGCTTCTTGAAAAATGCCCCTCATACCACTCTGCCCTGCTTCAGAGCTGAAGGCCAAGAGAGCCCAGGCAGAGATGGCCGTTTGCATATTGATTCTCTTGGAAATGTTTGTCTGTGTTCATGGTCTTCTCAAGCGCCTCCGTGCTCATTATTTTTTAAGGTTAGAAAACAAAGAAAAAAGTTTTTCTATTAGATTGCTGCTTGAATGTGAAATTCACAGTGCTGTGCATAACTCAGGGGCCTGTACTCTGCCCCCTTCAATTTGCTGGTTTTGCAGTGTCAGCCTGAGGGTGCTCTTGCAGACTGGAATCATTGACTACACCAGTTGACTGCACATGGCTGTCCATTGCATTGGACCATCCATCCGTCACCACGTGGAAAAGCATGGACCCTTGGAATCAGGGAGACCAGATGTCAGATACTTCCTTCACTCTGTGATCCTGAATGTTGGGATGAGGATGGTGGGAGCGATTAAAAGAGAAGCGTGTGGAGTACTCAGCACAGTGCCTGGTGGGCGGTGCAGGAGCCATGCTAGACTCCATGTCGGAGCAGCGACTAATCTTTAGTAAAATGGTGTAATGGGAACAAATCAGTGATTCGGCAAGCCAGGGATTCAGCCTTCCAGGGTTTCACACACATCATGTGGGGTGGTCTGCAGACTAGCTCCGTTTTAATTAGGAACTCCCGATACCTTATCTTTGGCTTGGCCTCATTCCAACTTCTTAGCAGCACCCATTATCTCGTGCTGATCACAGGCTTGGCTCAGCAATGACATTCATTGGTGATTAATAAAAATGGGAACCAGATTAATTAAGCTTTAATAATTGCATCTTGGTGGCAGATGTTGCAGGCGGACTTCCCTGATGCAGCTTCCTTGGAAAGTACTCCTAGTTTAGAAGGTGCCGATTGTCAGAGCATATGATCGTTGGAGAGCTGGGGGACGGACGGACCAGAAAGAGTTTGTAAGGAATGATAAATGGCAGAAGATTAGGCGTCCTTGATCCAGGTGGTTTTACATGCAGCCTGTCTGGAGAGCACAGCTTAGTGAGCCAGGACGGAGGAAGACCACGTAGCCATTGCCAACCCACATACGTTTTATTTCCTGGGGACCACCAGTTTATTTATTTATTAGCAATGACACACAGTTTGCCTGCCCCTCCCACCCACCATCCCTCGTCTTTCACCCCTGACTAAAGCTGGATGTAAGAACAGAGCAGATGCTTCCAAGGACTCCCTGGCTTGCTGTCTCACTGTAAACCAAGTGTAAACACATTCCACTCACTTCATGGACACTGCACATGATTCTCACAGGAGTCTGCGGCTCCAAGATGTTAAGTAATTACCCCTCAGTCACACCACCGATAAATGTAAACCGTGCCCACTGAATCACATGACACCCCACCCCAACCCCCAGTTCACAGAGAGCATCAAGAAAGCAACTGGTGTCTCTTGTCTGTCCGGCTCTTAGGAGATGCTAGTGATCAGTGTTGAAATTGTCTCCAGGAGATGAGGATGAAGGGAAGTTGGCAATGCCCTTTGACAATACACCTTGAGAGAGCTGATTTGCAGGACACTCTGTCTCTTCAGTGACCACCAGGGGCAGGAAGCAGTGGGAGTGGCTGCCCAGAGTTGCAGAGCCTTGCTGGTGGGTTACTGTGCTGTGGTCCTGAAGGCTGTCATCAAGAGAGGCCACCTGCATCCTTGAGCATGCTCTGAAAAAAATGACATGATCCTTATAGGCTTATCACCATGCCCAAGGGGAAAGAGGGTTCCCCTGGTGGCTATGAAAAGGACAGTCAGTGAAGGTTAGCAGAGGGGTGAGTTTGTTGATGGTTGTACCTTTGAAAGCTGAACTGTCATCTCCAAGAGCAGCTTGGTTGTCCTTGACAAACTCTGACCTTGGCAGCTGCAGAGGTGCTGTAAGCTAGAAGCCTAGGAAGAGATGGTCACCCTTCATCAGAGACAGGGCGAAGAGGTGAAGGCAGTAAGGACTGGTGACACGTGTAGAGGACTGAGTGAGGAAACTGCTTTGGTGGTGTTGGGCAAGCACGAGACAATGCGGCTGTCTATTTAAGAGATAGAGAGTCTCATTCGGGTCCCACGGTTCACAAAAGAGCAAGACTGACGCTTTGATAACAATGAACTGTGTGCACTTGAGAAACACGTGCAAGCCAATATTAATATTGATTAGGAAAATATACTCTGAATGTAAAGATATTTTTAAATGAATTTAAAGTTACAAAAAAAAGTTTCACAGAAAAACAAAAGCTGGAGAGGTGGCTCAGCAGTTGTGTCTAAATTGCTCTCGCAGAAGACCAAAATGTGGCTCTCAACACCCACATCAGGCAGCCTGCAACTGCCTGTAACTAGTTCCAGGGGCTCCAACGCCACCTTCTAGCCTCTGCAGGCACCTAGATACTGGTGTGCACACATGTACAGGCACATGCACACATACATGCTCAAAAGCACACGCACACAAATAAAAATAAAATCTTTTTTTAAAAAAGCCTATAGAAAAGGGTGACTTTCGTCAGTGGGTGTGAGCTGGGGCAGAGCAGGCAAATGAGGTGAATGAGGACAACTTCCTTGCCTTACCTGATAATACTAGCATGAAGAAATGACCTGAGATTTTATACACTCAGTAGCAGAATGCTTATCTAGTAATGTAAAGTTCTAGATTTAATGCTTGATGCTGTAACGAGTTGAAAGGAAAAAAACCAAACAAAGCATGGACATGGGTAAGGATGGTCTGTAATTTCAGAAGATTCAGAAGCAGAGACAGGAGGATCACTGCAAGTTCAGGGAAGCCTGGCCTCCACCGTGAGACCTGTTTCAAACAAACAGAAGATATTGGAGATATGGTAGAATCCTAACGAATGATTAAGCATCTTTGTATATAATATATATGCCCTACACACGTAACTTGTTAGTGTTGTTTCCTAAGTATTTCTCCCCTAAAGCAAGGCATGAATGGTACCAGCCCAACCCTTCTTGCAGCTGTAATGTCTGTGAAAAGGCTCTGTCGACCAGGATGCGATCCAAAAGTAGGATGGCATTTATTTAATAAGAATAATCTCCTACCGGGCTTTTCTTTGGTCCTTGGCTAAGCAGTGTTTGTAGAATTTGGAGGCCTGGAGAGTTTGCAGTGATTTACACTCCTCACACCTTGAAGTTCATGTTCGTTTGTTTTGTAAAAACTCCCCAGAGCACACGGCAGAGATAAAAGTAAAGAGAAGGCAGGGATCGAATTTTTATGTGTGCCTTGGAAGTCTGTAGAGGATATGGGAGCGGATGCTCCCTCCAGGAAAACGGAGACGGCTGTCAGAGCGGGAAGCACAGCCCTGTTCTGTCCTGAGGTCCGCGGTTTGATCTTCCTGACAGTCTCGTTTGGTGCAGCAGGTTTATAGCTTCAGTGTGTGCTTGCGGCGTCCGTGGTGCAGTGTGCCTGGATAGGAGAAGTTTCAGGGGAAGGAAGAAAGTCAGTCAATAGCGGGAGACTAGGATGGGAAGATGTGCGTCTGTTAGCCTGGGTGAAGGAAGGGCGTGTTCACATCGCGCTCTCTGACACCCCTGAGTCAGGAGCCCCAGTGGGACGAAACAGACATGCTTGGACAAGGTGCTGCTGCTTCAGTTACCTGGGGGTTCTGTTACCTGCTCTGCTGGCCAGGCTGGTGTGGTCAGGACACAGGAAGGCTGGGTGTGGGGTCTCTGGGTGGAGAGCAGCCTGTAACAGCACAGCCTCGTCTGCATTTCTGGAAGCATTAGGTTCTCATTTAAGCTGAAATATTGATCTCTGTGAAATTGCAGCATCAAGAGTTTGGATTTTCTCGTTTTGTTTTTTTCCTAAACCACACCATTGGGGCCTATCCCTGATTCTCACTCCAGATATGTAGAGGTGAAATTGTTCCATTTTCTCAGAAAACTATAGTTCTGTCCTTTTTCCCAGCCCCCACATCTTCATTTTGCCTGGAGGGAGAAACCATCTGTCTGGCAGGGGCTAGGGTCCCAGCATAGAAATGGCTGCAGGTAACATAAAAACATCCTGGTGTCACTCCTCCATGTGGCTTTTCTCTGACGGTTTTACCCCAAAGAGGACGGACTGCCTCTAGAGCCGCTTCAGTTTGGATTTATTCTGTGAGCTGAAAAAGAGGTAGACCTGTTAAGGTGGGCAGGGTCTGGTCAGGTGTTTCCAGAGTCATAGCGTAGTCAAGGATGAAATAAAGGTGCACGCAGATGAAAAAGGATCAATAATACTTTATTCAAAGAAAAGCAAGGATCAGAAAGGAATATGCCACCAAGATTGACAGTGGGAGTGAGTGAAGGCACTCAGAGATCCAGATTGTGGTTGGGGCTCCTTTTATGAGGTTCAAGAGGAGGCAGAGCTTAGTTGCTAAGGAACGTAGTGTGGGTGGATACCTATATTGATTGGCAGATTAAGTTTATGACTTTTCTCTGCTTCTCATATTCTTTCCCACAATGCAGCTGATTTAAACCGTATATATGCCCAGTTATGCAGAGGTAAATCGAGAGTTTTCTCCGTAAGTTTACTTAGCACATGTAGTTTGCCTTATTGAGCATGCTCCTGGAGCCAGTTCAGGCTGGACTGACCTTCCTACTCTCACGCCCAGATATAAGAACAGTATAGAGTATAAGAGCTAGTAGACTCTAAGTTTGATGAGTTGTAAGGGCACAGGAAACCTGTTGTTCTTAGTGGCGTGTGCATGCAGCTGTGTGCAGTTGGGGGCTGGGTTTCTCACTGTCTCATTGAGTGGGGCAGGGGCTGCATTGCTTAATATATATAGGTAAGGACTACCATAGGCATTATTGGAAGGCAGTTATGTGCTTAGCCCAAACCAAGTGGAGTTCCAGGTTGTGAGACTGTTCCCTGGGCCTGCCTACCTCAGACTCAAGAGTATCCATGTCTGTGTCTGCTCTGTGATTCCATTCTGCTTTCTGTGTATGGCTCAAATCAAGCTCTTCTTCTTCGTTGCTGATGAGGTCTTGAGTGGAATCCTTAACACAGCATCCTGCTCACCTGCCCACCTTCAGTGTGGCTCATTACGACCTCTGAATGTGTGTTCAGGATCTGCGAACCACCTCAGTGCTTGAGTGCTAATGAGAAGCGGCTACTTGAGCATGCTAAATGCACCGTCTGGGCCCTGTGGTTCCCACACTCCACTCTAGCAGCGAGACATGTCTGAAAGCTGGTGGGCGGGTAGAGGTGTCACTACTTGGAGATCATGTGCATTGATTGCTGCATATGGTAGAAGCCCTAATCTGCTGCGGCCCAGCCCCAGAGGAGGACACACACTTTCTGTCCTACCACGTCTTCCTGTTTATCGAAAGGAGTCAGAGGTTGGAATTGCTCAGTGCAAGCTGTTGACTTTTAAACGTGGGGGCTAAATATTTGTTTTGTGTTGATTTTTTGTTTGTTTGTTTGAGTGGGTACCGCTCCGTAACCCAGGATGCCTTTGCTCTCCTCATGCCTTAGCCTTCCAGCCTGCCAGGATTACAGGCATGAGCCATCACTCTCAACTTCAAAAGCTTTAACTATTATTATGCATCCATAGAAAATTAAATTCTGGATTCATATCATGCTGGGGAAAGGACCAAGTACTGCAGTGGGATTTATGCAGAGGACTGAGCCCATCTTTCCTTTTACATACAGGAAACCTTTACTAAGTGCCTGCTGAGTGTGGGCACTGTCTAACGGGTTGGCATTGCAAATGCTTCCCGAAGTGCAGTGGATGGCATTGGCTTCCTATTACAGGTGCAGGGACCAAGAGTCGGTGTGGAGAAGAAAGCAGTTGTTCCTGAACGATCAGACCCAGTTGTCTCCCAGAGTCTGTGCCCCAGGCGCACGATACTCCCTCTCGCAGCCCCATCCCTGTCCAGAGAAGCTCCTGGCCCCAGGAAACCCAGCCCTGGTATACTGCCCTGCCCTCTCTGTCTCTCTGTCTCTCTCTCTCTCTCTCTCTCTCTCTCTCTCTCTCTTTCTGTCCCTCTCTCTCTTTCTCCTGGCCCTGGCACCATGGATAGACAGATCTTCTCCAGAAGGTGGGAATACCATAATCATGACCAGTTGTAACCACAGTAGATCCACTGGACAAGAGAAGCCTACAGCTGAGAATTGTGCATTTTCTTGCTTCCTGTTTAGTCTAAAGAAGGTGCAGAAAGGATGAGGAAAGAAGCAGGCACAAACACTTAAGGCATTACTCAGCCCACGCTGCTGTAACAGACACTGTAGGCAGCAACAGCTTAAATGACAGAAATTATCTTCTCACAGGTAAAGTGTCCAGGACACAAGTACCATTGGAGCTGGTTTCTCCTTCAGTCACCATCTGCCTGGGTCCTCACACAGGAAGGCTGTCCTCCCTCTTCTAATATGGGTTAGGAGCCACCCTAAAATACCCACTTGTTTGAAGTCCTTCCCTCCCAGGATGGTTATCCTGTGTCATGTTGGGGTTAGGACTTCACTGTGTGACTTTGGAGAAAGGCTCCATGCAGCCTGAGACACTAAGTCCACAGCCACGTGGATGAGAGCCCATGAGCCAATACTGGAGAAGCAAATTTGTATTCAGACCCAGCCACTAGCCGAGTCTCCTGATCACATTTCAACTCAAGTTGCTCATCTGTAAAATCAGAATAATGTTTCCTGTGCTCTCACCTCTCCAGATTATTTGCAGGAAACTCAAATGTCTGGTAATGTGAGAAGAGCAACGTGGCAGCTCTCATGACTAATCCACCCCAGTAACATGACCGTTGCTCATGGCTAATGACCCCAGTAACATGGCCGTTGCCCATGGCTAATCCACCTCAGTAACATGGCAGCTTCTCGTGGTTAATCCACCCCTACTAACGTGGTAGCTGCTCATGGCTAATTCACCCCAGTAACGTGGCAGCTCTCATGGCTAATCTACCCCAGCAACGTGGCAGCTCTCATGGCTAATCCACCCCTGTAACGTGGCTGCTCCTCATGACTAATCCACCCCAATAACGTGGTGGGTGGGGGGCATGTCTCTAATACCTTTCTGTTTTGGAGGCAACACTTACTGCCTTCATCCTTAAGACGTGCTTTAACACGTCCCATAAATGGTCATGTTGCTGCTTCTTCTGGAGAGTACTAGTTTCCCAGGGCTTGGCCACAAGCTGGTTCAGTACAACAGAAACATACCATGTCACAGTTCAGGGCAGGAGTCCACAGTGATTCACTGCAGTGCTGGTCCTCCAGAGCTTCTGAGATAGGATGCCTCCTCTTCCTCACCCAGCCGCCTGTGTTCCCAGCATCCCTTGCACTTCTTGACTTGTTGATGTGCCCCTCCATACCCCAATGCCTTTCTGTGGCCTTCTCCTTACCTGTCCGTGTGTCCTACATCTCTGCCTCCTTGTCTTGTGAAAACACCAGTTAGTGGGTATAGGGTTCACCCCAGATCAAAGATAACCTCCTCTGAAACTCCATAACTCAATTCTACCTACAGAGACTCCATTTCCAATCAAGGTTATATTTACAGGTCCCGGGAGCCAGAGCTTGAGACATAACCGGGGGTCACAGTTCAACCCACTGTGCAGTGTCGTGCACTTTCTTGAGCCATTAAAAATGCCTAAAACAGTAAATGTTTCAAATTAGTGCATCATGAGGCTGTGGAGCCATTGATTAATTGCTGCCCTCCACTTGCTGCCTGAGACTCTGACCTTCGCTGACACTGGAGGCAGGACGGGGCTCTCTGGATACCCAGTGGGCTTGCAGCAGTGACCCCCAGCCTGAGTCTCCAGAACCTGGTCATTGGTTTCTTTCTCTTTTGTCCAATGAAAATTTTCATTGCTGCATTTTTTCCATCATACATACACTTGGTATAAGATTTTCAAATAATTAAAAAAAATTACCCCCAAAAGAAAGAGCTGGTGATTTCACACTCCTTTCTCATTGCCACTGAGTTGTTTTTCCTCTGGAGCCGGAAGGAGGTGTCTGGCTCCCTTGTCGAGAGTATTGACGTAGTCTGTTGATGGGCATGGGCTGGTCATCTCTGGTGCCTTGGGGACATCTGGCTTCATTTTATGGCATATCCAGTTTTTCTGCTGTTTAACGGGGGCTGGCTGCCTTTATTATGTTTCTCTTCCTGCTTGCTTCTGAGAAATCCTGCTGGCCATTGTGTTTACCAGTGGGACCAGAACGGAGACCTACAGGCAGGTAGCAGTCCCAGCTGGCGGGCATAGCTCAACGGGTCAGAGACGACTTTGCTGGGAGTCTGAGTGGTAGACAAGAAGAGGAGGGAAAAGAGGAACTTCGGGAGTTTTCTCGATGGGACTCTGGGAATTTGGGTGACCCTCAGACAAATGTAGTAGCAAGCTAAGCAACTGATTTGGGCCTGCCCTATATCAGCAAGACCCAAAATTTCAGCTCCAGGTTCTAAAACACATGTAGCTTCCATCTTCTGCTATTTGTCTATATATTGCTGAATCCCTGAGGAAGGTATTTTCAGACCCGGGTAGACACAGAAAGTGTGGTTAAAAACAACAACAACAACAACAAAAAACAAAACAAAACAAAAAAAACTTCTTCAATTGTAGTAAGCTTTTGTTTTGAGGTATTTGTGAAAAGTTTGGTGTTCTATGCTCTAGGAGAGGCAAATGAAGTTAGGTACCTGAACCCCTGTTTAATGACCTTTTTTTTTTTTTGAAGACAGGATCTGACTATGTGGCCCTGGCTGACCTGAACTCACAATGTAGACCAGATTGACCTCTAACTCACAGAGATCCACTTGCCTCTCCCTCAGGGGCCAGGGGTTTAAGGCTTGTCCCACCACCCCACGGAATGCTATCATTCTTGTTAGTACCTACTGAGGACCAAGCCCAATGATGATGCTGGGACTGCACAGGGGAGTGTCCCAAAACTCAGAGCTTCTGAGGAAGAGTATCCTTACTGCCCACCGGTGAGTTCTGTCAAGTTTAACCACACCTGGAAGAGCCAGGGAAGGTGACTTTGGAGGAGCGGAAGTCTTTCTAGTCAAGTCCACAAATGCTGGGAGGGCAGCAGATGCAAATAGTTTGCGGAAGGTAAAATAAAGCTGGCAGCAAGCAAGAGGAAAACAGGAATGAAACCATCTGCGTGCAGTCAGTCGGACAGCTAAGACAAAATGACCCAATATGGAAGAGGCACTAGAAAGACAAATTACCCAAGATGCACTGTGGTGGAGATGCTGACCATGCAGAGCCATGCCCCCTGGCTGGTGAGAGTTTGAGGCTGACCCTGTGTCTGCTTGTTAAAAATAGACAAGCCACCCACTGTTCAGTGCTGGTGGCCAGGAGTCTGCGCACAGTACCCCCAGCTTTCCTCCATTTGTCTCAGATGGTAATTGGAAAGAAAACTGTCACATGGGGGCTCAGCGGTGTGCTGAGGAACACAGTGTACGAGCCTCTGGAAGGCATGGCTCTGACGAGGCTCCTTGCCTGTTTGCCTGTGGCGCTATGTGTGTGTGTGTATGTGTGTGTGTGTGTGTGTGAGAGAGAGAGAGAGAGACAGAGAAACAGAGACAGAGAGAGAAAACTTGCATCTTCTTACCATTTTTCTTCTGCTCAGGCCAGGAGTCGGGGCAGGATGGACAATGGCTCAGAGAAGTTCAGCAGGATGAGGCAGAATATTGGGGTTCTTTTTCACTCCCAGAACCAGCTTCTGAGAATATCCGCACACCGCAGATGGAGAGCCCACCACAACAGTGTGGTGTGCATCCCGCGGGATAGCAGTGCTGCTGCTGGTCACAGTGTCCACCTCTGACACCAAGAGCTCAGAGCCAGGGTGGCTGCTGGTTAAATGGGTGAGGCTCTAATGCTTCCTCTGTGCCACCCTGGGAAGATGAGAGCCTGTGCCCTAGTTACTGTCAGCTTTACCTCCTGCCTTCTTAGTGGCATCTTCATAAGGCTCCCTGCCCCTCGTCTCTCAGCCTCAAGTACCTCTCTTCAGGGTAAACTCTTTACTCAACAACAAAACGGAAGCTCGGAAGACAGCTTGTTTGGTAAAGTGTGGATCGTGTGAGTATTAGGATGGAGTTCAGTTCCCAGCAGCCACACTGGCACATGGTTATAATCCTAGCCCTGGGGAAGTGGGGATGTTCGAGATCCCTGGGGCCATCCTGCCTAGTCTGCTAGCTCCAGGCCAGTGAGAAACCCTGTCTCAAGAAAAGGGAGTGTCACCCAAAATATGACACCCAGGATTGTCCTCTGGCTCCACACTCATGTGTGGTCACATGTGTGTGCACCCGCACACACAGAGAGACACACACACTGGCTTCTCCCTGCCAGTAGTCAGTAGCCTGAGTTCTTCCTGAAGTGGAAGGCTGTCTGATTTGCCTGCCCGTTGCTCCTTTTGCACACTTGGTGTTCCATCTCCCTATTATTCTTCCCTTTCTTTCTAGAATGTCTTCCCCAGGCTCCATCTGGCAAAAACTTTCCAGTTGAAACTCAAATGGCTGCTTTACACAGACATGCTAATGAGATCCAGAAGTGACTCTAAGCTTCTCTAGGTCCGACACATCCTGCTCTCAGAGGACCTTCGGCCCACAAACACATCTCTGACCATAATAACTGCCATTATGTCTTGAGCACTTGTTTTGTGTTGATGGTGGGGGCTGCCATATTCTACAATTTTGGTGGTACCAGTTATATCAAAGAATAGACAAAGGCACTGCCAGGCCAGGTGGCAAGCCTTCTACTCAGATGATCTCGGTTGCTGTAAGTGGGTGCTGTTGCTTCCATTTTGTAGATAAGGAACTCAGGCTATAGGTAGTAATCCTCCTGCCTGAGGCCACATAGCCAGGATGGAGCTGGGCAGCAGTGTTTCCATGACACTCTGCTCTGCTACCTCTCTGAGAGGTCAGGGCCCCACACCTGTTGAGTTTATTTTTAATTGTCCTGTTTCCAGTGAGCTTAGAAGGTGCTTTGGGGATAATCACTAGCCTTGTTTGTTGGCACTTACAGGCCAGTGTCTGGTTATAGTGAAGACTGGTATTAATAAGTATGTAGCCAAGTAGGCTGGGTTTCAGGGTCAGTGATTCGCGACCCTGCAATGAGGAAAGGCTGGATGGTACACAGTGAATGCCTCAGGACTTCTTAGACTTCTTAGACTTGAGCCCAATGCCTACAGCTAATGACCGAGAAACTGATCCCAGGGTGTCTGCAGTGACTTCTGTACAACCTCCCTTCCCAAGCCAGCCTATGAAAACCCTCTGTTCCTGGAAGAGAACAAAGGCGCCTTTGCGGGGAACTCCACACAAATTGTCCACTCTCTTCAGCCCATCTTTCTGAGCTGGGCATCCTCAGGAGAGCCTGGCTTTGTGCTTCGCATGTCCCTGACAGCTGAGTAGAACTTGAATCATATCCTGTATGCACAGGGATTTCCCTGTGTGAAGGAAGTCTCCTGTCAGTCACCCAACCAGATGCTCTCAGAACTGTGGACATTGTTGGGTTCAGCCGCCTCGTCTCACTTTACAGACAGGGAAACCAGACAGGTTACGGGAGTTGACCAAGGTCATATATTTCATTAGAGACAGGAATTGACCTAAGTCCTCTGAGGCCAGTACCAGTGCTTTGCCAGTGTTTTTTATGACAAAATCAGCCTTCTCGTATGCTTTTGTACTTCTGGTCCAGATGTCGCCTACGTTCCCATTCAACACAAAGTGCTTCACGAATTTTCAGTTCTTGTATCAGAGGGTGTTTGGTCTAGGTCTCTGTTTCAGTGTGTCTCCACTTCTTTGTGCTGATCTGTCCCTCTTTCAGTAGAAAGGTGTGCAGAGGAAAGTTCACTGAGTAGGGCTGTGATCCCCAGGATGCCAGCCTGCAAGGCTGGTCCTGGCTAGCACATGGGACCTGCTTTGCGGAGAACTCCCAGGACACTTTATTATTTGCGTACGTGATATGGTTTGTATGCTGAACACCTGCTTTTCTTTGGGGCTCTGGAAAGTTGGCATGGACTGAACAGAGTGCCAGTGTGACCAGCAAGAAAACCCTGCATGGGGAGCTGCCACTGACGCTCACTGGCACTCAACATTTCATGGTGCATGGACTATCACAGGTGCTGGGATTAAGTGGATACATTGGCTCTGCTGGGAAAGGGCTCTTGACAGCATGATACCTCATGCACCTCACCCATGTACCTTTTTCCCATTGCTGGTTTCATACTCTCTTGCTGGAATGTGCTATGTTTGTAACTCTAAGTACAGGCTGCGTCCTTCAACTCTCTTAGCAAATCTTCACACTAGGAGGAGCTGCTTTGGGGTGCCTAGCTAAGGAGCAGAAGAAGCTTCAGTCAAGGATACAGTCCCGCAGTCTTTTCTATCATGGGAAGAGAAGGCAATGGGGGCGCTAATGGATGAAGGGATCCTGCTTACCCAAGTTGAGTCTTGACTGTGCTATATATTCTGTGTCTGAGGCAAGCTGTTTTCCTTCTCTGACCCTCAGGATCCCTAGCAAGGGAAAGGCATGGTCCATGGTGTTGGTTTTCTCAGGACTCCAGAGCTGCCAGCTTAGTGGGCATACATACAAACCCCATGTGCACTCCACAAGCACTCTCTGTGTGGGAGAGCTGAGCTCCTGAGCACAGGGCCTCCTGGCACGGAGTTAGCCCAGAGTCAACATTAGTTGGATTTATGCTCTGAGAGTGGGTAAATGCCACCCGGCATTGCTTCAGGAAGCACACAGTCCAGGAGGGATGGAGGTCGTTGTAGAGTGAGATGGGTAAATTCCATGAGTTGCCATCTGCAGTCTTATGCCTGCGGCTGGTTGCGACGGAAAGGGGTCTTCTATTGAACACTGTGAGCATTTTGCCTTCACTCTGACCTCTGCTTGTCTAGTTGTCGTGGGTTATTTCAAGATCCAGCTGTAATGTCGCTGTGTATGTAGACCCTGTTGCAGGGTGCTTGATCTAATTAGCAAGCCGCTTTTGGAATGGCTAAGTGGGACATCCCTCTTTATAGCCCGGTGACTCATTTCCCATATGCTCTGTTTCCTTTCCTCCCTCTGCACTCCCTGAACAAAAGAGAAAGGAGTTAAACAGCCATGTGTAAATTTGTTTGCTCCAGTGGTGGGCAACGATTTTCCTTCCCTCCTTGAGGGTCTCTCTAGCTTGCTTTGCTTGTTAATGTTTCCTTTACAGGATAAATAATGTCACAACAGACTAGCAAGAGGCCAGCCAGCCATGCAAAGATAGTATTTATGGCCTCTCCCACAGTCTGAGGATACTGTTCCTTCTGAGAAGTGTGTGTGTGTGTGTGTGTGTGTGTGTGTTACATGCATGTGAATGTATTTGTGTGTATTCATGAATGTGCATGTGGAAGCCCAAAGTCAACACTGAATGCCTTCTCAGTTGTTCTCCACCTGATTTACTTAGCGTTTGTTCTGTTTAACGTGGATGTGTCTGTGTAGGGGTGGTGCACGGGTGCAGGTCCTTACCAAAGCCAAAGCCAGAACAGGGTATTGAGTTTCCTGAGCTAGAGTTATAAGCAGTCGTGGGCTGTTCAGCATGGGTGCTGGGAATCAAGCTTGAGTCCTTAGCAAGAGCATTAAGTGCTTCCAATCACTGAGCTTCCCCATATCTCCGTTTTAGACACAGGGTCTTTATTGAACTTGGAGCTCATTTATTCAGATAGCCAGTAAACCCCAGAGAGTGTATGTGCCTGCCTCCCCAGTGCTAGAATTACAGACATGGGCTTCCAACCCTGCTTTTTACCTGGATGCTGGGGATCTGGACTAAGGGCCTCATGCTGGTGCAACAAACACTGTTCCAGCTGAGCCATCTCCCCAGCCCGTCCTGGAATTTTAAGCTTAGAACTGCTTGGTGACCCAGAGGCAACTGAACCAGCAGGTCACAGCCAGGGAGTTCTGAGACCCTGCCTTTCACCCAGTGACTTCCCCAGAACACCTCCCTTGCATCTGTAAATATTTAGGTACCCTACAGTTACATGAATTTAAGAGACATCATCCCACGCTTAGAAATCATAACAGAGTCCAGAGATGTCCTATTAAAAGCAAACTTGTGTTTTCTGAATATAATTGAACCAAAGCTCAGCTCGGCAAAGCCGTGCCACAGGCTCAGCTCGGTAATTTAGTTTGAGAATCTGTTCCAGGTCACCATTCAGCCCTTCTGGTTAATGTTCTCCTAGTTAGTCAGAGCGACACTGATCACCAAGCAGCTGCCAGCAGGCTTCCTGTGACTAGGCCTGTTTCAGGACACATCCCTACCTTCAGGGTCAGCCCATCAACTTCTTTCTCTCTCTCTTCTTTCTCTCTTTGGTCCTTGGGTTTGCCCATTCTCTGGTGCTGTAATAAAGTGCCTGAGGCTGGGTTCTTTAGAAAGAATGTGGTTTCTCTAGCTCACAGTTTTGTTTGAACCCTACTGGGAAAGGATAAGCCTTTGATTTGACCCCAGACCCACAACCCTCCCAGCATTTGCCTGGTTTATTTGCTGTCATTTGGTTTCTCATTGATCGGGAATTAGGTGGCTGACAGGTTCCCCAGAGTAGATTGCAGCTGTCTAGGAAATGTGCTGATTTAGAGAGATTTTCAGATGTTGTTAGCAACCCAGAGAGCATACTGTCAAGTGTCTTCTCTTCTCGGCTCCTTGGCACCCGAGCCTGTGATTCAACCACTCCACTGTGTCCTTCTAATGGCACTCATTACTTATTCGGGGGCCTTTGAAGCTCTGCCCAAAATGTCACCAAGAATTCTAAATTACTTAATTTTCTTCCTCTTTTGTTTAAAGACTTGTCACTAAAGACTTTATTTTGAGACAGTCTGCTTCAGCAGCGATGATTTTTGCCTTATGCCTGTGCTCGGTACTTCCGTAAGTGCTGTCTGTTTTCTCTCCAGTCTGGCTGCAGCATCAGAGTAGGTCAAACTTGCATCCCGGCCTAGCTGTATGACCTTGGATAAACTGCTTCATGTTTCCGAGCCTCAGTTTCTCCCTCTACAAAAGTGTCCATTAATACCTTCCTCTCGTGTGGATGGTAAGAATTACGAGACATTTAAAACTCAAAAGTGTTTGGTACAGATTTCTGTCCCCTCAGGAGATGTCAGGGAACTCAAGTTCTCTGGGTGCCTGGCTCACAGAATTTGTGAGCCTACTAGGGGTCCTCGAAAGCCCTGGCTGCCTTCCTCCTGATTTCAGATGCTGGCCTGCAGTAGTAACCAGGGCAGCACCTGAGGGGAGCATTCCTGACTACGTCATTTTTCAGCCTCTCACTCCTCTCAGCGATTCTCCTGGCTGTGCACTACACTACCAATGCCAGGGCCGTTCCCTGGTTTAAAACGGGTCTTTGTGAGCCTGAAGTGCAGCCAGGGCCCAAAATACTTTGCTTCAGCGGAGAACTAAGGGCTGGAGTGGGAGGAGGGAAGGCAATGCAGGCTTCAAGGCCAAACTGAAGCAGTTAACTGTCCCTATGGGGTGACCGCTTCTCTGCTTTAATGCCACAGCGCTCTCAAAGCCCGTGTCTGTCCCTATGGCAGCTCTGCCCAGCAAGACCCTGTGTTGGGCCAGATGTCATGGCAGAATGTTCACAAAGATTCACTTCTTATGATGGCCCTGGGCTGAAAGAAGCTGGGTCCCAGCAGGCAGCATCATCTTTGGAAAACCCACCTCTTCCAGTGTCGGTAAACTGTTTTGTTTGTTTGCTCACGGTCTCCCTTGGGGTTGGGTGTGGAAAAGCTCCCGCCCTGTGGTGGCAGTGATTTCTCCTGGTCACCCTGGAGGAGAATGACAAAATACTCATCATCTTCAGCACCATAAAGTTTCAGGGATTCCTAGGATTTGGTCTGTAACAGTTTCAGACAGCATCATAAATCATGTTTTCCCCGCTGTGTTGTCATCTTCTACAAAACAAAAACAAGTCGCCTCTGCAGCCGCTGGGAGAGTGCGTGTCAGTCACAGTCTCCGTGGGGTCAGCTGGAGAGCTACAGATGTCTTCTTCCCCAGACACACTCAGGCTCTGTTGATTATGTTGTTGTTAGCACAGATCTCCTCAGGGGCACCAAGTCACTGTGTGGGGAGGGAGGGCAGGAAAGAGCGCAAGGCCTGTGATTTGGGGCTGAGAATAGAAGCAACAATTTTAGGCAATTTGAAAATTCTATTAAGGGCAGTCTATTAAGGGTTGGCTTTCTGAAGAATGGCAGGACCCCTTTCAAAAGGCTCCTGGTAACCTGTGAGAGGCTGCTGGCGTCTGGAAGCTTGATGCCCTACACCCCAAAGTCATCACATTGGACCCTGGCCTCCACTCTGCTCTCCCTAAATGCCTTTAAATGGAAACATTAATAAAACCTTACTGTTTAGGGCTTTGTATATTACAAAACGAGGGGGGAAAGCCAGACTCTTGCGGGCTGTGGGACAAACTGTCAGGAGCAATGAGAAAGTGGGGATCGGGCTGAGGAGTTCCCCACATTGCAGCCTATAGCATTGTTTCACTCCTGTTGATTTTTTAATGTTTCTTTTTATTTAGTCATTAGGTTTATAAGTCTTGGATAAGCCGTGGGCTCTTGGCCAGGAGAGCAGATGACAGTGGTTGAGGCCAGGGCTTTCTCAGCTTAAGACTCCGGATGATAAGGGGCGGTACTAGGAAGACAGCTGCTCACTGTAGTCTCCTAACCTTTCCATGTCCCGTGCTGTGAGGCTAACAGTGTGAAAGGTAGGATACTAGGAACCTTATAAGACTGTGTACGCCATGGGTAGGACACAGAGACCTGCTCTCTGAAGGGTGAGTCTCCATGTCCTCACTCTTGACCCAGATGATGTCTGGTGGGAACAGAGACATCCGCCACTCCTGAGCTGCCTGGGTGATGGGAAAGTCTCGATTTCTTCAGGCTGTGTGCTCCAGGTGCTGAAGCAGAAGGTCCTGCAATGCAGGTACAGGAAGGGATGGTGCAGGCAAGGAGAAGGGGGGGATGCGGCATGGAGGGAGCAGAAGGTCTTCTCTGATTCAGAAGCTTTCAAGTCATTTGACCCCAGCCCACAAGGACTGCTTTTAAGATCACGACCAATTAGGCTGGGTCTTCTGCACCTATGCCAATTGAAAATATACAAAAAACAAACAAACAAACAAACAATACAGGCAAAAAGAAACTGCATCCCACTAGACATGCTTGGACATGTTTTTCTCCTTGTAACTCTGTAAACAGCTTTTTAACATGGATGCTAGAGATCAGACTTTGGTCCCCATGCTTGCATAGCAAGCTCTGTGCCAGTTGAGTCATCTCTTCAGCCTTAGCATTTTGTTTTGCCACTTAACTATACTCACAAACAGTGTAGTCTATTATTAGCTCATGCTGTAAGCTCCAGTCTGTAAGGTCGCGAAGGCAGAACTTGTTCTGAACAGGGGTGTGTGCCCTGTCACTCAGAGTGCCTGCTGCAGATCTATGCTTCGTGGGAGCTTTGTGGAGCGGGTGACTGGGTGGAAAAAAAAAAAGCCTTTCTTACTGTGGTCTTCCTGGATTGAAGACATTAAAGGACAGGTAGAAGCCTTGCTTGGAATAGAATAGAGGTGGGGAGGAGGAGGAGGAGGAGGAGGAGGAGGAGAGCTACAAACGGAGTTGATAAAGGCAAAGTGACAGCCGTAAGAACACCATCCACATGACAGCAAGCCAGGCACCGTCCTCTCTTATCCTTCTGTCCCAAGCGGGAGTTTGCCCACAGAGTGCCCAGTGCTGGCCTGCAGCTTCTCACTAGTGCCCCAGTCCCCATAAAGGCTTCATCCAGACCCTGTGCATTACCCAGAGCTGATAAGACAGTAGAGGAGAATTTCTAAATCCTCACTGCTGTGCATGAGGCTGATAAGCAGTCTCTGACAGCAATGAAAGCAACTCCCTCCCCGTCCTGATTCCTGCCTGAAACAGAATCAACCTGAGCCTGTGCTTAAATGGGCATTCCAGGGGTGTGGAAATGATGGAATTCTAACAGGCCTCCTAGTGGACAATACTGCAAGCCTCCGCAGGTTTGTTCTCAGATTTTTGCAGTCCACACAGGTCAGAGTTGAGGACTTTTGACACCATAACCCGAAGATCAAGATTCCCAGAAAGCCAGTGTAGACAAGGCCTGAGGGCGCCCGACTTCCCATTTAGCGTGGCAGTTGTGCCAGGCCCTCCTCGAAAGATTTGATCCACACAGCAGTACTCTCTCTCCTCTTTGTCCATGTTAGCCTTGCTGCAGCAGCAACAAAATATTAGTTCTTCCTATTAGTTTCTCAGAGGTCAGTTTTTTCCTTTCAAATGTTTTTTATTAGCTCCTTTTTCAAGCTTGGAACTCTGTCTGTCAAAGGACAGGGTCTTTGGTGGGACTGGGGGATGGCTCAGGAGGGAAACGCCCGCCGCTGTGCAAGCATGAGTGCCTGGAGTTTGGGTCCCCAGCGTTTCCCGAGTTCTCCTGTCCAGCCCGGTCCTCGCAGTCGTTACGTCACAAAGAATCACACGGAGGTCTACATTAGTTATAAACTGATTGGCCTAGTATCTCAGGCTTCTTATTAACTCTTATAAAACTTACATTAGCCCATAATTTCTATCTGTTAGCCACGTGGCTTGGTACCTTTTTCAGCGAGGCGGTCACATCTTGCTTCCTCTGAGTCTGGGTCATGACTGCAGACTGAGCTTTTTTATTCCCAGAATTCCCCTATTCTTGTCACCTCCCCCCACTTCTTGCCTGGTTGTCCTGCCTCTACTTCCTGCCTGGCTACTGGCCAATCAGTGTTTTATTAAAATACAATTGACAGGGTACAAACCATTGTCCCACAGCACCCCAACAATCTTGTGAAAGACCAGGCCTGGATTCCGTGACTCCACCATGGGGGGATAGTAAGGGAATCCCCTGACCTTGCCTGCTGGCCTTGCCAGTACAGTGAGCTGCAACCTCAGGAAATGACCTTGCCTCAAAAGTGATGGGATGGATAGCAATAGAGGAAGACACTTGAGATGGTTTCTGCATGCAGCACATGCTTACAGAGGTGAGCACTCCACACACACACACACACACACACACACACACACACACAGAGTGGGGAGGGAGAATCCCTGAATAAAGTAATGATGATTCCTTTTATAGCCATAGTTTACCCTTCTATATTGGTTGGTTGTTTGGGGGGGGCTTTTGTTTTGTTTTTATATAGAAATGGAAGGATTAGAGTTGAAAATGCATTAGTGACCTTTGAATGTCATGCAGTTATGTAGTAAAAACCCAAGATGGAAGCGAGACCCTGAACCTGCAGAATGCCTGTCTCTCTCTTCTATACAGTTAAGACATACATATCTCTGATTTCTTCTGCTGCTAGGAGAGAGGGGGGAAATATTTAGCATTTTTCAAGAGCTGTTTGGATGTGATACACTGGGTATGCTCTTTCCAAGATTCCTTGTGAATCAAAGAACAGTTGAGTGGCTCGCTGATGGCTGACTCGATGGATGGATGGATGGATGGCCGATGACGGAGGCATAAATATATTAGTGGACGGGTGGGTGGATGGCTAGATAGATGAATGGGTGGAGTCTAACAATCCCAGGAACCAACTCCATTTCCATTCCAGGACTTACCAGCTCCTCTAAGATGTGTAACTTAGTAGATGTGTCCAACCTGGGCTTCAGACCAGGGAAATTTTATTTTGCCAGTAAGTATAGTCACTGTGGCAACATATCCCCTGACTAAAGCACTGGGGACAAGTCTAAGTTATTTGAGGATGCAAGCCCATACCTTAACCAGTTTTGTGGAACCCACTATATGTAATGCATCCTAGGTGCTCATTAAACGTTTAAATGAATGAAATGTGTCAGCTAACATGAGGCTTTCTGAGAATACATTAACATCTCTCAAGAGTTCGGCAGTCTACAGATTTTGAAATATCCAAAACTAATCGCCCCAAGAGAGAGCGAGCTCGGCAAATCAGCAGTGAAAGAGCTAAAAGAAAATGTAAATCGTTCCACTACTGTCTCATGAGTTTCAAGTAAGTGGTTTTAGAGGCATGAGTGGTGCATAGGCTGTATTTAGCCTTGGTGCGCTAAGCAAATTTGAACCAAATATAAATCCTAGCATGGTATTTTTAATCCCCATAGAGAGGGACAGGGTGCCGGGGAAGTAGGGATGGAGGCACATCAGAGCTATTTGAGAAAGTTTAATCTACATTTTTAGAAAGATAGTTGGAAGAATTGGAATATCAATTACCCCCACTGCAGGATCCTTCATCAAGAGAGAAACGACAGCAAGTTCACTGTTCTTCAAGCCTCTTCTGATCACATTATGTGGGTTTTGTTGCCCTGTGAGCCATGTGTGAGCTCTCTTGGCATACCTCCCTGTTCTCCGCCGCCTTATTTACAGCTTGCAGTAGACTTGTTGAGTATGAAGCAGGAACCCAGACAGAATGTTAATGCAAAGTAATGACATGTGAGCCAGTGGCACCGTGGGTCTTGTGCGCACATCACTGAGAGAGGCCCAGTCAGCTGTGGCCCTGCTCTGGCATTAGCTTTGATTTGCTCCACATTGCATGAAGAATGAAGTGGAGCCTCAGCTGGGAGCTGATGATGGCCCTTAAATCTGTCCTTCCCCTCTGGAGACAGACTTAATTAGCCAGGACTATGAACTTAGCTGATGGTGAACCTGGTGAATGCTTGATTCGCAATGGAAATTTAGTTTGACTTGAAGTCTTGGTGTTAAAAATGTATTGGCGAAGTTTGCAGCCGTTCCTCAGCCCCTTCTTGCAGATTTTCCTTTCTGGAATATTTCAAATGCTAGGGATGAGACAGCCTTGTCCTTAGCCCTGGATTCTATTCACAGGTCTCAGCAGTTGTGATATTTAGCAGGGCGGATACAGACCCAAGAGGCCAAACAGCTTCTTCCTCCTCAGGCAGATAAAACAAAGACCAACTCCCTGCCTGGCCTGTGTGTCTGCAGGGGCGTTTGCTAGGAGAGGAAAGCTCCAAGAGCTAAATCCAGGGGCAGAAAAAGCAGCACAGATGCATTAGGCAAGAAGCCAGTGATTAGGGACCACAAACGGGATCTGGAGTGACGGAAGCCTGCAGATAAGCAGTTCCGGTTGGATGTCAGCATGGGCAGTTGCCTGCCTTAGTGTCTGGATAAGAACCTGCTTGTAATTGGTGGATGGATTGCGTGGATGGAAATGGAGCCTGAAAAGAATCTATTCCCTTCCAGCAATTAAACATCGCCTCTCCTTTTGATCTGACCGCTCAGCCTAATCCTCACACAGAAGCAGATCAGGGCCCAGCCTGGTTTGAGTTAGTTCCTATGATTCACACCAAAGGGCTTGCCCTGCCTTCCTCCCCTATGATGTGTGATGGGGTCCAGTCCAATACACCGTGTGCATAAGTGGATGTGGGGAGATGGGGATACAGGATACCTATGAATTGCCCGTGGGTCCGTTCTAAGTACCACTTCCACCCAATTTCTTCCTTTCCTATCCTTATACTGCCGTGCCCGCTTGACCACTTCCTCAAGGACTGATAGTGGCTTCCTAAGGAGTGGTGTGTATAAGGTGGTTAGTCTTCAAGTAGGTTTTTTTTCGTTAAAATGGAAAAGAGAGAGGGAGAGAGAGAGAGAGAGAGAGAAAGAGAAAAAGAGAGAGAGAAGGGCTAGTGGGACCATTCAGCAGGTAGGGGTGCTTGTTCTGAAGCCTGGCAACCTCAATTTACTCCACCGGATCCACATAAAGGTGAAAAGAGGACACCGAATCCACAGGATTTGTTTAAAACAAAGCTTTATATTTGGTGCACGAACTGACAAGGGATGGCGTCTGCAGTGTGTATCACTGTGCACATATTAAGATAGTATCTGCAAGCCCTGGAGAAAGCTGACTGCTGAGATTGAAGGTTTGCCGTGTGAGCCGTGGACTCCACACAGCTCTTTCCGTTGGGTCAGTCGTGGCTGCACGCCTCACTGCCCCTGTCGAGGGCCTGCTTCACTGGCTCACAAAAATAGACACCGAGAGCTTCTGGGAGAAGAGAGATATCAGTGACAGGGCAGAATTAAGACATTGTCCTGCCCCTACCCCTGGTGAGACTTCAGGTTACACAGAGCTGACATTGTGACAGCCTATGACTATCAGCCACTATCCATCTTCAGCTTCTCGACTCAGCTTTCAAGATTAAAATTGTGAAGATGCCTTACGTGGGCACGTAAGCCCTGGGACAGACTGCCCATCAGGTGTGACAACCACCCCCTCCTCCCCCTTTTCCTCTTCCCCTCTTCCTCCTCCCCCTCTTCTTCCTGCTGCCACTGCTGCTGCAATCTGCTTGGATCCCCTCAAGTGTCGCTTTATTTAAACTTGAATGAGTCAGCCACAGAGAGGGTGTATCAATAAGCTCATTGCTCAGATGAAATCGTCCCCTGTCCCTGCACCTTACATCTGTCCTTAAATTGCTCCTTATTTCCAGAAACAGATGATCTGCTGCAAAATTTTTCTTGAATGAAAAGACAATCTAGAAATGATAGGTTTCAAGTGCACTGACTTGCCATGGGAAGAAGATGATGTTGTTGGGGCTGATCCCCGGCAAGGAGTAGTGTTGTCCATTCTGGTCCCTAACTGTCCATTAATATATCCTCCTGCTAGTTACACCGTATAGCAGATCTCTTCCAAGTAATGGAATTCAGCAAACGAAGTGACTGTGTGAGACTCTTGGAGACAAGTGGCTTAACACTGACAGCCCTGACTCCTTTACCTTCCCAAGCAAAGCATTCCAAGTGGTAGGTGCTTTGCAAGGAAGCAGTCAGCCAGGCTCTCCTATGGCCCAGATCTGAATGTAGTGTTAGAGAATTCAGTGTTACAAATGTGCTTCACCTTGAATTGCCAGGGTTCAATTGTTATTGTTTGTGGGAAAGGACATCTTTTTTAAATCTTACACAACTGATTTGCTTTTCAGAAACACAATACAGTCTTGCTTCCATTATGAAAGTATCCGCTCTGATTACAGGGTGTTTTAAGAATAGAGGAAGAGGAAAATAAAGCCATGTTTCTGCTTCCGTGAATAAGCATTACAGCAGCTGGTGTTGTTCCTGCCATCTCCTTTCTGTGCAAAGGTAGTGGCGTCTTGGGTCTCCACTTAGGATATTTATATCTTTCCATCCTATTTCCCCCTTACATGAAGTGTTTCTCCATCTTGTGTCCTCAGTGTCCCTAATGGTTACGTGATGTTTTTTCAAACGAATATGCCTTGTTTACGTTATTCACATGACTACTAATGGACACTTAGGTTTTGCCAATGTGTTGTTATTCACAGAGCTGTAACAGTCTGCTTTTGTATGTACCTTTGGTGTGTGTGCATGTGTGTGTGTGTGTGTTTGCCTGTGTTGGGGTACATATATGTATGCATTTGGAGGCCAGAGGTTGACATCATTGCCACAGCTTCTTTCCACCGTATTGAGGCAGGGCCTCTCACTTGAACCCACAGGTCTCTGATGGTCCTGCTCCAGCTGTCCAGCTTGCTCTAGGGACACCCTGACTGCCTCCTGACTGCTGGAATTACAGGCGTGCTAGATATCACAGTCACCTGTCACTTAGGTGGGTGCTGGGCATGTCTCCAGCGAGTGGTTTACCCCCTGAGCTGCCTCTCTAGCCCCATAACAGGCTTTTAATTGCGTTTTTAAAATCTCATGTTTTGAGTCAGTCATTCTTAGAGTATATACCAGCCACAAACACACTAAGAGCTTATTGCATTTTATTACTAAATTGAATTAGATCTGTTTGTACCCCCTGTAAGCAATTGAATTGACCTCTTTTTTATTGTGTCTTTGCCAACATGGGGTGTCTGTTTTGAACACCGAAGCTTCCCTATAGTGTGGATTGCAAGTTAATTTATTAGGACTCTTCTGGTTTTCACTGTTCATGGAACTTCTAAGAAAGTGCTCTTGAAACGCAAGTTTTCATTTATATTTTTATAATACATACATGACAATGTTTTTGCTACCTTTTTCATTGTTGTGACCAAATACCTGACAGAAACAACCTAAAGAATCAAGAATTTATTTTGGTACTTGCTGTGAGCATGGGATGCGTGACGGGTGCAGAGGTGCCGGGTGCGTTATACTAAAAGTCAGGAAGCTGAGGGAGATGGCTGCTGCTTCTCGGCTTCTCTCTTCCTTATTCAGTCTGGAACCCCATCCATGGTGCCCCCACATCTGGATGGGCCTTCTGTCCTCAGTTTCCTATCCGGAAGCACACTGAAGCACCCCTAGAGGTGTGTTTCCGTGGTGATTCCAACTTCAGTCACATTGATCAGGATGTTGACAATAATGATCAACATTGTCCCAGCCTTAAAGGGGGCTAATGTTCCTGAGAGTGATTGAGATGACGCCTCCATTTTCAGGCAAATAGTAATACTAATTGTCTCTTATTTATTTTTGTGACTTCTAACTTTTAGTCAGCCACCATTGGACACCTCCTGTTTGCAGTCCTCGGAGTGTGTTCTCCTTTCCCTCTCCCTCCCTCCTCTCTGCTTCCTGCCACGGCTCAGGTGAAGGTCTGACAGCAGGAAATTAACTGGCTAATCCACATGTGGAGCCCCTGGGTCCTGCCCCTTTCTCTGCTGAACATGATTTATGGTTGTTTGGCAGAGGGTCAAAATCTGATTCTGCCAAGTGGGATAGAGGGGGAAATATTTGATTTCTTTGACACCGTTCATTAAAAATTCATACATATAGATCTGAAAATGAAACATTTCTTCATGTCAACATGAATTACAGTGGAGCCTAGAGCAAGACCTGGCCATTCGAGCGCAACACTGTCAACCAGCAGTGACACCAGCACAACAGTGCCTTTTGATGTGACGAGAAGGGAGAAGGCCGTCTAGACTTTAGATGGTGCAGATGAAATTTTTCTCTTTTGTCTGGGGGTTTTTTCCCTGTACCCGGAAGCCAGTTGATTGGAGCCCCTGTGATTTACTTGTCAAAGGCACATGCAGTTTCAAGTATTGATAAGATGCATGTCAGTTAACTAGTCAGCAGTGACTGAGATTGAACGCCCACTCTTTCTGCTTGTTTTCTTAATTTCTGCTTCCTTGACCTGTTCCTTTCAAGTCTTCCGACTTTCACAGTGTCTAGCTGCAGGCCTTCTATTATAAACACCACCACTGCTTGGAAACATGATTATTCAGCCCAGTGCTTTGCAAACTGTAATGCACACATAAATTGTCTGGCTCTGTTAAAATGGAGGTTCTGATTCAGCAGCTCCAGGAGGGGTTAGGGAGGCCGCATCTCTGTCAGACTCCCAGGCGACAGGCTTTGAGAGTCAAGACTCTGGTACCTACCATGTTGGTGGTGGGCTGAAAGCCACACCCACCGAGGATCTGTGACTATGATGCGACCGTATTTGTGATGAGGTCTTTGCAGATGTAGAGATTGAGCATATAGTCAGTTTTCCAAGGAGCGAGCAGTAAGAGACTCACTCATTCATTCACTCCCGAGAGTTGCCTCAAACTAGCTCCGAGTCTGCTGGACATGCCAGTGGGCCAGAAACACGCCATAGTCATGAGTCAAAAAGCAGGATTACTTTTTCATGCCAGAACCTGGGTCATTTCCCCTCGTGCCTCTGACTGATTGGATGAGGTCCAGTCACATCATCTGCTGTACTCAGTCTAGCGGTTTAGATGATATTCAGACTGAACGCAGTTCCTTCACAGCACCAAGTCTGACTCGTGGTTTGACTGAAGGAGGAGTGCTGCAGATTGACCAGTTAACCACCACATCGAGGTCATACTGTGTCCAGGCGGGCCCTAACTTCAACATGACCTATGGGCAGTTGAACAGAAAGAACTGTGCATGCAAAGACAGAGGCACCCAGTACACTTGAAGACAGAATGGCTGGTGTGACATGAACAAAAGCCAAGGATTGCTGGCAATCACCAGAAGTGGGAAGAGGGGGGAAAAATGAATTTGAACCTCTAATTTTGGGAACTGTAAACAAAATATAACTGTTGTTTTAAACTGCATCCTATTGTTTGTGGCGCTTACTCTGTATGTGTTTTGTGTGTGTGTGTGTGTGTGTGTGTGTGTGTGTGTGTGCCTGTTGGAGGAGTGGCCGCTTGTTTTTCCCAGCCGCCCACCTAGCTTAGACCCGAAATAAAAACACAGAAACTGTATTAACTAAATCACTGCTTGGCCTATTATCTCCAGCTTCTTATTGGCTAACTCTTACGTCTGAATTTAACCCATTTCTATTCATCTGTGTATGGCCACGTGACAATGGCTTACCTGATAAAGTTTCCAGCGTCTGTTTCTCGCGGCTCCATCGCATCTCTCTGACTGCACCCTTCTCCTCCCATGCTATAGGCCAAGCCAGTTCTTTATTCATTAACCAGTAAGAGCAACACATAGACAGAAGGACCTCCCACACCATGTAGAAGTGTGTGTACAGATGAACACACATGTGCATGTAGATGCCAGAGGACAATCTCAGATATCATTGCTCAAGCACTAGTTTTTGTGGTGGGGTCTGTCACTGAGTTTGTTCAGTACTGGTTTGGGGATGGGGTGGCTCACAGATTCAGCTTGCCTGTCTGACCGAAGGTCCTTCTTTCTCTGCCTGTCCAGTGCTGGGACTGTAAGTGTGCCTCGCCATGCCAGGCTCCTTTACAAGGCTCCTGCAGCTCGAATCTGTCCTCACGCTTGCATGGCAAGCTTTAGCTTCCTGACTAAGCTGTGCTCCCAGGCCACGTGTGGTACTTTGTCACAGCAGTGCACAGAAACTACCACAGCGCTCTAGTTAATAGGCAATGAGGAGGCTTAAGAACATCACTCCGAAGCCACAGTGTTGACTTTCCTGGGGTCTGCTACCTTGAAAGATGGGCCCAGAGTCTAGGAAGTCAGCAGTACAAATGTGTCTCTGTTAAAAAGCAGCTCCAGGCTGCTGTGACTCGAACTGCGTTAGTCACACCGCCCCCCACCCCCTTCCTTGGATTCTCACCTGGGAGGGCTCATCTGTCTCCTTTCCTGTCACCTCTCACTTTACCTTCAGTTGCAGGGCAGCCCAGTGACAGATGAGGAGGAGTTACATTTGCTTTTCTTTGAACAAACTACACTAATTAAAATGTGCCCCACTGGGATTGTCATTTGCCATAAGTAATGCATATTTCATTAACATTTGCTTTTAAAACCAACACGATCATAAAGTTAGGATTGCCTAAGTGCTGTCCAGATTTAATATGCATGATATAAGCTGCCGGCCCAGCGAGGAGCTTGAACAGGCAATTTTTGGTGCCCGGGTGGTGCTTGTTTTTAGTAGAGGCGAATCAATACCGGGTGAGGGTTAGACTAACAACAAGGGCTGTCGAGAACAGGAGGAATAATTAAAGTTATGATATTAGCAAAGCTACATGGTTGTAGGGAAGTGAATAGATGCTTTTATTCCTCTCCTCCCCACTGCCTGCTGCCTCGGGCATATTTGTTGGCATTTCTAGAAGGAGGTAGAATCAGGAGGTATTTTTCTGCTAGGGAATGTTTAAGTAAATGTCAGTTGTGATCTATGGGGTCTCCCCCAGGAAAGCAAACCTGTAAATGTCATTCATTTTGCTTTTCAGTAACAGTTGTCTGGGGGGCGGGGGACAAGGGGCACACTTATACATGCACGCTCATGTATGCTAGCATGTGCCTGAAACCTGTGGCTTCAACTTCAGTCACAAATACCAATCCAAATTTGTGGTGAAGAAACAAGATAACCTTGCCAAGACTGAGCTCCACTTAGCAGGCATGTTGGGGGTTCAGATTTTTAAGCATTGTGAGGTTTATTCACTGTCGGAGTCATTAAATTAAGGTGACTGTTGCAGGTGTGTGGAGGTGGACTTCCTACAGTGCCTAAGCCACATGCTCTCTGGGCTTGCAAGTGACACTTTGGAAAGAATTTTGACATTTGGGCTGAAGTGTGGTTTCAGAGGGGAACACAGTCACATAGCATATATCCACATGTAGGTCGTCAGGATTCTCACCATGTGTTCAGTGTGGACATGAAATGCCTTCCACAGGCTTTCAGTGGGACCTGTGAGAAGTGATTAGATCATAAGGGTCCTGACCTCACCAATGGGTTAACCCATTCAGGTTGTCATAGCTTATCAGAGTTTGGGGAGATGATGGACACATTAGGATGTTGGTTCTCAACCTTTCTAATGCCACAACCCTTTAATACAATTCCTCATGTTGTGGTGACCCCCCCCCACCATAAAATTTATTTTCATTGCTACTTCAAAGCCGTAATTTTGCTACTATTATGAATTGTAATGTAAATAGCAGTTATACAGGATATCTGATATGCAACCTGCAGGTTGAGAACTGCTGCTTTAGGAGGTGGCTCCTAAGTGGAGGAAATAGGTCACTGCACTGTCTTTGTCCCCAACACCATCCTGTTTCTCTCTGCTTCTTGGCTGCCCGTAGCTGTGTAGCTCTGCTCTACCACTGGCTTCCCACGCTGGTGTCCTGCCTCAACAAGGCCCTGAAGCAACAGAACCAACTGACCAGAGACCAAAACCAAAATCCAGATTAACCCTCCCTCCTTTAAATTGACTTTCTATTTACACATGGAATTCTTATTTGTTGGTACCATTTACTCAGTAGCTGCACACTGAGGATCTGTTGCATGACTGAGAGCTCTAGACACATACAGCAATGAGGAAGGTGGGCGGGAGCCTCCATCTCAGTGGACTTACTGTCTAGACTGTTTATATTTGGAGGGTGATGCAGGAGGACATGTAGGACATTCTGCTGGCCCAAGCAGAGTAGGAATGGGAAATAGTGTGGACATTAGTAGGAATTCGTAGGAATGGGAAATAGCTGTGGACAGACAGGAGGTGGGAGCCAGCAGGAAGCCTGGCTTCAGTTCTGGAGGAGCTGGCACCATGGAACTGTGCTGTGATCTTGGGTTATGGCAGGTGCTCCTGCTGTGGAACTGGGAATCGGACCGTGGACGTCAGGGGGCTCTTAGAGGAACCCATGTGTCAGAGAGTGGAAGCCAGGGCAGGGTGGTCAGAGAAGCGACTGATGTAGGCCGTGCTTTGAAAGCAGAGTCTGTGGAGGTCGCTTGTGGAACTGACGAGTGTGAGCAAGGTGTCAAGGGTGACGCCACGGCTTCTGGACTAAAAAGGAAAAGGAAAGAGTGGCGCCACGCATAAGAGACTGGAGGGACACATTGCCGAAGTAAAGGATCGTAACTTGGCAGGGTGTCTTGTGCTTGATAGCTTAATACCACGTGGCCCTGGACCGCTGATCTCCAGGACAGCACCCCACTCGTAGTTCATCGTTAACTTGTTACTGAAATCGAGAGCCGTCTGTCACCAATGATTGGCGTTGCTATCCCAGCTGGGTGTTTTCAGGCTTTTGACGTTTTATCTAGGAGTGAAATAAAAGGCCACACAGATTGCAAAGTGGCCAAGTTAATTTTGTTTAAAGCAAAGCAATAGAAAAGATCGGAATACACAGCAAAGGAGCAGCGGACAGGAGTGGAGATATTCAGGGCCTCAGTTCTGTTCGGGGCTTTCTTGATGGAATTAGAAGGAAGAGCTCGTTTACTGAGGGCATGGTGATGAAGGTTCATGTTTTGATGGATTGGTTAGGTCATTTAATTATTTTTCTATTGTGGTATATCCTTTTCCATTATGTACGTGATTTTAATCTTGTTCTGCCCAATTATGTACAGTCATAAGATGGTAAATATAGGATTTTCCCTAAAAGTTTTCTTGACGGTGCAATTTTACTTTATTTCACATGCACCTAAAATCAATTCAGGCCGGGATCTTCTACCCCTACCCTGTAGCTGGACATAACTGGGAATGTGTTTGAATTGAATCTCTCTTAAGTTTGATGCTCCCTGGGGCAAGAAAACCATAAGTGAATTTTCAGAAAGGGCTGTGTGTGTGACCTGATGCAGGTGGGGGCCACAGTTGCTAGGTGCATTGTTTGGAAAGGATGTCATGCATAGTACGTAGGGGTGAGAGTCCTTGGGCAACCAAGTGCATTATTAGAAAATGGGGTTATTCATAACCCCATTCAGGCAGAGATCCATGCTGTCAAACTATTCCTGTGTTTGCTCACCTCACTTCCAACCTGAACATTCCACTAAAATGTATTTACTTCTGGTGTCTCCTAAATTCTATGGTTAGTTTTAAAAAAAAAGTAGTAGTATTTAACTACTAAAGTAATGAATACCCAAAACTAAAAAAATTCTGAGAATTGTGGAACTAGGTGAAAAAAGAAGTCTTTCTTGCCTTCATGCTCCCCCGGGGTAATCGCTGTTAGAATTGGCTTGGGGTTTCCGCAGCCACCTTTTCCATGTGTTGTGTGTGCTGGGCTCTGCGTTATTAAGTGCTGGATAAGCATCACCTCGCAGTAATCGGCTTATGAACCTTTGAGATGTAGGTAACCTATTTCTCCACAGTTTGCTGATGAGTAAATAGAATCAGGAAAATGCATCTGCCGGGCCCAGGCTGAGGAGGGCACAGACTCAAACAATGTCATTAGACATTTGGGCTCCAGAGTCTCAGGACTCAGAACCCTAGGCTTCATGAGGAAATCTTAGGAACATCCTGGCGTCTCCTTTATAAGCTGTTTTTTTGATGTCCTACCTAAATTAAATGAAAATGGACTAATTAAACGTGGCCTCTTTGAATGGCCTGGCATATTTCTAATTACAGCTTTTTCTCCCGAGAAGGCAGCTGAATATTGTTTTTGGAAAGGTGCTCAATTATTCATGGTTGGATAACACTTGGAGAACATAAAGTGTCATTAAACTGTTAATAAGAATGCCTCTGGGGGGATGGGAACCAGTTGTCAGCTCTCTCTCTCTCTCTCCTCCCTCTCTCTGTTCTCTCTCTCTCTCTGTTTTATCTCTCTCTGCTCTCTCTCTCTCTCTCTCTCTCTGTGTGTGTGTGTGTGTATGTGTGTGTGTGTGTGTGTGTTGAGTGTGCTCAAGCACGTCCTTAGCTCAGAGATGCCATAAGCTGAGATGTCAGCCTGACCGACCTTACCTGCTTAGAAACACCCTGCTCCAGGCTGCCTGTGAAAGAAAGGAAGGGCCTATCTACGCTGGAGCAGTAGAAACCGTCAGGCACAAACTGTCGCCTGTGAGAACTAAGGGAGAGAAATTGATCAGCTCTACACAGAAGGTGGCTCCACATCTCTTCTGCTTGGAAGGAACCTTGTTGGGGAGTGAAATGTGTGATTGTCATGTGACCCAGCCCTTTGCTAATTCATGTATACTCACTCTCAAACTTACACTCTCATTCTCATATCTGCAGATAGCATCCCGTGAGAGGAGGTAGAAAGATGTTACCATTAATACAGTATCTTGGAGTGATCTGAATTTGATCCTATGGGCTCAAAATTTTAGCGTCAAGATTTTCTGCTTTGTTTACTTTTACCCCAATCTGCTCCCCTTCAAGAAGATGGGACAATGGGCTGGAGAGATGGCTCAGTGGTTAAGAGTAATGCCTGCTCTTCCAAAGGTCCTGAGTTCAATTCCCTGCAACCACATGGTGGCTCACAACCATCTGTAATGAGGTCTGGTGCCCTCTTCTGACCTGCAGACATACACACAGACAGAATATTGTATACAAAATAAATAGATAGATAGATAGATAGATAGATAGATAGATAGATAGATAGATATTTTTTTAAAAAAAAAGATGGGACAAGGACAAGCTTCCAGTTGGGCAATGTTGCCTGCTTATTGAAATGGTTATACTCCTGAGGGGCTCACTCCACTCAGCTTCAAAAGTTGCTTAATCTTCTGTGCACTCACCCATGGACATCTGCTGAAGCTGCTACAGGATGTAGTACACCATGGATGTAAGAGGACACCATTCTGTAAGCAAGCCTAGAAGGCAAACCACAACTTCCCCTTCATCTACCATCTTTTGCATCTCTTTGGGAAGACATTTCCTGGAATGACCAGCAGCCATGCATCACGTTTAGTCATGATAGCATTTAGTTTTTATTTGCATTTAAGAAGAACTTGAGATTGTTAACCATTAAACAAAGAGCTGAGAGAGTTGGCAGGAGGTTGCCGTTTTTAAGGAAGCACTGGGAATTTGGAGGGATAGAAAGCAGGATTGGTCAAGTTGGGATGGAATTCAAGAGATGGAGTCACCATCTTCCAGTTTTTCAGTACTTAAGTCTATCAGGAACTGTACTGAGCATTTGAGGCCATCATTGGGGATAGAGATAATGGGGTGTCCATGGTGAGTGAGACCCAAAGAGAGTCAACAAACGAGACACTCTTCACAGACTACCATGAATAGAAAGACAAACAGCAGATACTTAGACAAAAAAAAAAAAAAAAACAAGTTAAACAATGATGGTAAATTTTCTCAAATCAAAGCTTCTCAAAAAATTGTTGGCTTTGAAACATTTAGAATTATTCTAGCTTCTTCTTGTTATGACAAAATGTCCTCACTAAAGCAGCTTAAACGAGAAAGGAGTTATTTTGTCTCACAGTTGGAGAGTTACGGTCCATTGTGGGGAGTCCTGACAGCAGGCAGGGAAGGCACTGTGGTGAGCAGGAAGCTGGCTGAGTGCATTTGAACTCAGAAAGCAGACAGCAAATAGAAAGCCATACCAGGCGTTAAAACCACAAGGCCCGTCCTCAGTGGCCCACTTCTTCCTTTGAGGCTTTGCCCTTTCAAGGGTCTGCTGGCTTCCCACACATCACCACCAGCTAGAGACCAAATGTTCAGATGTAAGCCTGTGGGCAACATTTTACATCTAAACCACAACAGAAACACAGACTTTTCTGTTTAAACTCCTATTAGATTAAAGTAAAATATGTTGATTCTACCCTACAGCTTTGGACAAAAAAAAAAAAAAATGTTCATTCACTGAGAGGAAACACTAAATCTGGTTTGGACAAAAGGACCAACTTAGCTCCTGCGAGCCACACAGTTTCAGTATTTGTCAGGGTGTGGGTGACCTTCACACCTGTTCCCATCACACATTCCTGAGGTGTATTTGGTCTAAGAGAATCAAATAGGTACGATTCGCACCCTAGAATCTGAGTTGTAGTAAGCTCCAAAGGCAGCCCCGTCCCATGCAGTCCTAATTGTTTTCTGTTTTCACTGTTCCCTCTGCTGCTCTTTAAGTAATTCCTCCTGCACGTCTTTCAGTTCTTTCATTCTCTTTTCATCTGTGTCTAATCTACTGGTAAGCCGCTCCATTGAGATTTCTTCATTTTAGTTATAGTATTTTTCATTTCAGTGCATTCTGTTTGGTTCTTTTTCAGGTCTGTTTCATCCTCTTTAAAAAATAGCTTGCTGCTTATTCCCTGCAAACTGATGTATTCAAGGTTTTCCTTCGTGTCTTAAAAACATAGTCACATACACATGATTTGGTCTGACAATTTAGTGCTTGAAATACATAATCTGTTTCTGCTGTCTGATTCATCTGGTTGACTTGTCGTCCTTTGATTTTCTAAATTGTGGGTGTTTTCGTTGCTACTCAGTGTGTGTATTTCTAAGGATTTTGGAGTGTTTGAAAGATGGCTTCCTCTGGAGAGATCTAGGTTGGTGTCTGCTAGGTACCCAGGAGGCCTACTAGGTCAGTATCATACCAGAGAAGCTTCTGATGCTCCCCTGGCCTCCAAAGAACACAAGCCCAAGGTGTCCAGTCTGATGCAGCCACCCACAGTGATAAATTCTCCATCATCTTCTTCATACTTCTTGGAAACACAGCTTTCCTACAAGTGCCCTGTCTGAGAAGGAGGAGATTTATTTCTATTGTTCTTCAGCCAAAGAGTTAGCTCTAGCCAGGCGCACCACCAGTGGTGCGTGCCTTTAATCCCAGCACTCCGGAGGCAGAGGCAGGTGAATCTCTGTGAGTTAAGTCCAGCCTAGTCTACAAGAGCTAGTTCCAAAACAGGCTCCAAAGCTACAGAGAAACCCTGTCTCAAAACCAAAACAAACAAACTCTGTGGGGTCCAAGGACAAAGGACAGCTTCCTTTTAGATTCTTCTTTAGGTGAATGTCTTGACTTGTGTTTCTGTCATTAGCAAAATGTAAAGTCAAGTTTTATTTAAACTTAATTTACTCTCATGAGAGAAAAGTGGCTTTGGTTGTCCAGGTTGACATTCACCTCTCGATAAGAAAGACGGACTTAACATTCTTATGGGTTACCTTTTCCTTTTTGCCACCTTTTCAGTGACATTAAGATACTTTTAAAAATATTTTACTCCAGATTTTTTTTTTCTGGAACCTTTGTTTTTCTTACTTTTCCCCAGTAGGAAGTTGCTTAAATCTGTCACCCTGTATAACCAGAACTGATCTGAGCTCCAGCCAGCCCGGCTCAGCCCTGGGATTGGAAGGCTAGAACAGAAGTTCTGTGGTGGCCTGCTGGAGCAAGGCCACTTACTGACCCTTACCCACCTGACCCTCTGGTGTCCCGGGGGTCTGGGAGTCTTAGCTAAGATGGCTTGGGGCTCACAGAAACAATTAGTTTAGTGCAATAAGGAAAAGGTCAGGCCATGCTTTTAAAAGGAGACAAAGGAATCCATAAAGCTTGGGAGGCCTGAGGTTCTTTTGGGGGAGTAGGAGCCCCATTGATCAGCTGCCCCCGCTCCACCCCACTACCCTTCCCTCTCTCAGTCCTCCTGTTCCTCTTGGTGCTAATACAGTTTGATTCATGCGGTGTCGCAGGCGGCATGAGAGCATCACAGAAACTGATACATGCAAGCTGGTTTCCTTCCTAGAAAAGTGGATAGCAGCCTGTACTGGTCACCATCACTCTTGTTTTTATTATTCCTTCAAATGGATTAATTGGCCCTTTGAGAGGGAATTGCCACCGGTCCTGAAGGATGCCTCTCTCCGTCACGTTGGTGCCTGCCCTTTACTCTGTTCTGAAAGTCACTCCGGAAAGCACACATTCCTCTCCACCTGCAATGCCAGATTTATCAGCCAATTCCCCAGAGGAGAAACAAGATAAGAACCTCTGGCTGTAAAGCATGGTTATGCACTGCACTGTGTTGGTTTTGTGTCTAGACAGAGCTAAGAGACCTTTTGTGGCCCTGGCAGTACCTAGAACGGCTGTATATTCACCTCTCGATAAGAAAGACGGACTTAACATTCTTATGGGTTAGGCAGAGGCCACAAAGTCTAGCAGAGAAAGCAATGTCAAAAGCCAGAAGGGACCTGACCCCTGGTGTGCCTGTGCCTCTCTGGATGGACGTACAGCCTAACAGACATGAGAAGACCTAGTGTCCAGACCCCCCCCCCCCCCCCGTGAATTGTATTCTCTCATGCCTGTTCCATGCAGCTCTGAGTTCTTCATTGAAGTAAAGGTAACAGAGGCACCAAGCAGTGTGATAAAGGTCGACCATTTAACATGCTCAGAGTGTAGTTCACACTCACCTGGATGAGCTGTTAGGATGATTGTGCCAGCCCAGAGAGACTGTGCAGGGCCTGGCAATGTCTGCAGAATGCTCCCCTCCTGTTCAGTGAGTCACACGAGCTAACAGTCCCGCCTGGAAAGGGTCTTGTTTTAGAGACTTGGTCCACCTCCAAAAATCTCTACAGCTCCCATAGCCTTGCCAGACTGATTGCATGTGTGGTCTAGGATCATCATGCCCATTGCCAAGACACATGCGAGCCAGAGCCAGCAAGCCAGGAGGTACCCAGGATAGGACTACTTAGACTCAGGAAGTCCCTGGAAAATGCAGGTATACGACTGGATACTGTGAAGCAGGTCTTGATTCAGGATTAATAAAATAAGGAGTTCATGCTAAGCACACATTCATGCACCCGACCATGGTGGAGTGAGCCCCTCCCCACATGACTGCACATCTGCACACAGCTGGGGAATTTGGTGAAAGATTAGCTCCCCGTTTGGATGCCTGCGTACATGAATTTTTCAGGAGTCATTGAACTGTATATGTAAAATGTAAAAATTACATCACTTTTTAGAAAATGAATTATTCTCCTTCATATGTTTATAGCAGAACTTACGTAGGTGTACAGGAGGTTGTCGCGACTCATGGGGCACCCACCAGTGGTTACTAACTAGAGAAACTACACCTGCTTGCCAGCTCTAGCACAAGTGTGTGATGTGACCCTGGCTCCAAACCCTGACTTTAATCTGTTCCATCTTTTCTAGGCTGCTTATTACCTTCATTTGAAAACTAGGTGGAGACTTCCTTGGGTTTCATTTTCCTTTTTAACTGTTTTCGCTGATCTTTTCATTTTTATGGCCAGAAATAACATGTGCATCCTAGACAGCTCAGAACGGGATAGAGTAGGAAGAAAGAGCTTCATGTCAGCGAGCCTTGCCCCAACCCCTGTTACAGAAGTGGCCACTGCGCTGTGGCTAGGCAGAACCTAATCTTTTGTATGAATGTATGTATGTTTGTATATGCAATATAGATAAATAAATATGTCTGCACATGTACACGGACTTTGAGGATCTCATAGGAACTGGATCTTACTGATGATTCAGAATCTTGTGCTTATTGCTTGAGAAGCATTGGACATCTGTTTGTGGGGTCGCCTTTGCCGCTGCTGCTCCATTGTTTTCAATGACTGGAATATATCCACTGTTTAGATGGATTCACTCGCTTTTCCCAGTGTTGCTGACCTCACTCGGAATGGCAAATAGTTCAGTTAGAAACAGACTCATTGTGGAATGGGCTCCCTGCAAAAGACCCTATCCTGGATTCTACTGTTTGCTGTGGGTGCATGGAACCTGGCTGGCTCTGCAGATGCAACCAGTGGAGTAAGAAGCGCTACCCCATGCCACTGGTCTGTGTGACTAAAGGGCGTCTTTTGAATGCCATGCGATGGTTTGTGTGATTCCTGAGATAGGCCTCTGTCCTGAAGACAGACCAAAATAACTTCCGGTTGAGTTCCGGGCGATGAAAGTGAGGTTTTAAGCAACAGCGAAGCCTTGGGTTTCTGTGCCTTTGTGCTTTCTGAAGGGCTTTCACAGCCATTATCCTGTTTGATCCTGCTAAGAACCCTGGAAGTATATAGGGCTGCACTGTCTTATCCTGAGGCTACAAATGAGACCAGGCATCGCAAGGAGTGGCAATCAGCAGGAATTAACCCCTCTGTTTCTATCCGTAGTCTGCGCTCTTTTCTTAATGAAAGCATGTGTACCTGGTAGCCACCGCACGCCATGAACAGAATCCACTTAATGTCCTTGCTGCAAAGTCTGCTGCCCCAGACAATTCAGGGAGGTAAATGGCAGGACGATGGGGCAGCCTGCCTCTAAGACTTCTCATTTAAGATGGCAGCTCGATCACACACATTCTCCTGTTTCCTCCTAGACATTCAATAAAATGACTTGTTAAAGGGTAAATCTGCTAGCGTGGAAAAAATAGTAACAAAAATGTGGAAGCCAGAAAAGAAAAAGATAGACAGTAGCCGACTTCAGGCTCGGGAAACAGAATCCTCAGTTGGCGTTTAGGAGAACCAAGAAGCCTCCAGGTTTCCTTCCAGAAGGCCTAGGAATTGCAACCTGTGATAACTCTGGAAACAAGGATCCAAAAAGCCGGAAGCCTGGTTGAAATCTCCTGCACAAGCCTTCCTGCTTGCCGCTCCTTGCCGTGCACCAGGCAGGCAGCCAGAATTTGCTCTCTTGTGAGGGGAGAGCAAATGTGTGCCGAATACCAGACATGGAGACTGCTGAGGGAAGGGGCAGCCACTTGAAATCAGGAATTTGATGCAAGTTAATAAAATGAACCTCAAACTACTAGTCTTTTTTCTTAAATCAATTTCCAAAACTTGGGTTAGGAAAGGATTGGCAGGAAAATTCACCAGTTTTGGGGATCAGATATCTCCAGCTTGTTCACCTGATTGGGAAACCCACAGCCACCAAATCACAAAAGGACTTTATAGGGCCCCATTCTTAAAACTAAGAAGCCCATGGTCTGGGGAGACGACTCAGTGGTTGAGAATGCATAGTGCAAGGACCAAGTTCATTTTCCAGTACCTACTTTGGGTAGTTTACAACCACCTTTACCTCCAGTTCCAGGAACCCAGCACCAGAGTCTGGTCTCTTCAGCATCTGAGTCCGTGTATGTATGTGTGCACCCACACAATTAGAAAAAATCAAAGCCATTTTTAAAAAATCATCAGCCCACCATTTGTATGAAAGACTGGCTCATACACACTACACACATGATCTCTCTCTCTCTCTTTCTCTCTCTCTCTCTCTCTCTCTCACACACACACACACACACACACACACTCGAAAAATAGCATCTTGGAGGACACAGGCCACCGCGGAAGCTCTGGGAGATAACTGCGAAAGTTGCATCCTGAAGTAAATCCAGGATGCTTTCTTCATTTTTAACTCAAGAGAGATTTTAACACATTAAAGGTTTTGGGAAATCAATCTGAGATTATGTCCCAGGAAGTACAAGATCACAAAGGAATAGAAAATAAGACAGAAACCAAGAACCTGGTTAGGAGATTTACATGCAAATAGCAGGAAACTCTAGAAAAAAACTGAAAACCATTTCCCGCAAACTAAAGAACCGTGCCTTTTAGATAGAAAGGGGCCGTGAGATTTCATCAGTGAATGACCGTACAGCATGTTAGCACATCATCGTGAGCCTGCAGAGCATCCACAGAAGAGAGGGATGCGAAAGTGTCTGGAGAGGGCATTAAAAACGAAAGCAGGAATAAAAGCAGGTCTTGAGAAGGGTGCAAAATTCAAGATGATCTCAAACATTTTAACAACATTGGACAAGGCAAGACTTTTGACTTAGACTCTATACTGTAAAGAACTTCTCAGAAATAATGAATAGAGGCCTTCCAGAGACTAAGGAGGAAAATGAAGAGAAAGACGCTAGGCTTAGGAAATAGGAAGTCCAGCCTTGAGTGTGAGTGAGCAGGGACAGCCAGGGTGGTGATGCAGGGTGGCTGCCATGCAGCAGGTCCACTAGAGGGATTCCGTAGCTAGGACTAGGTTTCCTATGTAAAGCAATTGACACACATACACACCATAGCTCTCACATCAGTACGAGCCAGTTATGGGTAACCATGGTCCAGAAACATGGACCCAGTCTCCTCCAAATACCACATTCCAACATGGTAGCAGTTTCATGAAGACTCAAAACACTTTCTCTCTCTCTCTCTCTCTCTCTCTCTCTCTCTCTCTCTCTCTCTCTCTCTTTTAACATGTATGGTGTTTTGGCTGTGTGTCTGTGTGTGTGGTACCCCTGGAAGCCAGAAGGGGGCATCAGAGTCTTTGGAACGAGAGCCACGGACTTCTGTGAGCCACCATGTTGATGTTGGGAGTTGAGCCATAGTCCTCTAAAATAGTGATTCTCAACCTTCCTAATGCTCAGACCCTTTCATACAGTTCCCTGTGTTATGGTGACCCCAAAATATAAAATTACTATTTTTGTTGCTGCTTCATAAATGACCATAATTTTGCTACTGTTAATGAATTGTATTGTAAATATCAGTGTTTTCCCATGGTCTTTGGTGACCCCTGTGAAAGGGTCATTCAGCTCCAGAGGGATCGAGACCCAAAGGTTGAGAACCATTCTCTAGAGGAGCAGCCAGTGGTCTCAGACAGCTGCAGCAGGCAGGAAGGGCGGCTCCTCTGCCGCTGTGGGAAGACAGCGGGCAATTCTGAACAAGGACAAACAAAATCAAATAGTATAAATTAAGTGCTAGGAGGTACCCAAAGATCCGATCTCTCTGAAATCAGGGGAAATGGCTGCTTCTAGGAGAGTCAGAGAATGTTACCCTCACCAGGCTTCACGCATCTGTTAGACTCTTTAAGTTGCTCTGGGGGGCAGGGGTGGAGTGGGGAGGAATTCCAAGAACTTGCTGGTGAGAGCCAACCACGAGCTGAAGCTACCCATGCACTGTAAGACTGAACTGTAAGAGAAAGGGTTCTTTCAAGTATTTCAGCATGCAGCAGATGGCCTGGGCCTGCGGAACCTCTCTGTAGCTGCCTCTCGGCTTTGGAGGCTCAGATGCAGGGGTGACATTTCAAAAGCCTGTGACCTGACTTCTTTCTCAGCAGGAAAACTGCGGGATGAGCCATTTATTGAAAAATCTAATTCTAACATTTTGGTCAACCACAAAGCTGATGGGGCAGCAGAGGTGCCATCCGGATGGGTTTGGGTCACACGCAGGCATCCCAAGGTCCCTTTGTGGGCTAAATTATAATGCAGCCCCGGGTCTTCAAAGCAAAGCCGCATGGTGCCTGTCTGAGAAGCCAGATAGGATTGATTCTCTTTTCTCCTGCTCTCCCAGACGGCTGGAATTCAGTCCAGGGGGTGGGTGGTAGCGCAGCCGGCCAGTCCTCTACAAGCTGCAAATGCAGACAGTGTTTCCTACACCAGCTGCCTGGCACCCTGTGGCGGGACAGCAGTGGTCCCGTTCCAAGAGGAGGTCGAAGGCACGTGGCCAGCTAACAAGGCTGTAGATCTGCCGGCCCTCTCTGTGCGGTGGTTCTAAGCACTGGCTGTGCAGTCAAAGGGAACAGCATTCAAGCATCCAAGTTGCCGTTCTCCCTGTGGGTGTGGCCCAGAGCACATGACTTCACTTCCTGGAACCTCCTTTCTTTTTTCTGTAAAATGGATGTGAGCCTGCATCCTTGGGGTTGTCGCAGACATCCTATGAGTTGCTCTGCATGTATGATTGATCCCAGTGGCCATCGGTTCCTGCAGATAATTGTTACTTTCTTACCTTAAAACTTCCATAGCCTGCGTCTCCTTTCAGATCTGCTTCCTTCCTGCCTGGCCACTCGCTCTCTTTCTGCTGTGGCTCTTCTCATATTTAGCCACCAGAGTCCCCCCAATACTGTCTTTATCGCTGCCCATCCCTGCTGCGGAGCACTCTGGAGATAAGACAAAACTCGCTAGCCTGTTATTTGACACATTGCACAGTGGCCTCTTGCCTTTGCTCTACTGTGTGCAAGGGGGAACTTTCCTCTTCCACGTTTGTGGCTGCTGTGCCTGCTGTTTACTGTCACAGTCCCCTCCCACAAAATCCCTCCTAAAAAGGATCACTTAAGAATGGAGCTGAAATAAAACCCACTGTCTTCAAAAGTTTCCATGACACTGGCACCCTAAGCAGCCCTCACACTCCAGCCAACTCAGGCCTCTTACAGTTTTGAATCAGGCTCCCTGGCCAGCAAAACCCCTGTGTACTGTGGGAAAGGCCTTCAGGATTTGGAGAACTAATGAACTTGGATTCCAGTCCTACCTCTGCAGCTTGCCTGCTGAGAGATCCTGTCCTGATATTTCTTGCTCAGTGTCATAATTCACATGTAAGAGGGGGAATTGTAAACTGTGAATGTTGTCATAAAGAGGTAGCACCAGAAGTTAGTATAAAGTAACCCACACACATGGAGCTGGAGCGATGGCTCGGCGGTTGTGAGCGCTGCTGCTCATTCAGAGAACCTGCGTTCAGTTCCCAGTACCCACATAGCAGTTCAGAGGTGCTGATTACTGCAGCTCCAGGGACCCAGGGGTCTTTATTAGCCTGTGGGAGCAGCAGGCATGCTATGTGCCTTGTATACAAATAAAACACCCATACAATAAGATGATAAAAATCAAGAGTCTAGCTTGGCTTTTCAAAAATTATTCACATACATCACTTAGTATCATATCTGGCTTTAGCTGCTTAAATATTGTATTTTTTTCTCTCTTTGTGTTGCTTTCATGTGTGTAGCTTGCTGCTTCATGACATGATAAACCACTTAGGTGTGGGCCTACATCTCTGTATCTGTCAGTATATGTCAGGTCATGTATGGTAACAAATAGTCCCAAAACTCAATAATTTTTAGAAAAAAAATGGATTTCTTACCTTGCAAGTCCATTATAGATTATTAGAACAACCCCTTCTTGTCTTAGTTACCCAGAGAAGGGGACCACTCACAGTTCTTTTACAACCCAAACAGGTCACACACCCAAGCCTACCCTGTAGTGGCACAGGGAAGTCTAATTCCAGAGAGTATCTGCAAAGAGACGGACTCAGGAACCTCTGCCAGGTGCCCTCACAAGTGTCTCCTCCAGTGACTTTGTACCTCCAGGGCCACTTTGCAGCCCGGTGTCACTGCCAGGTGTCATGCTCTCTGTCACGTGTTTGGAGTATTGGTGACTACAGACAACCTGTTATCCAGGGGTGCGTGGTTTCCACACTGTACCCCATCACCTCAGCCAGAGATCCAGCATGATCCCCATTGTCTTCCGGCTCAGCCACACCCTTAAGCCAGAAGAACAAAGGACTCTGTAGCCTATCTCAGCTTGAGTTTCTTCAGGTCTCTAAGGCGGTGTCGTTGTTGATGTAGGGAGTCATGGACTTGTTCACTCTGTAGATAATGTCAAGATCTATGTGTGATGCAGTAAGTGGTAACCAAGGTGACGTGGACCCTGCTGCTCAGATTCGATAGAAAAGGCAGGAAGCTGAAGGGATTGAGAGTGGAGTTGAGAGCAGGGCACACAGCTGAGTTTGTGTCTCTTCCTGGCAGTGCTGGACAAGCACCACACACGCACTCTTTGCCCCAGTCTCTCCCAGCTGTAAAGTAGAGCAGCGATATTTCTGTAATAGTCTCCATCACTGCAGTGAGGAAGACAGATAAACCGCGTAAGGAATGGTATTGGTGTGTGGACCGTCCATGTTGGCACAGTTGTAGCATCTTCACCGTTACCCACGCCCACAATAGCAGTAGGTTTAAAATGAGCTAATTCTTATTTTCCTACCAGGGTCCTCTTAAAATAGACTATTTGTGTCTCACGTTAGTGTGGAAACCCTACTTCTGTGGACTCAGGGCACCCCCTGAAGACTGCCGATTCCAGTCACACCTGGCCACTGTCTGTCACTGTGCAGGGTCTGGCTAATCCCTTGTTATTGGCCATTTGTGTTGTTCCCACTGATCCTCTATTGCTGTCCCCTGAAGTCACAGCATCTAATCCCTTTTGAACGTTCAAGGAGCTTTTCATTAGGAAGGCTCAGAGGCTGGGAAGAATAACTGAATAGAAAGTGAACATTGTCAAGCAGAGAGAAAATGACTAATGAGCCTGAAAGCCAGCCTGAAGGACACAAAGTGGCTGCAGGTGTGATCCGCTCCACCAGAGCCTGTGTGTCAAGGGCCGGATCTGGGGTCACTGGGGTTTGGGGGGAGGGGTGCTGGCACAAATGTCTGTGTGATTTCACACATATTCCTGCGCATAAGGATGCCAAAGGTCCACCTTAGGTGACATTCCTCCCAAGACATCCATGGTATTTTTTTTAACACAGTGTCTCTCGCTGGTCTAGAACTCAACAAGGAGGCTAAGTCTAGCCAGTCAGTGAGCCCCAGGGGTCTGCCTGTCTCTGCCTCCCGAGTCCTAGTATTGCAAGCACATGCCACACCCGGCTTTTCTCATGTATGTTCTGGAGTCTGAGCTCAAGTCCTCATGCTTCCCTGGCAAGTGTGTTACCCACTTACCTGTTCTTAATCCCTCTGTACCTCCCCACCTCAGTCACCCAGACAGTGAGGTACGTAATTGGACTTGGAGGCCAAGGATGCCATCATTCTGTTAATCCCCGTCTGTGCATAAAAGTCACTGTTGTGGGTCAATATCTGAGCTGTGTCTTTAGGATTGGTCCCTTAAAGAAAAGGGATCCACTCTCTGCTCCTGCCCACCTGTCAAAGGATTCCAGAAGCCAAGCTACTGTATGCTATAGTCAGCCATCCTAACTTTTTGCAAAAATGTCTATTCCAAGGTGGGGCGGGGAACACACCCCATCCAAAAAGCTGGCCTAATTAAATCCTGACAGATTGCTGGGCTGTTTCGCAGCTGCCTGGTAGCTGGATCTGCTTGGAGGCTTTGGCAGGGATAGATGCATCTGGCTTCACTGAGGTAGTTAATATCATTGGCGTGAGCCAAGAACGGTGGAAATGGTCGGAAATGTGTTCTTTTCTCACTCTAAGGCCCAAGGGAATTGGGAGAAAAATACGTCTTTCCTTCCCGGTTTTAAAATGCGTAAAGGAGTGGGAAAGGGATCAGTTCATCACCAGCCAGTGGAGTACTCTGTCTGTATTCCATTTGTAGGCCAAGCTGGCGAAATACAGTGGCTTCCGCAGGCTTTGGATGGGGTGGCAGTTTAACTACATCAAACGCATAATGGAGGGAGGCCCCCCTGCACCCTGTCTCATCGGTATTCAGCCTGCCACTGGCATTACATCCGCTAATCCTGAAACAATAAGCTGTAAGGAGAGGCCGCTTGCCTTCTTGGTTGGAAATGAATGGAGAGACCTGAATTAGGCCACTTCCATCTCCTACTTTAACCTGGCATGGTGCCAGCATGTTGAGTTTGACCCAGGAGGATTCCTATCATGTGAAAAACTTAAATCGGGTCTGTCTGCCAGTGCATACGGTCCTAATCCGTTAAATATTTCCAGATAACAATGCACGTGGGGCCTGTTAGCTCCACAGACAGTCACCTGCTAAATCCATGCAAATAGAGCCACTTCTGGCTTTTTGTTTTTGTTTTTTTAAAGGCAGAAATGATAATGTCCCATTCTTGCCTGACTCTACCCAAATCCTTCAGACAGCACACAAAGTGCCTAGCATGTCTTAGCCTTCGCAGCCATTACTCCTCCGCTCTCCAGGGCCTGACTCTCTTGATGTAAGATCAGAAGGATTTTCGCATGAAGAATTGTCTTTCTCTTTGATTAACTACTTATGTGGAATCAGAAACCCTGTCTATATCCAGCTATGGAAATTTGAGCCCCAAAGACAATGGCCTTGAATCCTGCCGGTCTTTGCAGCCTTCTGCACTCAAGAAAATTAAAACATGGGGACTTGAATGAATGGGGCTTCCCCTCCCCCCTTAGGGGGAGCACAGCTGTCTGTCTGTATTAGAACATTTTTCCCAAAAAAATTATTTTATTCCTCAGGGAGTGATTTTTTTTCTCATTTCCCACAATCCAGAAGTGGAGATAACCTTCTCAGGATTATAAAAAGGGATGCACGCACAATCTTTTATTCAGTAGGCATCCCTGAATGCTGGGCTTACCTGCTTGATAAGCATCCTCATGGTGAGTGTGAACTCGGAGGCCCTCTTCCTGGGCACCATTCTGGACTGTCTGTGCCTGGAGTCTGTGTGAGCTGTGCTGAGGATACAACCTTTCTGTGTGAGAATTCCCCCATCAGAGACATGGAGACCACAGCCTTCTTACTGCATCTGGAGTCCTTAGTATCCGGGGTTTTCAGATATGTTAGTTACCCCCACTGCTGTCTGATGGGGAACCTCCTTCAGTCAATGACCTTCAAGAGGCTGGACCAGGTTAGGGCGTGACCTTTTGGGTACCCAGAGAAAACCGCAGCCCCCTCCCACCCCAGCTCTCCTTCTCTTGTTCCCACATTATACACCTTGAGGTTGGGCTTCTCATTCCTGTTCCATGAGTTTTCCCCTTACAATAAAAACAAATAATAATAACTGGAATTTTTTGAAGTTAGCTTGGGATTATTCGACTCGCGTCCTCACCCCCTTTTACACGTTCGGCTACATGCTGTCCTTGTTACTGTTGCTACAGTTGAGGGCATTAGTGTTATTGTCATTGTTGCTATAAAACAAAGCTGTTGCTCAGAGCGAATCCATCCCTACCATGATCCCTGTGCTGTAGAAGGTAGACACTAGTAGACAATTATAGTCGTGATCCCTGTGTGTGGAAGGTAGACACTAGTAGACGACTGTGATCACAATCCCTGTGTGCGGAAGGTACATGCTAGTAGACGACTGTAGTGAGTAGACAGTGGGCTGTGAGGAAGTCGAACTCACTCTCCGGGAGAGGAATTTTCCTCATCAAGAATGTCAGGGAAGGCTTCCTGTGGAGCAGATGATAGACCTGAGATGGATGGAAGAAGAGGCATTGATTCATTATACAATAATTAATAAATTAATACAGAAAGTGTCTCTAGTTTAGCCGTCTCCTGACCACCATTATCATTTTAATGTGTAGCCTTCCGACATCTTTGTGTGTGTGTGTGTGTGTGTGTGTGTGTGTGTGTGTGTGTGTGAACAAAAGAAATGTGCACATAGTCACGCACACATTTTTCTCCTAAGAAAATGGTGCCCTGCTTTCACAGAATGTAAATATTCTTCATAGTGGGAGCTCTTTCACAAAGCGGCACCCGGCTGACATTTTTCAGTATCAAAAGTCAGGACCGATGTGAGCCGAGAGTGGCTTGAGCCTTCCAGCCGCTTGTTCTTGTCGTCCATCACTCCTGCTTTCTGAGTCAGACTGGCTCTGCCCTCAGAGGCAGACCCTTAGGACTCCCGCCTGACAGCTGTCTGTCTGTCTGCAGGGCTGCTTCCCAGCAGCCGGCCTCCTTGCAGTATGTTCTTATCTTGGGCACTGGTCCCTGTAAGCTCTGTGGCTCGTCTGAAATGGAAGTCTGTGTTTACACATGTGAAGGAAATGAAGGCGCAGGTACACCGCCTAAGTCTTAAAATACCTCTCATGTTTCTGTTACCTGAACACTGAAGGAGCCCCCACATTTCAAGAGCTTCTTAGGAGATGATTTGTTTGTTCTCGTCTTACTGAAGGCTCAGATCAGTAAAGTCACCTTTAAAGGAGATGTTTTTATGGACTCAAAACAGGAAAGAAAAAAATCAATGATTTTGTGCTGTGTGAATTGCTTTGCGGCGTGTTCTCCTGAGTGGCTCGGTAACTGGCAGGTTCATTCTTCAGCTTTGTGATCTGATTGACGGCATCTCTACACTCTCAGTGAGGGCTCCATTAGCATACTGCTTGGCTGGCAGATGCTTTGGTTCCTGCTCTATGGCCACACTCCGGCTCGTCCCAGCTGCTTTGCAGCAGATGCCTAGTGTGTGCTGACTTAACCTTTTCACCGCACTCCTCCAGTTTCCTGTGTACCCTGTGCCATTGTGTCTTCTCCATTTTGGCTTGGTTTCCAAGTTTTCCTTTTCCCTCTCATAGATTGACCCTGAGTCAGTCCAAGCTGTAGGAGGTGATAATCAAGGTCATTCGGCAAAGCTGCAGAAAACCACCTTAGTCTGTTCCCAAGGACTTACCCATAGCACAGGCTGAGTGGCTTGAACACCGGGAGTTCATTTCTCATAGATCTAGAAGCTGGAAGTTCAAGATCAAGGTGTCTGCCAGTTTGGTCCCTGATGAAGATTTAATTGGTTTGTAGACCGCCACCTTCTCTCTGTGTCCTCACTGGGTAGAGCCGGATTAAGCTCTTTAATGGTTCTTCTAAGAATACTAATCCCCCTACGAGGGTCCCCAGCTTCTAACTCCATCTAAACCATATCACCTCCCCAAAACCCTGCTACGTTAGCACCAGAGCCTTGACATGTGGATTGGGGGATGATTCAGACACTTACTTCATAACAAGCAGCTCCCAGGACTGAGGATTAAGAAGAGTGTGTCACCAAGAGACTGTGGCTGGCAGGAGATGTCATCTGACTGGCACAATCATGGCATGGCAGGATAATGGGAAGGGATCACAGTGTCGTGGGAAGAGACACCTGCTCAGCCTCTAACTGGATTTGAAAGACTTTCTTGCTCTGTCCTTCTCTGTCCAGCTGTGGTGCTGAAGAGACGGCTCAGCAGTTAAGAGAACTTACTGCCCTTGTAGAGGGCCCAGCACCCATGTAGCACCACACAACCACCTGTAACTCCAACACCAGGGGTCCAAAGCCCTCTCTGCCTTCCTGGAGCAGTCATGTGCAGGTGCACATTCATACACAAGCACATACATACACACAGACACACATGTACTCAAAAAATAATAATAATAATGTAGTAAGAAGGGTCACTTGTTGGTTCCCAGCCGCTCGGCTAGCTTAGACCCAAAATAATCACACAGAAACCATATCATTTAATTAAACACTGCTTGGCCCATTAGCTCTACCTTCTTATTGGCTAACTCTTACATCTTAATTTAACCCATCTCCATTAATCTGTATTATCACATGGCTGTGGCTTACTGGCTAAAATTTCGGTATGTCTGACTCTGGCGGCTTCATAGCTTCTCTCAGACTATACTTCTTCCTCCTAGCATTCATCCCAGCCTTCCCAGCCTACCTAAGTTCTGCCTTGCTATAGATCCAAAGCAGTTTCTTTATTCATTAACCAATAAAAGCAACACATTGACAGAAGGACCTCCCATGCCATAATAATTTTTAAAAGATTTTTTAAATGAAAGTAAATTGAAAAGAAGATAGACTCAGTAGATGTGTCCCCTTGGTCCTTTACAAATGAGCAAAAGTAACTCAAATAAAGAAATTGTGAGAACAGAGTTCTATGACAGAACTGGGAGAAAGAACTATTTTTAATTCTTTTGCCTGTAACTCCTGGGAAATTTCTTAAGTGCCAAGTTGCAGTTAGGTCTTGGAAATGGGAAACAGAAATATTTGAGGGTAAAGGTGGAGCGATAATGAAACCACATACTGGTTTTCTTGTGAGGCCAGAAATGGACTTACCTAGTTATCATATGATAAACACAGAGCCAGAGACCACCAGCAGGCTTCCCCTCCATCATGTCTTCACTGCTGACCCGTAAATGTAGCTTCAGAGGTGCTGAGGTGCCCGGTTTTCTGTCATAGCTTGACAGGAGAAACCCTCCATTCAGCCTAGAGTCATTACATCACATCATAACATCTAAGAGGCCAGATCTGACAATGGCTGAAGGTAGGTGGCTGGTGATCCCTCTCTCCTATTTTTTAAATTAATTTTCAATTAGGTTTTAAAAGGACAAAGTATAAAATCAACTAACTTGCAATTAATTTCAACAGTAATTATGCAAAAATCCTAGGCATGTGAAAGATGGGGAACATGGAATAATTAGTTGTGGATTTTTTCACTACCATAATTACAATGATGAATATGCATGAGACCGTTAGGGAAAGGAACTCACAGCAAGCAATTGTGTGTAATTAAACTTTTAGCTGGCAGTGTTGTGTTGTAGTCTCTTCAAACTGTTAGCAAAGTCGGCCCCAACAAATATTCCCCAAAATGTAAAGTTACGTGTGCCGTTCTTCTTTTCTTAATTGTGTGCTCTCTCGTTTCTTTGAGCCATTGGTGTGTCACACGTGGCTATCCATAATATCATGAAACAGATTTTTGTGACATGGTCAGCATTTCTGTGGATACCACTTGGTTTCAGTTCACGCTGATGTTAACTGCTGATGACCTCTCCTTTAGTGGCTATCTGTTTAGGGCATTCTTTTCTGTGATGTGGAACATGGAGAAGCTCCATCTTCCTATGATGGAGTGGCTTCTACAGGCTAGTGTGTGTGTTCACCCCGAGGTGGTGCTGGACCATCCCCCATGCACATCCTGCTCAGTTATTCCCCCACTGAGTGGCAGGGGGAGCTTTGGACCCAGGTTGTTTTAGCCCTAAGACTACTCATTCACTGCCCTATTTATCCAAGTTGAGAGAGAGAAGGAACCCATTTCAGTCCCCACTGTGGATGACAGATTACATGGCATTTACACCGCCCTTCTCTCCAAAAGTTGGACTTTTACTGCAGACAGACCCTGAGAAGGAGTTGTGAAGAATCGCAGCAGAGGTGGTGATGAGGATGGCGCTGGCTGTTGTAGCTACTGAACCACTGGTGTCTACTGAACCACTGGTGTCTACTGAACCGCTGCTGTCTACTGAACCACTGGTGTCTACTGAACCTCTGGTGTCTACTGAACCACTGGTGTCTACTGAACCACTGGTGTCTACTGAACCACTGGTGTCTACTGAACCACTGGTGTCTACTGAACCGCTGGTGTCTACTGAACTGCTGGTGTCTACTGAACCACTGGTGTCATCTACTGAACCATTGGTGTCTACTGAACCACTGGTATCTACTGAACCTCTGGTGTCTACTGAACCACTGATGTATACTGAACCGCTGGTGTCTACTGAACCCTACACTGCTTGCCCGCTGTGCTGTTCCTAACAATACTTCCAGAAGCAGGCGCCACTAATCCACATTTTACAGGAAACCAAGGCTCGGGAGTTCGAGCAACTTTCCAGGGTGGCAAAGCTAGCAAATGGGAAAGCCTCCAGTCTCTGTGGTGAAGGCTGGGCACTGTCTGTAGGCCTGGTTCAGGATACAGGCTGTGCACCCAGGCAGGAGAATGCATCAACTGAGGTTGTATTCAGCCTTGATCCACAGCCTAAGAACCGAAATTTGAGTATTAGAAGTCTCAAGAAATGCCCCCTGGCTGCATATGAGGTGATATTTGAATAGATACAAAGAACTTTCTAGAAGCCTCATAGAAAAGACTGAGAGCAGTGTGAATTGTGCCTTGGGTCTTGTTTGGAGGTTCCATTTCTGAGGGTCTTGCCCCAAAGAGACTGCTCTACTTTGACCTCCTTTCTTTGAAGTCAGTGGCCACATTCTAGAAGGGTGTATGAGTTCTGATGGCAATCTCAGTTCACTGAAGAGCCCAGCCTGGACTCAGTGGGTACCGGCTGCACAGCCTTTCTCCAGTTCTCATTAAGCTTGACGATTTCAGTCTTTAAAAAAAAAATGAAAATAAAATCTCATCATAGGCACACTACCAGACTGCCATTAGCAGAACGGGGAAGAACCTTTCACCAAGTGAAGCAATTTCCTTGTTCTGTAATTAAAGCAATTTGGGAGCTGAGTGTATTGATGAGCAAACTTACTGAAGTGAGACAGAAGTGGTTTACAGTGAGCAAGCACATCAGAGGGAAATCAGACAGCCTATAGAGAATGCCCTGTGAGTCTCCCCGTCATAAACCTGCTGTCACAGTGGGTCAGATCTGAACCGACTCTGTAAGCTGTGCAGGGGGCAGCAAAACCGGGTACTGAGGTGCAGAGAAGCAAGCGCTCTTCTCCCTGCAGATACAAGCCAACCAGCAGCCACGCACCCCCTGCCATCTCTCTTGGACCCATGTGTCTCCCGACCTTGTCGTGTTGGCGTTCTTTGTTGTTCTTAGAAGGTGTTTTGTGTCCATCCATCCATCGTTCCCACCCCCCACCCCCAGTTCTGATCTTTTCGACAGTTTCCCAGGGGATGGTTCAGTTATTTGGGGCATTCTCCTCCTTGTTTAGCCTATCAGTATTCTGCAGAAGTCCCCCAGGGGATAAGGGTTCCAGGTTGACCCTTGTTCTTGTGATCTCAGCCCTCATGCATAGCAGTGCCTTCCCTCTAAGCTTCCCAACTCTGTCCCCTCTTCACTCATAAGTGACCAGAATTTTCTAAATCTAAAATATATGTTTCCTAAGCTCTACCAGGACTCAAGGTTTGCTTGAGATTTGCCTTATTCTTGATTCTTACAAAACTCATGAATTCAGGGTAAATTTAGGCAACAAAGCTCTGATCTTTTCTTTAGCCTCTCTGAGCATCCTTGCCTTTGGCAGTGTGTCGCCATAGTCCACGGGCACAAACCCGAACCCCGGCACTCTGTTCCTTCGACTCCTCCTTCCCCTCTCTGCTTGATGAAAAGTGATCACTGAAGAGTGGGAAGTCATGGGCTGCATAAGATCAACCCTGAAATGGTTCCAGCCATAATGTTAAACGTGATGAGGGACTATTCACACTCCATAGTGTTGGGGTGCAGTGCTTGTATGTACAGGTGTGTGGCTGGGTGCACGTGCACCCATGAGTGTAGGGGAGAGGGCAGAGGTCAGTCTCAGATGTGGGCCTCAAGTGCTATCCACTTTGATGTTTTGTTTTTTTAATAAATTTTCTTTTTTACATTTTTTTAAATTTTATTTTGTGTATGTATGTGGACACACAGGTGTAAGAGTGGAGGTCAAAGTACATTTTGGGGTACTTGGGTCTCTCCGTCCATCATGTGGGTCCCTGGAATCTAACCCAGTCTGCAGACTTGGTAAAGGTTACTACTGAACCGTCTTGCCAATCTTCACCTTGTTTTTCTGAGAGTCTAGCACCTGGAACTCCCCAGTTAGGCTAAGCTGGCTGCCATTGAGCCATTGGGATCTGCTTGTCTCTGTTTCCCCAGCTGAGACTGTGTGTACCACTACGCCCAGCTTTTTACTGGGGGCCAGGACTCAAATTCATGTTCCCCATGCTTGAGTAGCAGCCCTTTATCAACAGAGCCCATGGCACCTTCCACGGTATCTCTGCTGCACAAGCAGAAGCAACAATGGTGGGAAACCACCAAATCTTTGCATTAAGCATCAAAATGGGGAGCTGGTCAGTGGTGGCACCCACCTTTAATTCCGGCATAGGCAGGCGGAACTCTGTGAGTTCGAGGCCAGTCTGATCTACATAGTGAGTTCCAGGACAGCCAGGACTACAAAGTGAGACTCTGCCAAGGGTGCGGGAGGGGGACGTAGGACCTCAGAATGGAAAGTCATTCTAAACCATTCTAAATGGAAGCGGGAAGGATTGCAGTGTCTCCTCGTACTCTACCGGAATTGTTATAGATCAGCAAGGGTGACAGCTTGTTTCTCTGCCTTCAGACACGATGCTTCAGAACAGCTGGGGTTAGGTGTGTCCTGTTGAGGCCACAAGGGATGTCTAAGCATGACCGACGATGTGATTTCCTCCTCTGAAGCCCATGAAAAATGAATTAGCGGAGTCTACTGCAATCTCCTGCATGTGTGTGTGCAATTAGTGCAGTCAGGTGGACATAGATACTATTGCAGGAGGGGCCTTGCTGGGATGAGCAGTGGCTCGCAAACTTCAGACATGCATAACAATTGGCATGATCTTGTTCATTCCCCTGCCTGCGAGAATCTTGCCCTGGCCCTTCAGCATAGAGCTTATGTTGGTGTGAACGGCAGTGTCTCCCTGTTGTGCTGGGTAAGTGTATCACCAGAAGGGAGAGTTGGCGTATGGAAACAACAGAATTAAACTAGAGAACCTTGACTTTTGGTCAGGAGAAATTCCTCATTTGCTCTGACTCGGAGATTCTTAAACGGGAAAGAAAGCTCATCGGGAGTCCAGAAAATTAAATCCTTATTAGAGAGAGGAACATTCATTCACAAAATCTTGAGTGGTGCTAATAGTGCCTATAATAGCTGGTGCTGTGTGTGCTAAGAGCCAGGGCTGCTAGTCGATCATAAACCCATAATTTAAGGCTTATTATTATGAATTGGCTTTGCAGATATTATAGCGTTCCTAATATATAGATGTAAAGCTGAGCTTAGTGCTTAGAAGTGAGAGAGACTGGTTATAACCATGACTGGGATGAGAATCCAGCCCTTGAGAAGTTCAAAGTCTTCTTGACAGGAAGCTAGCTGCATTGCAACAGTAACTCCACAAGGAGAATAGGCTGTACCTTGACATGTATGGGGGCCTGGAAGTGGAGGCTGGTACACAAGATCCTGATTTCTAAATAGAGCACTTGGGGAAATGTCAGGGAGAAGCACCAGAGAAAATGTGGCTTGTGGGGGTTGACCAGTATGTGGGCAAGTAGGCTGAGCTGGGAAGGATATACCAGGCTGAGAACAGCTACCCTCTCTCAGGAGACTTAGATAAAGACATAACCAGATAGTCCTATAATGGTGAAACCTCATTCCCAGGCTTCTCAACATGCTTTGATTTTACTTCGGGCTCAGGGTCTTAAAGCCTGGGGTTCCACTACTGGCAGGGACTTGTCTCATTTACAGGCCCGTCTAGGGAGAGAATCTACCACCAATCCCTCTCACAGCCTCTGACAGAATTCAGCTCATTGTGAGGTGCTGGAATGAAGGTGTCAGCGCCTCCCTGGCTCGTTGTTGATGGGAGGTCCTGTTTCGATGAACAATGACATATCTTTGCAAAAAACACCCTCGCTGTGGAGCTATTACACTAACTCTAGGCCTGGGGCTGGGATATGCAAACTGAATATGAAGCATCTTCTAGACGCAAGATAGTCCCCAAATGAACAAAAACACTGAAGCATGGATTTGGGGGATAGGGCAGTAAAAGGTTATGTGAGTTGATCTGAATGCATTCCCTGTGGACAAAGTTGGAACAACTGTGCAATAGAATAAATAATGTCTTGTTCTGTTTGATGCTGGAGGCTGGAGGTCTAAGAACAAGGGGCCAATGACAGTGGATCCTTGCTTTCCAGATGGCAGTGCATCCCTTTGTCCTCTAGAACTGAGGAATGGTGTCTTTACTTGGCACTAGGACATGCCCATCAAACGGTATAAAACAACTTTTTCAAGGGCCTTACTCACACTCACAGAAGAGCCCTTTTGACCTATTTGCCTCTTAAAGCTCTTGCCTTTTAATACTGTCGCACTGATGGCCAGTCACACCTGAACTTGGTGGGGACAAAGGCAGAGCATGGCGTTGGGGATGTGGCTCACAGAGAACACTGGACTGTTGCTCATAGTCAAGAGTAAACATTTACGAGACCATCTGATGCTGACATAGCTAACATAGATTTTTTTTTTTGTCTCCCCAAATAACAAGTGGAGAAGTAAGGAAATAAATAAATAAGAGAAGGGGCGGATACCTTGAAATTTCCCAGTGAATGAAAACCAGAAGCAGATGAATGAAGGAAATTGAAAACAGTATCACCATGAGAACAACACAGTAATAACTGCAGATAAGATCCTTGATGAATGCTGAAATTAGGGGGAAGCTGAATCAAAACCAGGATATTTGCATACTAAAGGCTTTCCCCGCAAGATAAGTAGTAACTACTGGGGGAAATGAGTTCCAGATCAGCCTGTACTACAGAGACAAGACACTGTCTCTAAAATCAGTGTTGCTGTGCTTTCCTAAGGTAGAGTGTTCTAAAATTACAGGTATCTCCTAATATTTGGATTTATGGTAGGCTACACTAGAAAAGAAACCGAGCAAAGCAGATACAGGAGCTGATGGTTGCTGTAGAGGAAGGAAGAGAATGGACTGCATGTATGAGGGGCAGCTTCCCTATCCCTTCATGGCCTTGCTTGCCTTTTCAGCTTTGAAATGTGCACACATAGCCTTTTCAGAAAGAAATAAAATAAAATTACTAGCAGGGTAGTTCTGAGGTCCCCAGCGTCCCTTCTCTGTCCTGTCATGACTCAGCCTCTGTAGCAGTGACTGAGCATCTTTTGACTTCCGATTGTGCTTGGTAAATGTTTAATGAGTGAAGAAATGGGCTTTGTTGGCTCTCCACACAGTTCACCCTCCTGTCTATCACCTGGATCCTTGTGGATTCGTGTCCCTCCTGCAAAGGCCAGCTTGGGCAGTAAGCAACAGAAAGGCTTTGATTTTTCACTTGCTTTTTTATGTGGTGTGTTAGTGTTTCAGGCGTGTGCCTTGAACTCCAGACTGTCTTGGTTGTCTGGAGGGTTTTCAGCAAGGATACTTGTATTCTATCTAATGTGACCCCAGGGAAACTTCGTCCTTATTTCCTCCTTAAAGAATCAAGCAGATAAGACTGAATCCTTCATAGCCCCAGACCCTGTAGTTATTCATCCTTTACGGAACAGTCAGGTTCTGTGACCTGCTGCCCAGGGAGCCCCTGGTGTTGAAATAAAGCCTGGAGCGCCTTGTCTTAGAGAACATCAAAATACCCCACCGCTCCAAGGCTTTGTCTCAGAAACATAAATATGAGACAACCAAGGGGAAGACAGGCTTGCTCAGGCAGGCAGTACTGCTCAGCCACTGGGGAGACCATGGCGGCAGAGAGCAGACAGATGTATTCATCATTCAAGGCTTCATAGCTAATATTGAGACCAAGTTTGTTTGCTATTTCCTGCAAATATAGGACCATTTTAGTAGCTTGCTTCTGAGACAACTGAAAAAGCAAGAGCCAGCCAGGCATCATGGTGTGTATCTGTAGTCCCAGTGCCCTGGGGGCAAAGGCAAAAGGATTAGAAGTTTAAGATCGGCCTTGGCTACAAAGATGGACTCTGTCTCAAAACAGGGTAGGGTGAGCAAAAGCCTGTCTCCTTGATCTCTTGATTGGTTTCTTGATGTCTCTGTTTCTCTACACTGGTAGTTATTCATGATTTATGATTGACTTTTCAGAATTAGCTCTTAAGTGGGACAATCATATTCTGGGTTTTGTGAGTCTTAAAGTCGCCATTATGACTATGCTACTTTGCCAGTGGAGTGCCAAAGCAGCCAGAGGGAATATTCACAAATGAATGGGTATGGTGGTGTATCAATAAAACTTCATAAACAAGCAGCTGGGAGGTGGTGGTGCACACCTTTAATCCTAGCACTTGGAAGACAGAAGCAGGCGGATCAGTGAGTTCGAGGCCAGCCTGGTCTACAAAGTGAGTCCCAGGACAGGAACAAACAAACAAAAAGAAGAAGAAGAAGCCTTAGGCCAGACTTTGACCAGCTGTGGCTAGAGCCTGGGTGCTGGAAGCGATATGCCCCAAAATTCAGGTTGTGGAACACTAAAAGGTGAGCTCTAGCGCACTCTCTTGGCCACTGTTAGGAAATTGGGTTTCTCATACAGCCATCGGCTCTCTGGCCATAGAGCAGGGACTGTGCCATGGGCTTATTTTCTTCTGGAAAAGAACTTTCTAGATAGGGTGTGAAAACTGTGGAGACAGTGTAGAGAAGGACAAGACAGGAAGTGGGGGGACAAGCTAAAGAGTTTATGTGGTGCCAGGCAGCCAACAGTGGTCACTTGGAAGCAGAATAAGGAAGCTGTGACCCTGAGTTGAACATAAATGAAAGCCCTCACCCAGTTTGCCACCAAAGCCTCCATCTGCAGAGACCAGAGGTGCCCTTGGAGGATCATTGTTGAGACTGGAGGATATTTGTTCTCTCGGCACCCGCTAATGAGAGTTTATTTGCATTGACATAGCCTGACATAGATTTTTCTCTCCCCAGTTTATTGGGTGAACCTTTCCCTTGCAGTATTATCTGTGGGTGATTATGCCATATTCTCCAGCTGATCAAAGTCCCCTGCTCCTGAATCCTGCTGGGGTGAGCATATTCTGCCCTGGCCGCTGTCACAGGGGGCTCAATAAACCATTGCATTGTAACTCAGCAGGCCTTATTACTGGCCCAGAAACCAACTGACCACTGCGTTTAAAGAATGTCTGCTAAGCATTTAATTTTACAGCTTCCACCAAACACTCCAGGTAAATAGATACAGTAAGCAATAGAAATAGTAATTCTGCACAGCCCTTACTCAGCAAGTTCTGGGAGGCACAGAAATTCATTTTAAGTTGCTTGCAGGAGCAGCTGAGATTGTCTTGAGAGGAGGAATCCCAGGATTGCTGGAGCTCCACCTTGCTCCAAAGAGGGACTCCTCCCTCCAAGTTCCCGCCTTTGACTCTGGTAGATCAGTTTGCTGCACACCTGCACATCTCCTGGGCTGCCTCTCACTGGCGATTGTTCTGACTTTGTTTAAGGCCATTTTGTGGCCTTCAGTGGCAGCAGGGGAAGGGACTCCTGCTCCCCGTGCCCACAGCACTCTTCTCTTGATGTTTTTTTAAGTGATTACATAATTGAACAGAGTTCTGAAAAGGCCACCTAGGCCCCGGCTCCCAATTATACTCATCATGAAGTCTTGAAAGCAATCTGAATTCCCATTAAAAAGAAAGAAAGAAAGAAAAGTCCTCTTCCACCTTAAATAGCCAATTAAATGCCTAACCCTCCAGCCAGTTCTGTAACTGCCCTGGGCCCAATTCTTGACTGAAAGGCCATTAGCCAGCTCACTCCCTTGGTTGTCTCTAGGCTATTCCTCTGCACAGCTGACTAGATCCAGGGTCACAGAGTCTTCGCAGGCCACCTCAGGCTTTCGCTGTCCTCAGGAATGGCCTAAGGGTGAGCAGGTTAGAGATTGATGAGAAAGGGGGACTTTGGGGTGGCGCCTCAGTTGGCAAAGTGCTTCCTGTGCAAGTGTGAAGACCTGAATTTGGTCCCTAGAATCCATATGTAAAAAGCTGGAGACTGTAGTGTACACTTGCAGTCTCAGCACTGGGTGGGGGACAGAGACAGGGATTCTGGGGCTCGTTCACTGGCCGGCCTAGCCGACTAAGGCCCAGGTCAATGAAAAACCATCTCAGAATTGCAAAGTGGGCAGAGTTGAGCAACAGCCCCGGTTGTCCTCTAGATGCACACATGTGCATCTGCACACACATGCTCACACTCACACTCAAGTATGCACACACATTTACATATGCATGCACACACACCATACAAAAGAAAGAAAGATATTTAAAAAGATTTAAGGGAAGGATACCCATTGACAGTTTATGTGGAGTTCCTGGTTTTCGGGGAAGACCTGCCCCCATTTTTCTAGTGGTAGGCACACATCAGGGGAGAGTAATACTGGAAACTTTTAACCACGGAATGACTGAAATCTCATGGAGATAGCTGCCTGTCTGCCTTCAGTCCTGGGACTCCTTCTCTGTCCCTCTTCCCCCTCCTCCTCTGCCTGACCCTTCGTTTTGTTGTGAGGATGGTCTTAGATCCTATTCTCCCAACTCTCTGGACCCCTTCAGCAGCCTCTGGGGTCATTTTGGTAATGCCCCCCCACTTCCCGCCAACGTCCCTCTTGCTGGGGGCCCAGATAGCTCTGGTTGTGGTCTAACATTCTGCAGCCCCAGCATTCCCATCACCCCTCTCCCCTTTTGGTTAATTTTAGCAATTTGAGTTGCCATGGTAATGGTTCAGTGGAGTTTTCATGGCTCCCTTTTTGATTCAGTCATTTGCTGGTCTGCCCTTTAGATTAAGCTTTTTCAAGCTGCATCTAAATTGGGACAGGACATGTGCTACGAATAGGATCCAGAGGCGATGAGGCCTTAGGATGTTTGTTTTAAACAGGAAAGTCAGGGTGAGTGAGGGGTGCCCTTGGTTCACAGCAGCCGAGACAGCTCCTCAAGGCTAGTGGCCTTCAGGGAACTTGTGGTAGGGGTGCTAGAGATGTGTCACCTCCAAGCTCTGGATGCAGACTCTT